>NC_083883.1:29667666-29970697 GCF_032452875.1 Bos javanicus | reverse complement strand
GCCTAGTTTAACACCTTAAATGTTCTAATTTTTTCACCCATGCTGGTTGTTTCCTTGGATTTTCCTGATGTTACTTCAAACTGAATTTAAATAATAGTGGCACAAGAATTCATCTATGTGAGGGATCCCCAAGACCACACCCAGATTTGGTTTGGCGATTCACTAGAAAGACTCAAGTGTGTGTACAAGTGTGACCAGTCGCTCAGTTGTACCCGATTCTTTGCAACCCCATGGGCTGTAGCCCACCAGGCTCCTCTGTCCATGGGATTTTCCAGGCAAGAATACTGCCCTTTCTTCCTCCAGGGCATCTTCCTAACCCAGATATCAAACCTGTATCTCCTGCATTGGCAGGTGGATTTATTACCACTGAGCCACCTGGGAAGCCCCAGAAAAACTCAAGAGTACTTGGCAAATAGTTGTATTCATGGCCATGGCTTATCATAGAAAAGGATACAAAGCAAAATAAGCAAAGGGGAAAATCCGTTCAGTTTAGTCGCTCAGTTGTGTCCGACTCTTTGCAACCCCATGGACTGTAGCACGCCAGGCCTCCCTGTCCATCACCAACTCCTGGAGTTTACTCAAACTCATGTCCATGGAGTTGGTGATGCCATCCAACCATCTCATTCTCTGTCATCCCCTTCTCCTCCTGCCTTCAATCTTTCCCAGCATCAGGGTCTTTTCAAATGAGTCAGTTCTTCACATCAGGTGGCCAAAGTATTGGAGTTTCAGCTTCATCGTCAGTCCTTCCAGTGAATATTCAGGACTGATTTCCTTTAGGATGGACTGGTTGGATCTCCTTGCAGTCCAAGGGACTCTCAAGAGTCTTCTCCAGCACCACAGTTCAAAAGCATCAATTCTTCGGTGCTCAGCTTTTTTATAATCCAACTCTCACATCCATACATGACTGCTGGAAAAACTATAGCTTTGACTAGACAGACCTTTGTTGGCAAAGTAATATCTCTGCTTTTTAATATGCTGTCTAGGTTGGTTATAACTTTTCTTCCAAAGAGCAAGTGTCTTTTAATGGTGGCTGCAGTCACCATCTGCAGTGATTTTGGAGCCCAAGAAAATAAAGTCTGACACTGTTTTCACTGTTTCCCCATCTATTTGTCATGAAGTGATGGGACCAGATGCCATGATCTTCATTTTCTGAATGTTGAGCTTTAAGCAAACCTTTTCACTCTCCTCTTGCACTTTCATCAAGAGGCTCTTTAGTTCTTATTACTTTCTGCCATAAGGGTGGTGTCATCTGCATATCTGAGGTTATTGATATTTCTCCCAGCAGTCTTGATTCCAGCTTGTGCTTCATCCAGCCAGGCGTTTCTCATGATATACTCTGCATACTCTTTTCCCTACTTGGGACCAGTCTGTTGTTCCGTGTCCAGTTCTAACTATTGCTTCCTGACCTGCATACAGGTTTCTCAAGAGGCGGGTCAGGTGGTCTGGAATTCTAAGAACTTTCCGGAGTTTGTGGTGGTCCATACAGTCAAAGGCTTTGGTATAGTCAATAAAGAAGATGTTTTTCTGGAACTCTCTTGCTTTTTCGATGATCCAAGGGAAAAGTACATGGGGCCAAAGTCTAGAGGAAAACAAGTGTAAGCTTCCAAGAGTCCCCTCTGTATGGTGTCACACAGGACTTGCAGAATTCCTTTAGCAGCAAGTTGTAATCGCACTTATGAAATGTTGTCTACCAGGGAAACTCATTACTCAATGCCCAAGGTTTTTATAGGGGACTGCTTATGTAGGCACCTTTGCCTGGCTTATACAAGAATTGGAAAGCTGGTAACCACATTGTTTGCACAAACAATCTGGGTACAGTTAACCACCTTTCTTAGTATGGCAGCAGTGGGAACACTCTCTCACTGTTCAGGCTCCCAGAAGTCAACCTTGTAGGCGACCCTTTCTAAGGATAGCAGTCTGAAGCCTAGTAAATCTTTTCTGCTTAGCAACCTTGTCTTTTTTTCATTTGAAATATTCCTAGTGCTTCATTCATGAGTATAATGACCAAGTTTCTTTTGTTGACCTTTTTAATAAGTATTTTCCTCCTAGTTTGGTAGATATATGGTTTCATTCATTTATCAAATTAAGGATCACCATTTATAATTTTGTTGTTTGTTTCAAAAGTGTTTTAATTGATCTTCTAAACCTAAAATAAAGTATTAATACATAACTTTTTTGGAAACTTTAATAGACAGCAGTACTGTACTTTCTCCACTTTGAGGTACATGCTTGGAGCAGTTCTGTACGTGGGAGTTTTTTGTGTCCTAAGTACCATAATGTCTTTTTGTTTCTTTTTTTTAGCTCGATTACGTGGTGTTCATGATGGTCTCTTCACTGGACAAATAGATGCTGTGGATACTCTTAATGCTACTTATAGAGTAACGTTTGATAGGGCAGGGCTTGGAACTCATACTATCCCTGACTATGAAGTTCTTGTGAGTATTTATTTCACAATACATATTTGGTTTATGCCTATAAAATATGTTTTGTAGAGTTTTCTTAGGGGTTGTATTTATGATAGAAATCAAGATTTCAAGTCTTAAAGGAAGAGATCTTTAGGGGTTCCCAGCCCTGCCTCCTGAACTCCTGGAGCAGAACTCTAATTTTCTTCTACATTTTCCAGAATCTAGCATCTCTCTGCCTTCCTTACACCAAATTATAGTGTGACGCAACTGATCGGTTGTTTTTATAAAACAACTGAAACAAGTTTTCCATTTTACAAAAAGGAGT
Source organism: Bos javanicus (assembly GCF_032452875.1). NCBI lineage: Eukaryota > Metazoa > Chordata > Mammalia > Artiodactyla > Bovidae > Bos > Bos javanicus. Next base: position 29,967,967 of record NC_083883.1, on the reverse strand, counting down.
TGTTTTGTAAAACAACTTTGAAAGTTGAAGTAACATCTTGTACTTTGAAATATATATATTTTTATATGTTCCTATTTTATCCTTAGAATATACAAGGTGGATGTTAATAACCTCCACTTTTCGTAAGGTGAAACTGAGACATAAGTACATTAGGTAATTTATTCAAGGCTTTCAAGATGGATTCTTGCCAGGTTAAGTCTTGAATCCAGGTCTTTTGAACTTCTGATATAGTCCATTAAACTATTGAACCATTATTTCATGATCATGCTTAATTTAGCAAGGTAATGGAAATTATATACTTTCCTAATAAGTTAAAATATAAAGAGTAAATGTAATTCTGATAGTTTTTTTAATGAGTAAAAACTTTTTGAAAAAAAAATTGTTTGCCTCTAAGTATAATGGAAATTTAACTGTTTACATTAATCCTCCTGCTTCTTCATTCCTTTGTTATAAACTTGATTTTTAAGGATTCTGAACTTACAATTAAAAATCAGAATTTCTTTATCTCCTTAGTATAAAAATAGAAGACTGTTTTTCTGCTCCATACTTTTAAAAAAACTGTGACTCTGCTTATTCTAAGAGTTTCCTTATCAAACATACTTTAGAGAGGAGTAGGAGAGAAAGACAATTTGGACTAAATATAGAGCAAGGTATATCAATCTTATTTTTTTCATTAAAGAATGAAATCTTTAAACCTCCCATTTCAAAAGAGAAAAATTACTCTTCTGTTGCATTAATGTAATTTCCTTTATGAGATCACCAAAACATCTCTCCCTGGCCAGATAAGAATTGCCTTTAATTACAGTGGGTAATATTCAAATAGTCTTTAACACAGAGACAGCCAAGGGTGGCCATAGATCACTTTTCTTTCTTTCATAGATCACTTTCTTCTTTTTGTGGGTTCAACATCTTAGTAGCCAAGTAATATTCATACTCTGATTTAAGTTCTAGCCCTTTGATCTTTGTAGTTAATATATTTTATGATAAATCATAATAAACTAGTGTACATTTAATGCTAAAATAGAATTTTTATAAAGCTAAAATGATTGGTAAAGTTCTTCAAGTTTTGGGGTCTGTTCTCTTTTCCCAAAGAGCAATGAGCCTCATGAGACGATGCCAATTGCTGCCTTTGGACAAAAACAGCGGCCTTCTCGATTTTTTATGACTCCACCACGGTTACATTATACTCCTCCTCTCCAGTCACCGATTACAGTAAGTTATATTTTTTAAATGTCACCAGTAATTTAAATGATTATTTTGAATGTAAACTATGTCCTTATGAAATATACATTGATTGATTGTAGTAACTTTAGGTGGTGCCCGCATTATTTGGAGTTGTCAGATGTTAAATAAAAAGCTAATAAAGTAAATAAAATAGTTGCTTCAGCTTGGAAATATTTTCCTTTTCATAGGATTTCTAATAGAATATTAATTATAATAGAATTTGCTCTTTATTCAAAATTTTATGATAGTTCCTACTTTGTAGCTCAAAGAACTGTATTCAATATCCTGTGATAAACCATAATGAAATAGAACATTTAAAAATGTAACATGTATGTAGAAAGGAATCACTTTGCTGCCCAATAGAAGTTAGCACAGCATTGTAAATCAACTATACTTCAATAAAATAAAGTTTTAAAAAATTAAAATGCTTCCTTTTGAAAGGTCCGTGGTTAAATGGTTCCCTTTTATTCCTATAGGATAATGATCCCTTATTAGGACAGTCACCTTGGAGAAGTAAAATTTCTGGCTCTGACACTGAAACATTAGGTGGTTTTCCAGTAGAATTCCTTATCCAAGTGGTAAGAATTGCTCTGAATATTTTGCTCATTTGTTAAAAAAAAAATTCAATATCTTTTGTGTTATTAAAGTTGAAAATTTTTCTAGGACCAAATATTTTTACACTTTTTAAAATCATTGTGTTTTAAAAACTGTTATTTCCAACAAAGCTTGAAATTAAGTTATAACAGCCAAAAAAGACTTAGAGGTCTATTTTTGTTGGGCTTTTCTTGGGTTTGGTTCTTATTATTTTGCAATGTTAAGGACTCTAGCATAAGTGTTCTAGCATACACTCTATGAAATTGAATGGTTAGCTGTTAATAAATTGTATAAATATAAATGTTTTTATTTAGTAACCTCAGTAATCCTGCCGTTATCAGTCACCTCAAAACTTATGGTGTGTTGGCCAGCTCTCCGGTTAGGAGGAACTTTAGTTTTTTTCTGTGACTACAAATAGCTATTCATTTGCTAAGTACTTAATGATTAGACACAAACAAATCTAAAGCTAAAGCAGAAACAAATAGCAATTATTATATAGAACAGTTTTCTTGAATAGCCTAACTCTTAAGGTTGAATAAATTATTTAGTTTGAATCATAGTCTAATGATGTTTGATTTGTTTCTTTTCTTTTCCTCTTCTTTTTCCTTTTTGAAAATAAAGCTGTTTGGCTTGGGATAGATAAAGTCTTTATAAATAAAAATGTTTATAACATAAGCCATTAAAATATTCAGTGTTACCTTTTACAATTAATGTTATTTTGAGGAAAAGTCTTGTCACTTGTATGTATATGTATGGCATTTCTTATTCCTTAGTTATATGTTGTTAATTATCCTTGAACTACAGAATTATACCTTTTAACTTTCAAAGGTAGATATTTTTATATGAAAAATTTTAAATATGAAAAAAGCCAAGGCTTATCATTTCACAACTAGGGTACTTGTTTTTTAAAGACGTTCTTTCTTTTATTAAATACTGGAAGTAAAAACAAAGCTGATATGTCATATTTGGGTAAGGGGTAGAGGGAGATGGGGAAGGAGGGTGAAGAGGAAGAGGAGTGGGGAGCAAAAGATCCACCAGCAGAGGGAGTCAGAAGCTAAATACTAATACACCACTTCTAAAGGATTGATGTTTTTATTGCTGCTTAGATGTTTTGGTTGCAGTGCTTAATTTTAACTTCAAAATCTATGTGTAATGCCTAGTTGAAACACTGCTTTCATTATTTTAAGCTTTCTAGCAGGTAAAAATAAAAGCCCTTTTATGTACTTGTCTTTTGTAATATCTAAAGTTTTATGAAACTCAGGTTTGCTCTTGTCGAGCTGTAAGATACATTTTTGTCTTTGTCTGGTATTGTTTTTTCTTATGACAAAATAAACATCATTTTTTGCTAGTTTCATAATTCATAGTTCGCAATGAATTTTTTTTCTTGGGGTTAGGGATTTTGAGGAATCTAAAAAGACTGACCGACCCTCTCTAAGAGAGGACTCAGTTTTGAAAAGAATGAGAAAGAAACAGCATGATTTTCTATCAAAAACTAACAAGAAACACAAAACTGAAAGATAAACTAAAAATGGGAGAAAGATGTTGCCTTCATCCATTTTTTACTGTTTCTTACTCAGTAGAATCACACAAATTTCCATAAAACCCAACAACTAAAGACAGGAGACCAGTCCAGAGCTCTGGACCTACTAAAAAGGGTCAGTGTGAACAAGTATATAACATATCTTACCAGGCCCTCCCTCTACCTGTATCAACTTAGGTCAGTTTTTTTATTTTTATTTTTTTAATTATCAAAAATTTAGTACATATGAAAGCAGACAGTTGTATAATGTATCTCTCTGAACCCATTATCTAGCTATAGCAGTTATCAAAAACTCCTGGCCATTTCTATTTCATATATACTTCTACCCTCTTTCTCTCTTTTGAGAAATTAAACATCATATCATTTATCTGTAAATATTTTGTTATGTATCTTTAAGTGGTAAGGGCCCTTTTTTAAAAAAAGAGACATAACTGTAATATTATTATTACATCTAAAAACATGTCTATTAAAAACTTATCTTAATATCATCACATATCCAGTCAGCATTCCAGTTGTCTAGTTGGCTCTTAAATATTGGCTCTTCTTTTCTCCCATTAACCTCTTTGTTGAATAAACTGTATTATTTGTCCATAGAGTCTCCCACTGTCTGGATTTTGCTGACTGAATCTTTGTAATAACATCCAGTATACTCTTCTGTCTTTGTACTTCATGTAAATTGCTCATTGAATATAAAGGTTTGATTTGATTTGGGTTTTTTATTTGATTGGTATAGTTTGTATATGACTACTTTTATGCATACTTTTGTATTCTGATAGGATGTGTAGTAGTAGTGCTCAGCCATGTGCAACTCTTTGCGACCATGGACTATAGTCCACCAGGCTCCTCTGTCCATGGAATTTTCCAGGCAGGAATACTGGAGTGGGTTGTCATTTCCTACTCCAGGGATCTTCCCAAAGCGGCAATCAAGCATACATCTCTTGTGTCTCCTGCATTGGCAGGCGGTTTCTTTACCACTAGCTCCACCTGGAAAGCTCTGATAGGATACCCCTATTTTTTATCTCTTTTTAAATATAATGTTAGCTGCTACAAATTATCAATGCCTAGATCCATTCATTCATTAGGATTGCAAAAATGGTGCCATTCTTGTTCTTTATTTATTATCTGAAATCATTCTGCAAGGAAAAACTTCCCCAAATCTATTATTTGGTTACCTAATGGCATAGTTTGTATAGGAAAGGCAGGATAAATGCTTGATTTTTTTGGCTTTGTTTTCCAGTTCATGAGTTTGGTTACTAGTGTTCTCCAACAGTGGTTAATTTTGTTTAAGTATCGGTCTGAATGCATGGATTTTAACATATTTGTGCTTCAATTAATTATAGTTATTATTCTGATTGGTCTACATGTTGTTCCAGTGAAAGCTTATTCAGGTTGACTTCTTATTCGTTTTGATGTACCTGCTTACAGTGGATTTTAAAATATCTTCCTCTCAGCCAGTCAGATTTCTAAAATAGTGTCTGTGCTATATTTATATTGAAACACATCTGCTAAAATATCTTAGTGGAAACTTACAAGTTTGATGTCTACCTGGTATATTTAAGTGCCTCTCTTTATTCCAAAACATCTCTTTTTCATTGTCTGTAGACCAGACTATCAAAAATTCTCATGATTAAAAAGGAACATATCAAGAAATTAAGGGAAATGAACACAGAAGCAGAAAAACTGGTAAGGATATTTTTTTGTTTACTTGTCTCATTTTCAAATGGTGGGGGCTTCTATATTTAAGGGTTGAAAATATTTTATGAAAGAAAACCTAGAGATAACTGTTATTTTAAAATCCTGATTTACTCTCCCTATGTTTTATTATACTGAACACATGCTTAATTAGCAGTACAGAACAGTTCATTACCCTGGACCTCCTTATGTCATTGAATAGGATTAATGGATATATATTAGATTCTTAGACAGTTTACATGAGTGTAGAATTCCTAGCATTGGTGCTTCTGACTAAGGAAATCATATTAGCAGAGGTTATTCAAATGGTTCAGAATAAATAAATCAGGAAATATGTAGGCTGATATCTTTAGTTATCTTGACAAAGCTTATATCCTATTTTATCAATCCAGTGAGTACAAAATATGAAAGTCAATTTAATTCATATGAGAGAATTATCAGAATTTTTTAAGATGTAGAAAATATTCACTAAGAAAGTTTTTTAATCATACTGAAAGTCATAGTTATGATTTTATAGGATGGTGAATGGTTTTTATCTCAAATACCATCTCCAACTGATTAGAAATGGTTGCTAGAAAGTATGAAAGAAAAGGAGAGCTCAGTGACTAGACTTGGCGGCAAAGGGCTTTAGCTAATTACCAGTGTCTTTCATGAGTACAAGAATAGGGAGTTGTCATAACATTAATCACCTCTTGCATGGAATGGTGTGAGGGGTAGGTGTGAATAAACAGCTGGACAAGTAGATACAGAATTGAATGAAGAACAGTCTTCTTGTAGGTGTTTTTTTTTTAAATCTGAACATGACTTTGAATTATCCAATTCAAACCCATCATTTTTATGGAATTGAAAACTGAAGACCAAAGATGTCGAGGGATTTTGACCTAAGATTTTGCTGCTATTTAGTAGTACAGATACCAAAACAGACTTCTTGGTTCCAGTTTAACTCAAGTAGGCATGTTATAAAATTAATATTGTCAGATACACAGACTATCAAAGATCGAAAAAAATTAGGCATAATGTATTGCTGTTGTATATCCTGAACATAATAATATTAATGTGCTTGCTTCTTTGCTACTGGACTCTCGTTCTTATCTTGGTTTCCATTAGTTCTACTTCTGCCCTTTATTCTATGGTTTTTCAATGTTCACCCGCTGCATTTCCTCTGATCATATCATCTTTTCCATCTTGAGAAAAGTGTTTAAGTTCTTCAGTTGTGTCCGACTGTTTGTGACCCCATGAACTGTAGCCCACCAGGCTCCTCTGTCCATAGAATTCTCCAGGCAAGAATACTGGAGTGGGTTGCCATTCCCTTCTCCAGGAGATCTTCCCAACCCAGGAATTGAACCTGGATCTCCTGCATTACAGGAAGATTCTTTACCATCTGAGCCACTAGGGAAGCCATTTCATCTTCATGCGTAATCAAATTATTTTACTTTCATACCACTAACTAGGACTTTTCCCTGTAGCTGGGTTTCACACCTTAAAGTATTAGATTTGACTCAGCCGAATTAATGTTACCTACTTTTAAATAAAGGCCTATTTTGATGTTGGCTTGGCTTCTTGGCATGTGGAAACTCTGCACAAATCTAATTTTCTTGATAGACTTTATAATTTTATTTATGATTAGAAATAATTTCCATTATAAAAATCCAAATATTGTGAAACTAGTATATGGTATAAATATTTTTTATGCTTAGCATATGGATTTCTTCTTCTATGCATTTACTTTCATATTTTGTTTTGTTTTTTGAAGTATAGTTGATTTATGGTATTGTCTTAGTTTCAGGTATACAGCATACTAATTTAGTGGTTTTGTCAGATTATATTCCATGATAGGTTATTATAAGATACTGGGTATAATTCCCAGTGCTATTCAGTATATTCTTGTTGTTTATCTATTTTGTATGTAATGGTTTCTATCTGTTAATCCCATACCCCTAATTTATCCCTCTCTATTTTCCTCTCTCCTTTGGTAACCACTAGTTTGTTTTCTCTGTGAGTCTGTTTCTTTCTGCTTACACATTCATTTGCATTGCTTTTTAGATTCCACATATAAGTGATATGCAGTATTTTCCTTCCTCTGTCTGACTTATTTCACTAAGCATAACATTCTCTGGGTCTGTCCACATTGCTGCTGATGGTTTTATTTCATTCTTTTTTATGACTAAGTAATACTTCATTTGTGTGTGTGCAGGTGTGCGTGTGTGCCGTGTCTTCATAAACCAATCTGTTGCTGGGCACTTGGGTTGTTTCCATTGTCTTGGCTATTTTAAATTGTGCTGCTATGAATATTGGGGTATATGTATCCTTTTGAATGAGTGTTGTCATTTTTCCCAGATATATACCCAGAAGTGAAATTGCTGGATCCTATATATTTTTAGCTTTTTGAGGAACCTCCATAGTGTTCTCAGTAGTGACTATACCAATTTACATTACCAGCCATGTACAAGGGTTCCCTTTTCTCCACGCCCTGACATTTGTTTTCTGTAGACTTTTTGATTATAGCCATTTTGACTGGTGTGATGTGATACCTAATTGTGGTTTTCATTTGCATTTCACTAATAATGGTGATGTTGAGCATCTTTTCATGTGCCTATTAGCCACCTGCATGTCCTTTTTGGAGAAGTGTCTATTCAAGTTTTTTGCCCATTTTTGGATTGAATTGTTTGTCTGTTTGGTTTCTTAGAGTTGTATGAGCTGTTTATGTATTTTGGATATGAACCCTTGTCAGCCTCAAGTTTTTTTCTTTTGTTGATAGTTTCCTTAGCTATCTAAAAGTTTTAAGTTTAATTAGGCCCCATTTGTTTATTTTTGCTTTTATTTATTTTGCCTTAGGAGACTGATCCAAGAAAATATTGCTGCCAATTTCTGTCGGAGTATTCTGCCTCTGTCCTAAGAGTGTTATGGTTTCAGGGCTTACATTTAGGTCTTTAAACCATTTTGAAGGGGTTTTTTATTTGGTTTGGTTTGGTTTGGTTTTTTGTATAGAAAGTGGCAGGGTCAAAATGTATGAGCATTTTAAAGATTTAATTGTACTCCTAACTTAAGATGGTAGGCTGGACATGTGTTTTCTTGTCGCTTACAATTTCCACATAAAATAAGTACGAAAAAAAAGTAAATAGAATATATGGAAACAGATTGTTTAACAATGTATGAAAGGGTTTGTTTGTTTGTTTACATTTTCTGACGTGTTGGATGAAATTAAAACCTTGGCTAAAAGAGGCTGCATGTTGGAACCCTGAAGAGACTCCAGGCCAAGAGTTGCAAATATGATAGAGGAATGCAGAAGTGAGATGCTATACTTTAAAAGGAATTGATTTAATTTCTGTTTTCACATTTCCAATCTTCATCCGAGTGACAGAATGTAAATGTGGCTTTTACCCAAGTTAAAAGGAGAGAAAGAAACTGACACTCCCCTAAAGAATTTGAACATACTGTTTGGAAAAAGTTAATGCGCTTCTGCTTTTGGTAATGGTAGGCTAGATAATTTGGATTAGTCTTCCTAATCCAAATAGTTAAGAACAGCTATTTCCTCTGGAATAAAATGTAAAAACAAGCCAAAGACACTGGAGCATTAATAAGGTATTTAAGAATTTTAGGGATAGGATCTAGGAAAAGAATTAAACACAGAAGGAGGATTCTGGCAGTTAGGATTCCTTTTTCCTTAGGGGCTTATGCAAATTTCAGAAAAGATGGCTGAGAAACCTAGTGGTGTTCTCAAAGGGCTTAGAAGAGTGGGGAGGACAAAAATTAGAGTCCAGAGAACCAGCAAGGGTTGAGAGAAATTGGCAAATTCCTTCCATGTTCTGGATTGGACCCCAAAAAGGCTGCATTGGCCCAGCTTCAGATTATTTTATCTCTGAAATTGAACTAAGTTGATTATGGAGTTTCCCAGGTGGTACTAGTGGTAAAGAACTCTCCTGCCAGTGCAGGAGCCATAAGAGATGTGGGTTTGATACCTGGGTTGGGAAGATCCCCTGGAGGAGGGCATGGCAGCCCACTCTAGTATTCTTGCCTGGAGAATCCCATGGACAGAGGAGCCTGGCAGGCTACTGTCCACTGGGTCTCAAAGAGTCAGGCACAAGTAAAGCAACTTAACACACACAGGCCCCAAAGCAGCCATCCAGAAGTAAGTAGTCCTCTTAGGGGAATATAATATCATACTAGACCTGAAATTATTTCTACAGTTATTAACATACAGTATCTAATACTCAATTTTAAATCCCAGAAACAGTAGGAGACATAACACTAACGAAAAACACAAGAAAATATGAACAGAGGGCAGATTAAGGAGAATGTTATTTTTAGACATAGATTTTGAATGCTTATTTTGTTTAACGAGGTGAGACAAAACAGAATTTTAGAAGAGAACTAGAAACAACAACAAAAATTACCTAATGAAAACTCAGGAAATAAACTACAGTAATCAAAATTAAGAATTCAATTGGTAGATATAACACAGCAGATTAGGAACAGCTGAAGAGAGAGCTAGTATTTGAGAACAGATCAGAATGTCCAGAATTAAGCATGGAAAGATGGATAGAAAGTACAGAAGAGAAGAATAAGAAATAAGGGATATAGTGAGGAGTCTAACATATCTAATAGGGTAGCAGAAGGAGAAGAGAAAGAAAAATGAGACAAAAGGAGAGAGAATTTTTGAGAGATAATAACTGAGAATTTTTCAGAACTCTCAAAATTCAACAGGCTACAAATCCAAGGCCCCCATAAATCATAAGGTAAATAAAAAGATAATGACTCCAAAACACAGCGTAGTAAAACTGCTGAAAGCCAAACACAAAGTGGGAGGTATTTAAAGTACCCAGAGTAGGATGGAGAGGGGGAAGTACTTTCAAAAACAGTAACAGTTCGTTTGACAGCTGACTTCTCCACAGAAAACACAGAGGACATAAGTGAATAGAATGACATCTTTATAGGGCTGAAACAAAACTACTGCCAACCTAGATTTCTATATCCAGTGAAAATTTCGTAAGGGTAAAGTTAATACAAGGACATTTGCAGGCAAGTTATAGAATTTGTTACCAGAGTATCTGTACTAAAGGAAATAATACAGATTTTCTTCAAGCGGGGGGGTGGAGGGAACAACTTGTTTAAGACGCTTAAAAGTTTCAAAAAGGAATGAAAAACAACAAAAAGAATGAATGTGCATTAGTCTAAGTGTCACCGTATAAAATAATAAAATTGTATCTTGCGGCATTTAAAATATAAAGGTTTAAAAATACAGTGCAACATTTGTTGATTAGGGTAAGGAGTGTGTATTCCACATAGATTTTGAAAAATGAAGAATGTACATTTTACTTTCCAAGGCACCTATTCAAATAATGGTAAAAGATTAATAACTACCAAGCTTATCAGGGGGAGTTGCATGAGGGAATGGAACAATTAAGTGTTCACTCAGTCCAAGAGAAGGCAACAAAGGAAAGGAAAAAATGACACCAAACAAGTGGGACACGTAGAAGGAAAATAGTGAGATGGTAGATTTAAATCTAAACATTTTGATAAATAGCACTGAGTATAAGTGGACTAAATTTCTTAAATAAAAAACAAAGATTGCCAGACTGGATGAAAAATAAAACCCAGTTCCTACCATATGATTCAGCAGTTCCACTCCTGGGTATATATTTGAAGAAAACAGAAACACTAATTCAAAAAGATGCATGCATTTCAGTGTTCATAGCAGCATTATTTACAGTAGCCAAGATATGGAAGCAACCTAAGTGTCCATCAACAGATGAATGGATAAAGAAGATATAGTCTGTATATATGTGTGTACATGTATATACACACATGCATGCATACATGCTTACACACACACACTCAGTGGGCTGTTAACTCATCCATAAAAACAGAAATGCTGCTGTTTTCAGTAACATGGATCGACCTAGAGGGTATTATGCTTAGTGAAAGAAGTTAGAGAAAGATGAATACTACTCTGTGTTATTACTTAAATGTGGAATCTAGAAAATAAACATGGATATAACAAAACAGAAACAGACTCACAGATATAAAGAACTCGTGGTTACCAGTGGGAAAAGGGTAAGGGGATGGGCAAGATAGGGGATTTAGAGTTACAAGCTACTTCTATGTATAAATGGACTTCCCTGGTGGCTCAGACGGTAAAGTGTCTGTCTACAATGCGGGAGACCTGGGTTCAATCCCTGAGTTGGGAAGATTCCCTGGAGAAGGAAATGGCAACCCACTCCAGTACTCTTGCCTGGAAAATCCCGTGGACGGAGGAGCTTGGTGCAGGCTACTGTCCATGGGGTCACAAAGAGTCAGGTGCGACTGAGCAACTTCACTTTCACTTTTCACTATGTATAAAACAAATAAGCGACAAGGATACTACACAAAGAAATTCTTAATATTGGAGAGTAATTAGCCTCTAATTAAAAGAAATAAATTTTAAATAAAATTAAATTAAATTTTTTTTAAAAATTAAAAAAAAAAGAAATTCTTTGTACTACACAAGGACATTTAGCCATTATTTTGTAATAACTTTAAGTGAAGTATAATCTATAAAAAAAATTGAATCACTGTGTTGTATACCTGAAACTGATATATTAGTTTAAATAGTTGTAAATCAACTACAACTTTAAAAAAAATCCAACTCTATGATTCTTGAAAGAGACACATTTAATATAAAAAAATCCAGGATAAAATCATTAATGTATGAAAAGATAAACAATACAATTATTTATTTATGGCTATGCTGGGTCTTTGTTGCTTTGCGGACTTTTCTCTAGTTGTGGTGCACGAGCTTCTCATTGCAGTGGCTTCTCTTGTTGCAGAGCAGGGCTCTAGGGTGGGTGGGCTCAGTAGCTGTGGCACATGGGCCTAGTTGCTCAGTGGCAGGGATCATCCCAGATTAGGGATCAAATCCATGCATCCTGCATTGGCAGGTGGATTCTTTATCATTGAGCCACCAGGGAAACCCCAGCAATACAAATTTTAAAATAACAACAGAAAAGCATGTAACTATATTCAGTTCAGTTCAGTCACTCAGTCGTGTCCGACTCTTTGCAACCCCGTGAATCGCAGCACGCCAGGCCTCCCTGTCCATCGCCAACTCCTGGAGTTCACTCAAACTTATATCCATCGAGTTGGTGATGCCATCCATCCATCTCATCCTCTGTCATCCCCTTTTCCTCCTGCCACCAATCCCTCCCAGCATCAGAGTCTTTTCCAATGAGTCAACTCTTCGCATGAGGTGGCCAAAGTACTGGAGTTTCAGCTTTAGCATCATTCCTTCCAAAGAACACCCAGGGTAACTATATTAGTATCTGATAATTAAATGTAGGGCAACAGATATACTGGTATTACTGGATATAGAGAGAGATGCTTTCTAATGAAGAAAACTTTAATTCACCATATCTTACTGGATGTAAAGAGGTGTGATTCTTAATGATGAAAGGTATAGTTTCAAAATAATAACTTGAAAGTTATATGTACTTAATAACATGGCATCCAAATATATAAAGCAAAAACTGGCAAAACTCAAAGGAAAAGTACAAATCCACTATTGTAACAACACAGTTTCCATAGCCCTCTTAGTAACTAATAAAACAAATAGTCAAAAATCAGTTAGAAAAAAAAAAAAATCAGAGGGCTTCCCTGATGGCTCAGTGGTAAAGGATCCACCTGCCAATGCAGGAGACACGGGTTCCATCCCCAGTCCAGGAAGATCCCACATGCCACAGAGCAACTAAGCCTGTGCACCGCAACTACCAAGCCTGTGCTCTGGAGCCCAGGGGCTGCAACTGCTGAAGCCTGCGGGCCCTAGAGCCTGTGTTCTGTAACGAGAAGCCACCACAGTGAGAAGCCCATGCACTGCACTTCTGTCTTACCACTAGAGAAAAAGCCTGTGTAGCATTGAAGACCCAGAGCAGTCAAAACTAAGTTAGTTAATTAATAAAAATTTTTAAAAAATCAGAATATATACTTGAAAGACACAGTTAACAAATGATTTCATTAGCATACGGAGACAGTTACACCTGCCAACTGTAGGATACCTATTATTTTCAAGCCTGCATGGAATATTTACAAAAATTAATTGTACACTGGTCTTAGATCAGATTTCAACAAATTGCAAAATGATTAAAATTGTCCAAAGTAAGTTCTCTGACCACAGTACAGATAAATTTAGAAGTTAATAACTAAAGGATCAGTTCAGTTCAGTCACTCAGTTGTGTCTGACTCTTTGCGACCCCATGGACTGCAGCACACCAGGCATCCCTGTCCATCACCAACTCCCAGAGCTTGCTCAGACTCATGTCCATTGAGTTAGTGATGCCATCCAATCATCTCATCCTCTGTCGTCCCCTTCTCCTCCTGCCTTCGGTCTTTCCCAACATCAGGGTCTTTTCCAATGAGTCAGTTCTTAACTAAAAGATACCAAGAATAAAACTCACGCTTCAAGATTAAAGAATACAATGCTAAATAAACCATAAAGCAAAGAATGAGTTATCAGAGACCAGAAAATGTTTTTAATTTAGTAGTATTGAAAATTATATACATCAAAATGTTATTATGCAGCCACACCTATTTTAGAATAAAAGGCATGTTTAAATTGAAGATGGACTGAAAAAAATTAGTGAGTTACATCTATCTCAGTAAGTTAGAATAAGAACAACAAATTAAATCCAGAGAGAAAAGTAATGAAATAGAAAATAAATCTAAAATAGAGATGATCAACAGAGTAAAAGTTCAGCCCTTTGAAAGACCTAATAAAATTGATAATCCTGAAAATGCTAATCAGGAAAGATACAGCTTACTGCTATTAAGAAAGAGGGTGGTCCAGTGGTGGGGAATCAGCCTGCCAAGGCAGGAGACATGAGTTCTGTCCCTTGCCTGTGTGCCACAACTGCAAAGCCTGCACTCTAGAGCCTGAGAGCAGCAACAAGAGAAGCCTGCACAGTGAGAAGTCCAGGCACTACAACACAGAGTAGCCCCAACTAGGAAAAGCCCATATGCAGCAATGAAGGTCCAGCGCAGCCATAAAAAGAAAGAAAGAGGGAACATCGATATAAAACCTACAGACATGAAAAAGATCTTGAGAGGATACTGTAGGATTGAATTTTGTGTGCTTCAAATTCATAAGTTGATGCCCTAAGCCACAGTGTAACTGTATTTAGAAATAGGGCCTTTAAGGAGATAATTTAGGTTAAATGAGACAATAAAGTTGGGACCCAAATCAGTAAGACTGGTGTCCTTACAAGAAGAGGAAGAGACCCCAAGAGGTCTCTCCATGTATGCACAGAAGGAAGGCCATCTGAGGACACAACGAGAAGGCAGCTATCTGCAAGCCAGATAAAGTTCTAAAGTTCTATTTAGAAACCATCCCTGACAGCACCTTGATCTTGAACTTACAACCTTCATAACTACAAAAAGAATTTATTGCTATTTTTTAAGCCACCAGTCATGGTATCCTGTTATAGCATGCCAAGCGGACTAATACAGTTCATAAACAGCTTCCTGTAAATATTTTTGAAAATTGAAATGAAGGAGGCAAATTCTTAGAAAAATACTTGTCAACACTGATATGGGAAAAAAGTCTGAATAGTCCCATCACTGCCTTATAAATGAATCTATAATGTAAACTTGACCACAAAGAACCTACACCACTAGATGAATTCTTCCATACCAATGAATTCAACTAAATATTTACCATTACCATCACCTTGCAAAAACTTTTTTTAGAGAACAGGAGAAAAACTAGGAACATTTTCCAATTCCTTTTTGTAATTCTTGAATAAGTTGATATTAAAACCTAACAAAGATATTACAAAAGAAATAACTACTAGCCAATATCATTTATGAATATAGGTGAAAGAATCCTAAACAAAGTATTAACAAATGGGAATGTTTCCAAGGTACATCATGCCAACCAGTAGATTTATTTCAGGAATGCAAAGGTAGTTTAACATTCAGAAATAAATAAGTGGAGTCTTAGCCACAGAAGAAGATGATGGTCCACAGACAGATTATAAAAATAGAATATAAAACATGTAAGCTAAAATGACCTAAATATCCAGAAGCTCCTCCATTAGGTAGATTTACAAGAAAACTTAATATGAAAAGAGTTATTTCCAATGGGGTGGCAGATTCACAGAACATACTAATGTTAAGCAAAATGTCAGAATTCATATTAGCTTTAAAACATTACTTCAGATTCTTTTCCTGTTTAGGTTGTTGTATAATATTGAGCAGAGTTCACTGTGCTATACAGTGGGTCCTTATTGGTTATCCATTTTAATTATAGCAGTGTATACGTGTCAATCCAAAAGAGATACATGTATATGTATAACTGAACCACTTTCCTCCACACATGAAATTATCACAACCAACTATATATATTGTTAACCAACTATACTACAATATAAGATAAAAGGTTAAAAAAAGCTAGGAAATCTAATGATGTCCAAAGAAAATATGAAACTTCTGCAGGCATTTATATAAGAAATAGCAGTTGATTTTAGGGGCTATCCAGCTTCCTGTCTTGGTTATTATGGTGCAAAAATCTCAAACATTTAATAAAGTTATTCCAGCTGGTGAACATAACATGTTCTTTCGTTGGTAATAAAATATTTAAAACATGTATACTCATTATGTTTTCAGACAGCAGGAGGACAATGTGCCCCTATTTTTTTCCTGATGTCAAGGACTGTCATTTAAGCATAAACCTGGAATTCAGTTCTATAGGATAAGATCAAGGTATGAAGTATCAGACTGCTTTAGAATAAAACTGTTCCCCAAAGAAGAAGAAGCATAAATCACATACTAGCCTGGCGAAAGAGTTGAAATTTAAATTGTTCAGTGTAGCAGGTATAAGGAATGCTATTGCAAATCCTGTTGCTTTTTAGAGAGTTGCTAACTGCCAGTAGTATAAAACAGAGAAGGCGATGGCAACCCACTCCAGTACTCTTGCCTGGAAAATCCCACGGACGGAGGAGCCTGGTGGACTGCAGTCCATGGGGTCGCTGAGTTGGGCACGACTGAGCGACTTCACTTTCACTTTTCACTTTCATGCATTGGAGAAGGAAATGGTAGCCCACTCCAGTGTTCTTGCCTGGAGAGTCCCAGGGACCGGGGAGCCTGGTGGGCTGCCGTCTATGGGGTCGCACAGAGTCGGACACGACTGAAGTGACTTAGCAGCAGCAGCAGCAGCAGCAGCAGTAGTATAAAAAGTATATTCAAGGTTATTTGATCCTTGTACTCATTAAAAACAAATGGTGGAGAGAGATGGATTTCTATTCACAGTAGGTCCTGTGTATAACATGTATCATGCATGGTAATTGTTTGGTCTTTGTTTAATAAACCATACCCTTTAATTTAAGTGGAATCATCAAAAAGGAAATAGTATGGTATGTGATGGCTCAGATGGTAAGGAATCTGCCTGTAGTGCAGGAGACCCAGGTTTGATCCCTGGGTTGGGAAGATCCCCTGGAGAAGGGAATGGCAGCCCACTCCAGTTTTCTTGCCTGGAGAATGCCATGGACAGAGGAGCCTGGTGGGCTATAGTCCCTGCGGTCGCAAAGAGTCCGACATGACTGAGCTACTAACACTTACTTACATGATTTGAGATTAGTTTTAAAAAGTAAATAAAACATGAAAATTATCTTCAGAGACTGCCATTTCTATTATATTGATATAAGTACAGTGCTTTGCTGCTGCTGCTGCTGAGTTGCTTCAGTTGTGTCCGACTCTGTGCGACCCCATAGACGGCGGCCCATCAGGCTCCTCCATCCCTGGGATTTTCCAGGCAAGAGTACTGGAGTGGGGTGCCATTGCCTTCTCCAATGCATGAAAGTGAAAAGTGAAAGTGAAGTCACTCAGTCGTGTCCAACTCTTAGCGACCCCATGGACTGCAGCCTACCAGGCTCCTCCGTCCATGGGATTTTCCAGGCAAGAGTACTGGAGTGGGGTGCCATTGCCTTCTCCGACAGTGCCTTATAGAGGTAGTAAAAATCAAATTATATCCATTAATCATAACATACCTATTATTTATTCTGTTTCATATATCACTTGTGAGTTGAAATTTTGTCAAATATTTCAGGGACAAATACAAATTATTCAATTAGTTTAATTCCTTCTTTACAGAAGGGAGAATCCTAAGTATTATAAGGAGATTTTATTTTTAATATATCCAGAACTGTTATTTTTTAATATTTTCAGAGGTATAACAGTTCTTTCATTTTTATGGATTACAGATTTTCTTGGTATGCATTTTTTCCTAATTTTCTGTGATACATCAGGTTAGTGTCATTGAACTAATTTAATGTTTATGTTAAACCCAAATGATTTTCACACTGAGTGATTTTATGGAGAAAAGGAAAGATATACCCATTTGAATGCAGAGTTCCAAAGAATACCAAGGAGAGATAAGAAAGCCTTCCTCTGTGATCAGTGCAGAGAAACAGAGGAAGACAATAGCATGGGAAAGACTAGAGATCTCTTCCAAGAAAATCAGAGATACCAAGGGAACATTTCATGCAAAGATGGGCACAATAAAGGACAGAAATGGTATGGACCTAACAGAAGCACAAGATACTAAGAACAGGTGGCAAGAATACACGGAAGAACTATACAAAAAAGATCTTCATGACCCAGATAAGCACAATGTTGTGATCACTCACCTAGAGCCAGACATCCTGGAATGTGAAGTCAAGTGGGCCTTAGGAAGCATTACTACAGATAAAACCAGTGGAGGTGATGGAATTCCAGTTGAGCTATTTCAAATCCTAAAAGATGATGCTGTAAAAGTGCTGCACTCGATATGCCAGCAAATTTGCAAAATTCAGCAGTGGCCACGGGACTGGAAAAGGTCAGTTTTCATTCCAATCTCAAAGAAGGGCAATGCCAAATAATTTCAAACTACTCCACAATTGCACTCATCTCACATGCTAGGAAAGTAATACTCAAAATTCTCCAAGCCAGGCTTTAATAGTAGGTAGAACCATCAACTTCCAGATGTTCAAGTTAAATATAGAAAAGGCAGAGGAACCAGAGATCAAATTGCCAACATCCACTGAATCATAGAAAAAGCAAGAGAATTCCAGAAAAACATCTTGCTTCATTGACTACGCCAAAGCCTTTGACTGTGTAGATCACAACAAACTGTGGAAAATTCTTAAAGAGATGGAAATACCAGACCACCTTACCTACCTTCTGAGAAATCTGTATGCAGGTCAAGAAGCAACAGTTAGAACCAGACATGGAATCTTTAAATGACATCCCTTCCCTTGTCTCCCTGTGACATTGTTTCCCTTCCTCCTCTTTCACTGCATCAGATCTCATGGTGGAGGAATTCTGATGCAGTCTACCTTCAGATCCTGCATGCTTACCACTTATTGGCTGTGGTACATGGACCTCAGATTCCTCCATATGTAATGTGGGGATAATTATAGTATCCTTCTTGGGATGGTTGTAAGGATTCTGTGAGATTCTCTTAAACACTTAGAACAGTACCTGGTACATTATTAATAGTGTGTGCTGTTGAGCAAAACATTTAACTTTCCTGGGCCTCAGTTTTCTCATCTGTAAAATGACAAGGCTGAACAAGATGATTGCCAGGTTTCTGTTAGCTCAAACAATTAAAACACTGTGATTGGTTATTAGTGCAAATAGTTTACCCTACCAGTCTAGGCACACTTTTCTTTCTTAATTGTACTTGTTTCTCCAGTGCATGATGGTCTGCTTTCTTAGAAATCCTGTGAAAAACAGAAGTGTGGTTCAATTTGGCTTGACTAAAGAAGTCTCATTGCAGCATTTGTAGCTGAAGTGGAACGGATAGTGTAATTTATTGGAGGTGTTATGAAGAGAGGAAAAGAAATGGAATCAAAGTCTGTTTACACTTACTGGTAGGAAGCAGATACGAAATGATGGCAATGGTGATAACAGTTAATACTTAATGAATATTTTCTATGTGGAAGGCAATATGCTACCATATATTATTTCATTTAACCTTTGCCATAATCTCATTAGATAGAAGTTCTTTTATCCCCAGTTTGCAGATGAGAAAACAGACACAGAGAAATTAAGGAACTTGCTTAAAGTCACACAGCTAGTATGTAATAGTGTTGGGTTTTGAACATGTAATCTGATTCTAGCACGCATGACTGTTATCCATTATGCTATACTGAATTGAGTCCAAATGGAGAATCAATTAAATTACTAGAACACTTCAAATGAATATATATAATTTTTTACCAACTTTTTATTTTTGAAAATGATAAAGTTACTAAAAAGTTAAAAGATTTTTAAGAAACATAAGAAACATACATAGATTCAACAGTTTTGAACATTTAATCTGTCTTGCACACACACACACTCTATATATATATATACAATCTCCATTTTTTAAAAAGTAAATGACAGACATCATGATCATGACACTCATAAGAACAAAGACAATCACCTAAATAACAATAATACCATTACCACATATAAGTAGTATAACATTGAGCATAGTCTGTTTTAATAACCTGTTTGTCTATTTTGAATAAGTCCTGGGGAGGGAGGAGGGTTCAGGATGGGGAACACATGTATACCTGTGGCGGATTCATTTTGATATTTGGCAAAACTAATACAATTATGTAAAGTTTAAAAAAAAAAAAAAAAAGTCCTGTATCCTAGTAGATCGTTGAAATTGCATTGTTAAAAAAAAAAACGTTATCAAAATCTGACTTTTTTTCCTTCTCAGAAATCATATTCCATGCCCATTGGCATTGAATTTCAACGGAGATATGCAACGATCGTTTTAGAGCTTGAACAACTGAACAAGGACCTAAACAAAGTCTTGCACAAAGTTCAGCAGTACTGCTATGAGGTAGGTGGTGTGTGCAGAGTTCCCTTGAGGGGGCTGTGACCCCCTCTTACTTGAAACTGATACTGTTACCATCCCATCTTAGAAAACCCAAACTAAGCCAAGATCTTTGAGCAGAACCATATTTTATATACTTTTTTTTCCCTTACAGCATCAACATTGAAGAGTGCTTTATACACACCTGTCAATTCTGTTGGTTTTTTGTTTGAATTACAAATGATTATAGCTCTCTAAAAATTTAGAAACATCCAGAAAAATAATTACTCTTAATTCTACTACCACAAAAACTTTATTTTTGTTTATTTCCTAATTTTTTTAAACCATACATGCTTTTTCTTACAAAGTTATGACCATGCTGTGTATACAGTTTTGATTGCTCCTTTTTAAACTTTACATTTGGGGATCCCTGGTGGTCCAATGGTTAGGACTCGGTGTTTTCACTGCTGAGAGCCTGTGTTCAATGTCTGCTTGGGGAACTAAAATCCCACAGGCTGTGAGGCACAGTCAAAAAAATAAATAAATAGAAATTTTAAAAATAAACTTTACATTAGAACTATGCATTTTTGAACTGCAGTCACATACATTATAGGATTATTTGTGAATTATCATTATTGTTATGTACATATAATTATATGTATGAAGGTGGTTCACCAGTTTCATCAAAAATTTGAGTTTCTTACAAGGAAGAATGAAATGATTGTAATGAGTTTAGTATGCTCCAGCATTTGCATTCTTAGAAGTTGTATATTTCCAGTAAAGCCACTTTTTTTTTTTGAAGTAGGGTTTTTTGAATTAGCATTCAAAAGGTATCCTTTTGAATTAGAGTTTTCATCTTTTCCATGAGTGGGATTACTTGATCATAATGGTAACTCTGTTTTTAGTTTTTAAGGAACATCCATACTGTTCTCCATACTGACTGTACCAATTTACATTCCTACTCAGTGTAGGAGGGTTCCTTTTCTCCATACCTTCTCCAGCATTTATTATTTGTAGACCAGTTGATTTACAGTGCTTCAAGTGTACACAAAGTAATTCAGAGACATATGTTCTTTTTCACATTCTTTTCCATTATAGATTATTACTGAATATAGTTGCCTATGCTATACAGTAGGACCTTGTTTATCTGTTTTATATACGGTAGTGTATATCTGTTAATCCAAAATTCCTAATTTATCCTCCCCCCATCCCTTTTCCACTGATAATCCTTTCTATGTCCTCTTTTCTATGTCTGAGAGTCCATTTTGGTTTTGTAAAAAATTTTATTTGTATCACTTTTTGATCCTTTTTTTGGTACCATGTTTTTAGATTCTACAAGTAAGTGTTATCATAATGATATTTGCCTTCTTTGTCTGACTTACTTCACTTAGTATGATAATCTCTAGGTCCATCCATGTTGCTGTAAATGGCATTTTTCATTCTTTGTTTAAAGCTGAGTAATATTCTATTGTATATATGTACCACATATTCCTGTGGTTTGTTTTTTTTTTCCTTATACCACATCTTCTTTATCCATTCTTCTACTGATAAACATTTAGGTTGCTTCTATGTCTTGGCTATTGTAAATAGTGTTGCTATGAACTTTGGGGTGCATTTATCTTTTTGAATTAGAGTTTTCATCTTTTCCATGAGTACGATTACTAGATCATAATAGTAACTGTTTTTAGTTTTTAAGGAACCTCCATACTGTTCTCTGTACTCGCTATACCAGTTTACACTCCTACCATCAGTGTAGGAGGGTTCCTTTTCTCCGTACCCTCTCCAGCATTCATTATTTGTAGACTTTTTGATGATGGCCATTCTCACTGATGTGAGGTGATAACTTTTTGTAGTTTTGATTGCACTTCTCTCATAACTAGAGGTGTGGAGCATCTTTTCATGTACTTGTTGCCCATGTGAACGTCTTCTTTGGAGAAATGTCTCTTTCGGTCTTTTGCCCATTTTTTGATTGGGTTGTTTGGGTTTTTTTGATATTGAGTTGTATAAACTCTTTGTTTATTTCAGAAATTAATCCTTTGCGGTCACATCATTTGCAAACATGTTATCTCATTCTGTAGTTTGTCTTTTTATTTACAGTTTCCTTTGCTATGCAAGGCTTTTAAGTTTAATTAGGTCCCTTTTTTTTTTTGCTCTTGTTTTCATTACTCTAGAAGATGGATCCAAAAAAATATTGCTGTGATTTATGTCAAAGAGTGTTCTAATATCTGGTCTTACATTTAAGTCTTTAATCCATTTTGAGTTTACTTTTTATATGGTATTAGAGAATGTTCTTTACATGAAATGTTCCCTTGGTATCTCTAATTTTCTTGAAGAGATCTCTAGTCTTTCCCATTCTGTTGTTTTCCTCTATTTCTTTGCATTAATCGCTGAGGAAGGCTTTCTTATCTCTCCTTGCTATTCTTTGGAACTCTGCATTCAGATGCTTATATCTTTCCTTTTCTCCTTTGCTTTTCACTTCTCTTCTTTTCACAGCTATTTGTAAGGCCTCCCCAGACAGCCATTTTGCTTTTTTGCATTTCTTTTCCATGGGGATGGTCTTGATCCCTGTCTCCTGTACAATGTCACAAACCTCTGTCCGTAGTTCATCAGGCACTCTATTTATCAGATCTAGTCCCTTAAATCTATTTTTCACTTCCACTGTATAATCATAAGGAATTTGATTTAGGACATACCTGAATGGTCTAGTGGTTTTCCCTACTTTCTTCAATTTAAGTCTGAATTTGGCAATAAGGAGTTCGTGATCTGAGCCACAGTCAGCTCCCGGTCTTGTTTTTGCTGACTGTATAGAGCTTCTCCATCTTTGACTGCAAAGAATATAATCAGTCTGATTTCGGTGTTGACCATCTGATGATGTCCATGTGTAGAGTCTTCTCTTGTGCTGTTGGAAGAGGGTGTTTGCTATGACCAGTGCATTCTCTTGGCAAAACTCTATTAGCCTTTGCCCTGCTTCATTCCGTATTCCAAGGCCAAATTTGCCTGTTACCTCAGGTGTTTCATGACTTCCTACTTTTGCATTCCAGTCCCCTATAATGAAAAGGACATCTTTTTTGGGTGTTAGTTCTAAAAGGTCTTGTAGGTCTTCATAGAACTGTTCAACTTCAGCTCTTCAGAGTTACTGGTTGGGGCATAGGCTTGGATCACTGTGATATTGAATGATTTGCCTTGGAAACGAACAGAGATGATTCTGTCGTTTTTGAGATTGCATCCAAGTACTGCATTTCTGACTCTTTTGTTGACCGTGATGACTACTCCATTTCTTTTAAGGGATTCCTGCCCACAGTAGTAGATATAATGGTCATCTGAATTAAATTCACCCATTCCAGTCCATTTCAGTTCGCTGATTCCAAGAATGTCGATGTTCACTCTTGCCATGTCCTGTTTGACCACTTCCAATTTGCCTTGATTCATGGACCTAACATTCTAGGTTCCTGTGCAATATTGCTCTTTACAGCATAGGACTTCGCTTCTATTACTCACATCCACAACTGGGTATTGTTTTTGCTTTGGCTCCATCCCTTGATTCTTTCTGGAGTTATTTCTCCACTGATCTTCAGTAGCATATTGGGCACCTACTGACCTGGGGAGTTCCTCTTTCAGTATCTTATCATTTTGCCTTTTCATACTGTTCATGGGGTTCTCAAGGCAAGAATACTGACGTGGTTTGCCATTCCCTTCTCCAGTGGACCACATTCTGTCAGACCTCTCCACCATGACCCACCCGTGTTAGGTGGCCCCATATGGCATGGCTTAGTTTCACTGAGTTAGACAAGGCTGTGTCCGTGTGATTAGATTGACTAGAAATGGTATACCTAACAGAAGCACAAGATACTAAGAAGAGGTGGCAAGAATACACAGAAGAACTGTACAAAAAAGATCTTCACGACCAAGATAATCATGATGGTGTGATCAGTCACCTAGAGCCAGACATCCTGGAATGTGAAGTCAAGTGGGCCTTAGAAAGCATCACTACGAACAAAGCTAGTGGAGGTGATGGAATTCCAGTTGAGCTATTTAAAATCCTGAAAGATGATGCTGTGAAAGTGCTACAGTCAATATGCCAGCAAATTTGCAAAACTCAGCAGTGGCCACAGGACTGGAAAAGGTCAGTTTTCATTCCAATCCCAAAGAAAGGCAATGCCAAAAAATACTCCAACTACTTCACAATTGCACTCATCTCACACGCTAGTAAAGTAATGCTTAAAATTCTCCAAGCCAGGCTTCAGCAATATGTGCACCGTGAACTTCCTGATGTTCAAGCTGGTTTTAGAAAAGGCAGAGGAACCGGAGATCAAATTGCCAACATCCGCTGGATCATGGAAAAAGCAAGAGAGTTCCAGAAAAACATCTATTTCTGCTTTATTGACTGTGCCAAAGCCTTTGACTGTGTGGATCACAATAAAGTGTGGAAAATTATGAAAGATGTGGGAATACCAGACCACCTGACCTACCTCTTGAGAAACCTATATGCAGGTCAGGAAGCAAGTGTTAGAACTGGACATGGAACAACAGACTGGTTCAAATAGGAAAAGGAGAACGTCAAGGCTGTATATTGTCACCCTGCTTATTTAACTTATATGCAGAGTACATCATGAGAAACTCTGGGCTGGAAGAAGCACAAGCTGGAACCAAGATTGCCGGGAGAAATATCAATAACCTCAGATATGCAGATGACACCACCCTTATGGCAGAAAGTGAAGAGGAACTCAAAAGCCTCTTGATGAAAGTGAAAGTGGAGAGTGAAAAAGTTGGCTTAAAGCTCAACATTCAGAAAACGAAGATCATGGCATCTGGTCCCATCACTTCATGGGAAATAGATGGGGAAACAGTGGAAACAGTGGCAGACTTTATTTTGGGGGGCTCCAAAATCACTGCAGATGGTGATTGCAGCCATGAAATTAAAAGACGCTTACTCCTTGGAAGGAAAGTTATGACCAACCTAGACAGCATATTAGAAAGCAGAGAGATTACTTTGCCAACAAAGGTCCATCTAGACAAGGCTATGGTTTTTCCAGTGGTCATGTATGGATGTGAGAGTTGGACTGTGAAGAAAGCTGAGTGCTGAAGAATTGATGCTTTTGAACTGTGGTGTTGGAGAAGACTCTTGAGAGTCCCTTGGACTGCAAGGAGATCCAACTGGTCTATTCTGAAGCAGATCAGCGCTGGGATTTCTTTGGAAGGAATGATGCTAAAGCTGAAACTCCAGTCCTTTGGCCACCTCATGCGAAGAGTTGACTCATTGGAAAAGACGCTGATGCTGGGAGGGATTAGGGGCAGGAGGAGAAGGGGATGACAGAGGATGAGATGGCTGGATGGCATCACTGACTTTATGGCCGTGAGTTTGAGTGAACTCCGGGAATTGGTGATGGACAGGGAGGCCTGGCGTGCTGAGATTCATGGGGTCGCAAAGAGTCGGACACGACTGAGCGACTGAACTGAGAGAATGTTCTATTTCATTATTTTACATATAGCTGTCCAGTTTTCCCAGCACCATTTACTGAAGAGATACTACCTTTTTTCCATTGTATATTTGTGCCTCTTTGTTGTAGATTGACCATAAGTGCATGGGTCTAGGACTTCCCTGGTGGCTCAGATGGTAAAGAATCCACCTGCAATGCGAGAGGTTCTATTCCTAGATTGGGAAGACCCCCTGGAGGAGGGCATGGCAACCCACTCCAGTATTCTTGCCTAGAGAATCCCCACAGACAAAGGAGCCTGGTGGTCTACAGTCCATGGGCTCACAGTGTCAGACACAACCCAGCAACTAAGCACAGCATGGGATATTTACAGCCACATCTGTTTGTGATGTGAGATAAACAGCTTTTTATGATACTAACCTCATCATTGAGTCCCAAAGATCTGCCATTTTTGTTGATACCAGTCCACTTGAACTGAGAGAAATGACCTGCGATTACCTTTAACTAAATTCTGAGTATGTTTTGCTCATTCCTTCAGCCATCCATTATTATTTTTATTTTCCTGATAATTGTCATTTACCTACATAGCAATATGTGTTGTCCCTGCAAATAGAGTTCTCCCCCTGGACTAGCAACCATCCACAAGAGGTGCAAACCATGCTGTCCAAGATGACGTGAAACATGCAGAAGTGGATGTCCTTTTGTATCTCACTGTGTACACAAGGCCATATGTGACACTCATTTCCTAATGGAGTAAACTTAATTTAATTTTCACAAAGCTCTTATGGAAGCACAATATTGATTTTAAAATGAGAACAAGCAATTCCACTTCTGTGTATATATCAAAGATATATGAACATGTATTTACCAAAGGATAGACACTAGAACATATATAGCATCACTGTTCATTATAGCCAAAAATTAGAAATTACCCAAATACCCATCAATACTAAAATGAATCGGTAAGTTATCATATAATATGGAATTCTTAGCAATAAGAATGAATATGTGAACATATTTGTTCATATGAGAACATGCAAATATTGAACAAATAAAGTCAGACACAAAAGAATATATAATGCATAATTTCATATTATGTAAAGCTCAAAAGCCAGCAAAAACTAATATATATAATAATATATAGGTCTGTATTGTTTATATATATATAAAAGTCAGGATGGTAGCTACCCTTGGAGTATTATATATTTATGTATACTTCAGTTTAAAAAAATGTTAAATGTTAGAAGACAAGATTATTCATTGCAGTGTTTCTGACAGTCACAAAATATTAGAAGTAACCTAAATGCCCATACATAGGGAATTGGCTGAATAACTTATGGCACATCCCATAGTGGAGCGGTGTGCTGCTCTAAGAACAAGGAAGCTGTCTGTGCTGATGGAGGCACATAGCTTCCTTAACCAGGTGATCAAAGATAACATAAGCAGTAGTGGGGCAGATAAACATCATACACCTCCTAGTCACAGTGAACTGAGAACAACATCACTTTCGTGGTGTTCCCGCCGAAGACCTATTACTTTAGTCTAATCAAGAGGAAACAGACAAACCCACATTGAGGGATATTATGCAAAATAATTGGCTGATATTCTTCAAAGCTATCAAGGTTATGAAAGACTGAGGAACTGTTCCAGAGTAAAGGAGTCTAGAGAAACAGGACAACCAGATGTATTCAGGGGGAAAAATAGCTAGGTATTGGGACAGTTGATGAAATCTGTATATAGACTGTTAGAAAATGGTATTATGTCTTTGCTAAACTTCCTGATTGTGATCAGATCATTGCTCTGTGGTTATTAAGTATTTAGGAGTAAAGAGGCACAGTGTTTGCAATTTATTCTCAAATAATTAAGAGAAAAAAAATTATATACAGAGAAAGGTTGAATGTTAACTCAAACACAGTAAACCATAAGCAGTTAGTGAATCTGGGTAAAAGGTTATCAAGAAATTTTTGTTCTATTCTTTTTTTAGAAGTACCTCAAAATTAAAAGGTACCCAAAATATAAAACAAATCAAAAAATAAATACTGTTAGAGGAGAAAAAATTTCTAAGGTAAAAGTGAGGTTGTTTTTGTTACACAAATGCTACTTTTTAAAAAATCCTAATCTGCAAACAGGGCACAAACACACAGAAATTATCATGGCCTTATGAATGTGTATCTTGTGTTTTAATCATCTGTGTTCAGCTTGCTCCAGACCAAGGGCTCCAGCCTGCAGATCAGCCGACAGACATGAGACGAAGGTGTGAGGAAGAAGCACAGGAAATAGTTCGGCATGCAAATTCCTCAACAGGACAGCCCTGTGTTGAAAATGAAAATCTGACAGACTTAATCTCCAGGCTTACAGCTATTTTATTACAAATTAAGGTAAATTTCAGAGGACCTTTTGGGGAAAATATTAAGAATACTTTCTTCATTTTGACACCTAAACAAACTGTGCTAATTTGGTGCTAAAAAATTAAACTGTATATTAGAGCAGAGTTTTTGTCTGTATTCGAAGTACAATTTTGAAATTTTTTTTTCTTTAGTGTCTAGCAGAAGGAGGCGACCTGAATTCCTTTGAATTTAAATCACTTACAGATTCACTAAATGATATCAAGAGTACAATAGATGCTTCTAATATCAGGTAATTCGTTAGATGTACTCTATTTTTATTGAAATTCATAGTGATTTCCAGTATAAGCTTTAAGAATTGTACATATTTATGAAGTAGTCATGATTTTTATCCTTTAAGTAAATTGTAAATGAGCTTTCATGTTATATGCAGTCTATTGACAGAATTTTCAGATGGATTTTTTTATATAAAGGCGTCAAAGACATATAATATTTAGGTTTGGGTTTGGCATAGAGGTTTAACTTTGAAGTAAGTCTTCCCCAAAGAGAGATTTGTCCATCCTCTTTCCAGTACTTCCATGGTTTCTTGGCTTCTTTCAAGCATACCTTTCAGTTACTACTGAAATAGAATTATGGCTAATGTAAAGGGAAGATATGTTACTTATGTGGGGTTGTTATCTTAGCTATTTCCTAACTGAAATTCAGCTTTTTCTTTTTAGAAAAACTGTTTTTAATTTTGTGAGATAAACTAGTTAACCATATTTCTTCTTTCTTTAGTTGCTTTCAGAATAATGTAGAAATTCATGTTGCACATATTCAGAGCGGCCTGAGCCAGATGGGAAACTTACATGCCTTTGCAGCAAATAACACCAACAGAGACTGAATAGAAGATTTAATTATCCCAACTGCATAGGACATTGTTTTTGTGAAGTTCTCTTCCTTTATATAGGCTTCCAACACCAAATAACCTATCTGCTGGAAAACAAGGAAAATTTAAATCTCCAAATAAGGCGTTTTAATATACTCTACTGCTTCTTGAACCAGCATTGCTGACCAGCATTATATTTATTTTTCTTTTATTACTCAGCTGCAGTAGCACTGCTTATGTTATATATGTTTATTAGCAAGTATTTTTAAACTGAAAATGTCTGAACATAACATAATTTCATGGAAGAATATGTTGACCATTTTTTTAATGTGCATGAATTCAACTCAACCCAGGCAGACAACTACTGCAGTGGAGAACATGAAGAAACATGGTCTTTTGTGCATTATGCATGGCAATGTGGAAATTCTATCTAGAAAATTACAACTCCAGTTCATTTAGTTGATCACCACTTCAGTCTTCAAAAGATAACATCATGAGATATGGGAAGTCCTCATTTTTAGGAAGCCACTGGAATATAGGTGGGAAATACGGACTTTACAAGTATATATGATATATACTTGCAATGTGACATGGTTCTATAGATCATTTTATAATAATAAATATTTTAATTTATCATAATTTATAAAAGAAACCTTTGTTGTTTGTCTGTTGAAAGAAAATGAAGGAGCAGGAAAGAAACATTACTGCAAGATGCTAAATTTCAGCAAATGGATTTGGCATGTCTTTTCCCATCAATTCAGGGCAAAAAGTGCCATTGTTATGGGATTTATTTTCAAAAGACTGATAACACACTATTTTCATATTTTTTTGTTTATTTGCACAATTTTTGAACCAGATTACTGGTTAAAATCCAACAGTTACACAATTTTTAAAGTAAAAAAAATTTTATAAGGAAAACAAATACAATAGCCAGTGCTAGAAAATGGAGAAAAAAGGTTTGTATTTGGTTGTGGGCTTTTTTGGTTCTCGGTTTTTTAAGGAAAACCCTGCCTAAGATGTTAATCTTGTAAAAAGTGTGTATTTGGAATTTTCTCTGTTTTAATATAGAATATTATAAAGTCAAAATATAATAAATTGTTTTCAGATTTGGAGTTTAAGATATAGCTGTAGAAGTGGCTTTGATTCTTTTAGATGTCTCATAAAATGAGACTTTTTATATTAATGTATAATAAAACTGAAACAAGATTATTTTCCATTTGAAATTTTTGTATAGTTTAAAAATGCTTCCATATTCTTTGTTGGTATTGTGCCACTGCAGAACTTTAGTGCAGAGTTTATATTTAGCTAAACTGTTATGTTTAATTAAGAAATGCATAAATCTTTTATTCTTAATATTTGTAATTCTAAATAAATTGATTTATGAAAATTAATGATCTTCATTTTCATTTAATTAATACAAGTTGATAAATATTTCTTCTATTTAAAATGTTTTTTAAAATTATCTTTTCCACTAAACTATATTTTTTGGAGGAACAGTACAAATTTATTACTAAGTCATTTTGAATTAAAATACCATTAGGACGTTTTTTCCCCACGGCTAAGTAGTCACTATGGAAAACACTGAGCACGTAAGTTACTTGGCTTACTCTAGACTAGAGAAAGGTTGCTTTTCAATATATTCTGCCTAGACTTAGGTAAGCATTTTTTATATTTTTTCTTCTACATTTCTTAAGGCTGACTTGTCACACTTAAATTATACCTAGTTTTGCACTTACGTAATTAAGCATCATCTATATCTTTCAGTGCCATCATGTGTTGATGACAAGAACTGTGCCTAAGAATAAATATGAATTTTATTTTTGTTTAAGGAAGAAGAAATCTATATAATTCAAAGTAGTCATTTGGGATCGGCTGTGCATTAATTTAAATGATGCTGCCACTGCTTAACACCTTTATGGAGCCCTAAAGAAAACTATCAAAGCCAGATTGAGCGAGCAAGCAAGTACATCATGCTTTATGTAGATTTGGTTCTGAATTTCTATTAGTTCCAAAAATCAGATTCACTTGCTACCATTGAGAATCTACAAACAAACTTGCCTGTTAAATTTTTTTCCTTGAATTCAAGCCCTTTCTCCATCTTCATTATCACCAGTACTGTCCACCCAGTGCCCTCATCCCTATCCTGGAATACAGCAGAGAGTTCTTGTCTCCCAGCATCCACTCAGCTCTCCGCAGAAGCGGCCAAAGCGATGCTCTTAAAATGAAGAACGGGTCAGGTTATTCCCAACTAAAGTCTTCTGTCTCTCAGGACAAATTCAGAACTCTTCTACAAGACCTACACAGCCATGCCTGATCTGGCCTCCCGTACAGTTTCTCCACCCTGCTCCTTAAGTCTCCAGGGTCTTTGCACACTCAGTGCCCTCTGTGTTCCCTCTCCCTTTACTTTGGTAACTCCTGATGATCCTGCAGATTTTACCTTCAGCATCCCTGTCTGAAGGTATCTTCAGAAAGGAAGATAATCTTTGACCACTACATGTCCTCTCCAGGCCCTCACAGGCCTCCTCCATCCAGCACTGGGTCACATTTGCAATTTTGTATTTCTTCTGTCTCCATCCTGGCTTCTTGGGTCCATTAGGTGGGGGACCATTGCTGGTTTTGCTCACCATTTTATTTCCAGGCCCTGCTAAAGTGCCTTTCATAGGCACCAAATATTTGTGGAATAAATGAACAAGAGTTTCTAAGGAGTTCTAAGCAACATTTGAGTCCCTGGAATAAAAGTAGGGTCCTTTGTGAGGATTGCTTTGAAAGATGAGACATACTCACTTGGATGTACAAATACTGATTAAGGAGTTGCCTTTAAACCTATCACATTATCATTAGTCCTAACTAAAAGGTCAGGCCAATATAACAGCCATTATATGGTGGTGAATAAATGGTGGACTGAGTTCTAGATTTGAGTCCTGGCCATTATTTATTAGCTATGTGACTGTCAACCACTACTTAAATTTCGTAATTTTTAAAATAATAACAGTCCCTACCTTACATGGCAGTTGTAAGGATTAAATCTATAATGCCTGTAATGCATTCAACAGTTAGGGTCTCTTAAGTGTTTCAGAACAGTACAGACCACTCTTAGAGGATCCTATATTAAAAATTGTGACAGTACTTAAACATTTGTAGATTTTTTTTTAACTGTTCACTGGGGAAAAGAGAACATAATGTAAATACAATAATAAAATTAATATGTTCATTATAAGATTTCCTTTAAATGTGATCCTTAATGGACTGTTAAGTTTAAATGATATGCCTCTCAGTTGTGAATGTATTTATATTATCTCATTTGGCCTTGTCACAAGTCTAAATGCGAAGGAAGCTGTGATTGTGAGACCTCCTGGCCAACCCCATAGTAGGCCCCAAGTATAATGTATAATACAA
This sequence comes from Bos javanicus, assembly GCF_032452875.1. Classification (NCBI taxonomy): domain Eukaryota; kingdom Metazoa; phylum Chordata; class Mammalia; order Artiodactyla; family Bovidae; genus Bos; species Bos javanicus. Next base: position 29,936,058 of record NC_083883.1, on the reverse strand, counting down.
AGCAAGCACTGAAAATAAGACCTAATGTTTATCATCCCATTTTTTATTTCAGACAGTTTTCAGAAGTCATCTGCTACTAAAGCCTGAACTATATCCTGGTTGCTTATAATAGTGGATGTGCTACTCGGAAAAGTACAGGCCACTCAACCCTTCTATGAAGATCAGGGTAGTGGGCACGTATAATCTCTGAGGTTTTCAGTGTAGTTCACAGTCTTCTGGTAATCAAGACCTGAGTCCTGTGGAATTCCCTGGTAGTCCAGTCCTGGGGAATTTCCTGGTGGGCCCTCGCTTTCACTGCCAAGGGCCCAGGTTTGATCCCTGGTTTGGGAAATAATATCCATGCTAAGGCATGTGTGCTGAGTCACTTCAGTTGTGTCTGACTCTTTGCAACCCTATGGACTCTAAGCCCCCCAGGCTTCTCTGTCCATGGGGATTCTCCAGGCAATAATACTGGAGTGGGTTGCCATGCCCTCCTCCAAGGAATCTTCCCGACCCAGGAATCTAACCCACGTCTCTTGTCTCCTGCACTGCCACCTGGGAAGCCCCATGCCAAGGCATATTCAAATAAAAAAAAAATTCCATTAAAAAAACAGAAACACCTGAGTCCTGGCCCCAGCCCTGGTTTCTCATGCTGCTAAGTTGCTTCAGTTGTGTCCGACTCTGTACGACCCTATAGACGGCGGCAGCCTGCTAGGCTGCCTCATCTCTGGGATTCTCCAGGCAAGAACACTGGAGTGGGTTGCCATTTCCTTCTCCAATGAGCTGCCTCCAAAGTACAATTCACAAAAAAACTTACCTGTGATTACCTCATATACAAAGAGTTTCCTTTTGCCTTTAGAAGTTTAAAAACCCTCAAAATAACAAGACAATAATTTATCTCAGAATAACTTGAAAATAATAATTTTCATACATCCTTATCATATAAATTGGGAACAAGAAATCTCCTGGAACCAAAAGATTCGTGTTACTAAACTTTGAACAAGCTAGACCGACTTTTAACCAAGTTAAACTTAATACAGTGGCCTCCGGATATACCAGTGACTGGCTTTAGAAACTACATTTGCAGAAACTTCTTGCAGAAATGTTCTTCATGGCCACAAAATATGTGCTGAATAGTTATGGAGTGAAGTGCTGTACTAAGAGCTGTCTAAAGAACAGAACTCATTTAAATAGAATTAACAATGAAACATTTGTGGGAAACATTTAATAATAATAAACTAAAGTTGCACAGAAGTACAGTTAACAAGTGCTAAGGGTAATGATGCTGCAGTGACTGAAGTAACAGGTACAAAATCAGGATTAGAGAAAGTTACAGCCTTCAGCAAGAGGGAGGTCTAGAGTGTTTTGAAAGAGAGAGGTTATGCATTTGCTTCCAAAACTGAAAGAAATGGCTTTGAGACAGACATATATTGTGGATGGGTGAAATTAAAGATGTGCATAACTGTCCTATAGGCTACCAATGTCCGTTACCTAGAAGAGTAACCAAAGGCTAGGCTAAGGTTAAGTCACTTCAGTTGTGTTCGACTCTGTGCAACCCCATAGATGGCAGCCCATCAGGCTCCCCCGTCCCTGGGATTCTCCAGGCAAGAACACTGGAGTGGGTTGCCATTTCCTTCTCCAATGCATGCAAGTGAAAAGTGAAAGTGAAGTCGCTCAGTCTTGTCCGACTCTTCGCGACCCCATGGACTGCAGCCTACCAGGCTCCTCCATCCATGGGATTTTCCAGGCAAGAGTAACCAAAAGGTCTTTATAATTTGGCAGCAACTGAAAGTTACTACAGGTTTTAGAGAGTAGTTTTTTAAAAGTTGAGAAAATAGAGGCAGGGGTCTCTTGAATAATCTGGATGCAGAATCACTGGAACTGTGAAGGTGTGTAAAGATGTGAGGCCCGATTTTAAAAGCAGTAAATCTTGACGATAGGAGGAGGGTTGAAGGAGCTGGGTTAACATAAGTTTAAGGGTATTAGCCTTTGGAGGAGCCATATGAAGACAGCAGCTGTCAAGCAAAGGGGAAATTGAGTCAAACTGAGGAGTTCTTGTGAAAATAATGAGTTCTGAGAAACTAATTTGAAAAAATTACAACAGGGCTGGTAAGAAGGAACAGATAAGGGGACCAAAATGAATGTGCATATTTGGAGATGTGTTGATAAAAATAAATGCCAGAACTCCTAGGTGGTGTGTACTGTGAAGAAGGAACAGGCCATGAGCAACAGGTGAGAGATGACTCAAGGACCATTATCAAGGTTAACACGGATGAGTCCTTAACATGGAAGCCAGAAAGGACGGTATTCCGATGTGCGTCCCCCTGACTGTCAGTCATGGTTCCTCTGAGCTCACCCTGAGTCCTCCCAGACTCAAGAGTTACCAAAGGCAGAAAAGATGTGTTCCTCCCATGAGTCCAGCTTTGAACCAATATCTTCAGAGAGAGGAGAACAGGTTTCAAAATTCTGACTCTGGGAGCTAGAGTCAGAGATGCCTCCTCCAACCTTGTTGGGATCGGGCAGGCAGTTCACATCTACCTCCAGAGGCGGCTGGGCCTTCAGATATTTTGCTTCAGTTTCACAAGCAGAGTGGTGGAGGAACAGCTCCGGCCTGGCTGAGGGTTGAAAGGGTTTCCCGCTCTGACGACGTGACTTGGCACGCCTGTTCTGGAACCACACCTGCAAGAGGGAAGAAAGAAACTGCTTCTGGTTGGAGTCCTCGTGCTACTTTTACCTTCATAGTTCACTGTAAGTTCCAGTTAACATGCCCTGGCTCCCTGCTCTGGAACCTTATGGTTTTCACACAACACTTCACAAAATCAGAGCACCCGGCTTTCTTGACCTCATCATTCCCAGGTGCAAAACTGCAGTAATACCTAGTTCTTTATATAGGGACATCTGCAATGAAAAAATGCCACAGCAACAACAGCACTTAGAATTTTAGGGGGAAAAAATGCTACTATGCCTTAAAAGAATCTGGAGAGTCAATTTTCAAAAGTATACTCCCTTGTCAAATTATTTAAGGAGGCATTTTTCTCAGTGGACTTCATTGACTTAGGTGAATAAAATTTTTGCTCACTATTTCCCCACAAATACCAAAGGACCTGTCCTGCTTAGGAAGCTTCTGTGCCTGCTGTTGAAACTGACAGATGCATTCCACCAGAAAGGCAGAAAAACAAGTCCACTGTCTCCCAGTGTGAAAATCAGGGCTCCTACTTAGAATTGCTCTTAGGTACAGACCATGGTGCTACAGACCAGGCAAAAAAGGCAGGCTTCTTATGACCACCAAGCTCCAGGATTCTGATCTAAATTACTTTAGGCAATAAACACACCTTGCACTAAACTTTTCAAACCGTGACAAGAGACTCCATATGCTTCAAGCTTTACCCGCAAGACATATCCTTTACAACCCACATTACAAATCCAACACCTGCCAAGGAAGTGGCCTAGGGACCCAGGGGGGCAACTTGGTGAGCCAGCAGGGGGAAACACCAACTGCACCTCATCTGCCCCTCCTTCCTGGATAAGGAAAAAAGTGTGAAAATACTCCCTATTACCTTCCTGCTGAGGATTTATTTTTTGACCATTTTAAGGGACCAGCTAGCCTCCCGGAAGGAGCCCTTATACTCAGCAATGAGAGGCAGAAGTCATTGAGCCTGAGACTGAATTACTTCATTCAAGCCTCACGATCACCGTAGCCAATAGACACTTATTTTACAGCCTAGAACACTAAGGCTCAAAGGAAATAACTTGCCCAACGTCAAGTAGGCGGCACCGGCGAACTCGCCAGCCCGCCGCGAGCCGCTCACCTGGATCCTGGACTCGGGGAGCAAGGTGAGCGCGGCCAGGCGCTCACGCAAGTGGATGTCGGGGTACATGGTCCGGCGGAAGACGAGCTCCAGCAGCTGCAGTTGCTCGGGTCTGAACGACGTGCGCTTGCGGCGCTGCGATGCCGACGAGACGGCCGCGCCTTTAGGGGGCGCAGGCGGGCCCAGGCCGGCGTGGGGCGGCGCGGCGGGCCCGGGACCCCTCCCGAGAAAGCCGGCGAAGGCTACTGGGGCGCCGAGCTCCGGAGCGGAGCCCGAGGGGCGCGCGAGGAGCAGGCCAGCGTTGGGGTTCGGGGGCGGCAGGAACGCCCCGCCGGGGTGAGCGGGCAGGTAGGCTGGGGGCGCGGCGATCTCCTCCTGGAGCTGGCTGGACTCCGCTGCGGCCATCGCTGCCCGACCCCAGTGCACCGCCGGGAGGGACACGGCCTTTAGTTATACTGGCCCCGGGGCCGAGGGCGGGGGCCCGGGGTGGCGGTGCGATCAAAGCGGTGGACGCGGGGAGGCCCGTGTCTCTTCGGGGTGCGAGCCCGCCCCCCACCCCGCCAGACGCCGGTGGGGAATAATCGCTTCCGCTGCCCGTGGGATGGAGGGAGGGAGGCGTGAACTTGGGCCTGGGCCCCCTCCGCCCCCTCCCCCGTCCATCTGCCGGGCCAGCCCCACCACCGCCGCCACCACAATCAACATCCCCCAGAGCAGGTCTGCCCGGGAGGGCAGTGCCTAGGGGCCCGAGTGCGTGGGCGGAGTGGGGCAGAACCGCCCTCCTCTAGGGCCAGGTCCCGCACGCAGGGCAGCGAGGGGCCAGCCGCCTATCTCTCCCATGGCCAGCCGCCTATCTCTCCCATGGCCAGGCAGAGAGCCTTGCCCGCTGCCCTGTCTGTAGTCATCAAAGGTATTTATTTACACCCCCTGCTATGTGCTAGACCCGGTACCAGGTTGGTCAAACAGCCCAGCCCCTGTCCTCCTCAGACCTCCGTAACAAATCCTGAATCAGAAGGAGGGGGTGCAGATAAAGGAACCTCAAAGAGAGGCAGTAAACTCACCTTGGAGGGGAGGAGACCTTTTGTCTGGAATGTCCCAGTGGGCCTAGGAATAAGGGTACCCTAGACACAGCAGAGTTAGGAATGTGCCTTTCTAGATTCAGTTATTGACTCCTGATCTGGCCTCTCTGGAGATATCCTGCAATGCTCAAGGCTCATCTAAGCTGGAAGGGAGAAGATGAAAGGGGCACCCTGAAGTTTCCACTCCCTCTTGCCTTTGCCCTCAGGGCCTCATTTAAGATTCCTATTTTATTCTTATTTGTACTGTCGTTATGGTTCCTGTACCTGCCTCCCCTCCTAGATTGTAAAGGCTTAGGGAGCAGGAGCCACTTCTCTTGATCATGTCTGTCGAGTGTCTGCTTTGTATGTCTGCTGCTATGTATGTACAAGGCACCATGCCAGACTCTCAGTGAAGGTCTGTAGAAGTGGATGGCACTGAACCGATTTATCGGAACTCACGGTCCAGAACGGAAGCAGCTCCACCACAGTGCAGTCTTCAGGAGAGGAGCACAGAGACTTGGCTCTTCTTGCTCCCAGAACCTGAGCCCTGATTTCACCAGGACCATGTTCTGTCATTGGCTCCAAGGGGACTCTGAGCTAGAAGGATCTTTTAGGCCACAGCCCCTGCCTGTCTCTATCCATTCTAGAATGCTCAGAGACAACCTCAGGAAGAGCTTGGATATTTTTGTCCTGAGTGGACCTTCCAGGTGTCAAAGCAGAAAGGATTTTTTTTTTTTTTTTTTAACTTTTTGGTTGCACCTGAGCAACTTCTTACCTTCTCTACCAGGGATCGAACCCTCACCCCCCTGCAATGGAAGCATGCAGTCTTAACCACTGGTCTGCCAGGGAAGTCCCCAGAAAGAATTATTGGGGCTGCTGCAAATAGGATCCCTGTGCTTGATTCTCTCCCTGTGGGTGTGGGGGTGGAAGATGGGGTCTGGGACACAGTCCCAGAGGCTCTTGCAGGCAGTCTGACCATTCTCACAGCCTGCTTGCTCCTCCATCGACCCCACAGCACCCCTCTTTCTCTTCCCCCTCCTCCTTCCTTCTTATTCCTTAGCCTGGTCATTGGGGTTTTCAGACATAGACTGTATGGGATGGGAGGTCAGACCCTTTTATTTTACTCTGTGCCTTCATTCTTTCATTAATCCAAAAACCACTTATGAAGTGTCACTATACTAGACTGTGCTTTGCATATGTACCTGTGAAGTCGAAATTCCTATCCCAGTTTTCCAGATCAAGAAGTACTCCACAGTCTAGACGAGGCCCAGATGACTCCAAAGCCACCGTGCTAAGCCGGTCTCCAGACATGACCCCTGGGCCCCCTGCTGATCTTCCCAGCCGCCCTCAGAGGTGGGTGAAGCCCCTGGCCCTCTCCCATCTCAGGGTTGTTCTCTGAGGCACATTGGGCCCTCTGGGTTCCCAGGCACAGGCGATGGAGGTGATGGAGCCAGATCCACTGCTTCCATTGCTTTGCTCTGGCACCGTTAGGCCAACCAAGCAAGGAAAGCAGAGCTTGGCTTGGCTGCTGGCTGCCAGCTGAGGTCTAACAGCCTGATGGCCCAGCAACCCAGAAACTCTCCGCAGAGGTCGAGTCATCGGAATTCTCTAGCCTATGTGAAAATCCCCGCTAGTCCAGTGCCCAGCCTCATTCCTCTGCTGCTGTCTGCTCGCCTGTGAGGGGCCCTCCCCTACCCTCAAGCCTGCCTGTTTTACAGTGAGTGGGCCAGGAAAATGGACCTGCAGAGACAAATGGAGTGCCTGGTGACGATCTGATGAAGGAATCTAAACCTATAAGACAGTCTTCTCTCTGTCTTTTAAACTAGTGGTAGGAAATTGCAGTGTTCAATTTGTGGCTTGATAATCCTCCAAACTGACTAAACAAGCATTATCTTCTTATGACTTTTCCTGAGAATCTATGAGAGTCTGTGGAATTAGAATCCTCCATGTTGAAATAACATTTCAGCCTTTCCCCTTCTCTCCTCCTTTTCCTCTAAAATTAAGTTTTATTCATTTCGATATTTGGCAAAACTAATACAATATTGTAAAGTTTAAAAATAAAATAAAATAAAAATAAAATGAAGTTTTAATGGCATGTGCTTGTATATACCTACAAAATAACTTCAGTGAGGAGACTGTGCTGCAAACCCAGGGTTGGGAATTGGAGTCAAGTATTAGAGATGGAAATTTTAATGTATACCTTTTGGTGCTGGTTTTTTTGTTTGTTTGTTTGTTTGTTTTTTACTTTTTAAATCATGGCCTGTATTGTTGTTATAAGTATATTTTTAAAACTTAGTTTTTTGATGACTAAATGTCCTGTGGTATTCTGAGTTGGGTCGTTAGAAAAGAAAAAAGAACATTAGTGGGAAAACTGGTAAAAGCTGCATTTTTTTTTAACAAACTAACTTTTAAAAACTGAAGCACTGTGGTGGATTCATTTCAATGTTGGGCAAAACTAATACAATATTGTAAAGTTTAAAAATAAAATAATTAAAAAAAAAACTGAAGCAAAGAATACAGGGAAATGTATCTGAAAAGAGATACTACTTCCTGGTAGGAATGAATTTCCCAGTTCTCTTGGATTTTCATTGACTAAAATCGGTAAGCTATAAGTGTCTAGAGGGTCTCTGCAAAGCTCTGAGGTGTTCATTCACTTGAAAGTTATTTTCTGCTTCTCCTTTGTTTGACAAACACCTATAAAATCATGAGTGAGTGAAAGTCGCTCAGTTGTGTCCAACTCCTTGCAACCCTGTGGACTGCACACCACTAGGCTCTTCTGACCATGGAATTCTGCAGGCAAGAATACTGGAATGGGTAGCCATTCCCCTCTCCTTCTCCAGGGGATCTTCTCGACTCAGGAATCAAACCCAGGTCTCCCACCTTGCAGGCGGATTCTTTATCATCTGATCCACCAGAGAAGTCTCAAAATCATGAGTGGTTTTCACTAAATCCAAGTTTTAGATTCCATACTCAGTTACCATGCCGCAAGCACACAATGAATATTCGTTCTTTCTCCTATACCTGTTTCTCCAAATGGAAAGTGAAAAGAGCTCGATCCTTGGCAATATCTTAAAAAACAATTATTCCAAGTGATTTTCCCAAAGTAGATGATCTGTGAAATTTAAGTATATTTTAAATAAGCTCTGTAAAGTACTTGTTTCTATCAAAGGAAGTCAGTTTACCAGTTTCAGAATAGCAGACAAGTTCAGGGTTAGCTGAAGATGAGGATCACTGAGATCAGGGGTCTGATTCCCCCTTGCCAGTACCTGGGCTCTGCTCCTCACCACTTGATGTGCTGAGAATTTGGGGCCATTATTTTATTCAGCCTGTCAGGAATGCCTGTTGAAATAGACACAGGGAAGGGCAAGGTAAATAGCAGACAATTTTCAAGGCTGCTTTCTGTATTAAGAGGGAAGTTTGGTAAAAATACAAGTAAAAATGCAATAGAAAAGTGATGCAGAAAGAAAACATTATTCTCCAGAGCCACACTGGCTCTGAGGCCACCGGGCTGGGGAGGATGGAGCCATTCGGGGTCACCGTCGTGTTCTGGTTGCTCCACATTTCCCACCACGGTTCCTGTCACCGACTCCCCCAGACTTCACAGAGGCCTGCCTTTCCTCTCCAAGTGCTAAGTACTCTCTTCCCCTCTGCGCTGCCCTCAAACCTGGCCCTGGAGCCCCGGGTGTTTATTAAAGAGAGAGCCAGGAAAAGGCAGCCCAGGGGAGTCGATGGCTCTGCTTTCACCTTGAGATCCCAGAGCTGTTGGCCCCTTTGATCCTGGCCTCGCTTTGATTTCATCTCCTCGGCTGCCCAGGCCTCTTCGGTTTCTGAAGTTTATTTCAGAGCCAGTGGTTGCAAGAGATCGAAAGGCAACACCCACCTCCCCCCTTCCCCTGCAAAGGTATCAATGTGCCAGGAAAGTGATAAAATGTTAAGAAGCTTTTTTGTTGTTGTTGAGTCAGCGTCATATAAATTCAAATAACAAACACAAAACAGATTTGGAACCTAGCCTGTTGAGCTTTTTGAAAGGATGATTCCTTTTCTTCTTTCAAGGATTTTTACCCAAAAGCCTCTAAGCAAGAAAGACTCTTCTGGACGTCTTTCACAATGCTGATTCCCATAGCTGAGAAATGTTAAAAAAGAACATTTCAGCCTCAGAGAAAGGAAACCGTAAATTTTTAAGTTTATGTCTATACACTTGAAAAGAAAAACGGAAACAACTGGCAGAGTATTTTGTCCTCACATCCTCACTTGTCTGACATTTCTTTCTACAACGTACCTACTGAGCACTTTAAATAGGGCTGGTGCCACCAGGAACTGCATTTTTAATTTTATTTCCATTCAATGATTTAAAATCAAGTAGACACATGTGGCTAGCGGCTGTCGTATTTAAGCTCTATGTCATCCAGCAAATCACTCTTCTTTGATCTTTTTTTTTCATATGAAGTTTTTTATCTGGTAAATGCTAGGTTTTGTAGCTTAGGTTCTGAAAATTTTCATATTTGTCCACAAGCTATATGTCTGTGCTCCCCTTTGTTTTGATTCTATTTATTTTTAATTGAAATATAGTTGATATTTTTTATTGACATATAGTTGATTTATATTGTGTTAGTTTCAGGTGTACAGCAAAGTGATTCAGTTTTGTATGTTTAAATTTATAGTTACATATGTAAATATATATATGCTTTTTCAGGTTCTTTTCCTTATAGGCTATTATAAAATATTATGTATAGTTTCCCTGTGTTATACACCAGGACCTTGTTGGTTAACTATTTTATGTATATTAATGTGTACATGTTAATCTCAGACTTCTAATGTATCCCTCCCCCTCTCTCCCCTCCGGTAACTGTAAGTTTGTTTTCTATGTCTGTGGATCTATTTCTGTTTTATAAATAAGTTCATTTGTATAATTCGTTTAGATTCCACCTGTAAGCAATATCATATGACATTTGTTTTTCTCTGACTTACTTCACTTAGTATGATAATCTCTAGATCCATGATAATTTTTTTTTTGGTCGTGTCTTTCAGCTTGTGGGATCTCAGTTCCCCGACCAGGGATTGAACCTGGGCCATGGCAGTGAAAGCCCAGAATCCTAACCACCTAACCAAGGAACTCCCCCATGGTAATTTTTTATATTTAGATACAAAAAGGTATTCAGTTGATACAAAAGCATATACTAGATTTGAATTCTAGAATCTCATTTTTATTGTTTAAACAAAACTCTGGATCATCAAAATGATTACCAGTTTCCAGCCAGTCAGTCTCATACAGATTTGACTGAGCAGCATATGAAGTACTCCTGTAGCATTCATGCATGGTCTTTCTCCGAAGTGACAGTGTGAGAGAGCACTGCTGATTGAAGTCTTATGATACCATGAGTTTCTTCAATATTGTCATTTGACTTAAACTCCATTTTATTTTGATGATTCTGTTCTCTTCTAACTAGGTAATGAAATTTAGCTTCAGAATTCCCTGATTCTCTGTGGAGTGTGGCATGGTATTGAATTAATGCATATCATGTGTCTTGCACAAAGTTAAACTGAACCAGGACAAGTAAAGAGAGAGGTATTAGGAGAACACAGAATCTGCCCATACCTGTCTTTTCTGCCCCCAAATAATTTATTCATGTGTTAGCAGATACTCAAAGTAATCTAAGATCATTTCTGGACTCTGTCCCAGCCAGCATGTACTGGGTCTGAATTTCCAATACATTGTCTTTTACTGGATATATTATAAGCCTATAATAGATGGGGCTTCACGGGTGGTTCTAGTGATAAAGAACCTGCCTGCCAATACAGATGTAAGAGAGGCGGGTTCAATCCCTGAGTCCAGAAAATTCCCTAGTGGAGGGCACAGCAACCAATTCCAGTGTTCTTGCCTGGAGAATCCCCATGGACAGAGGAGCCTGGTGGGCTACAATCCATAGGGTAGCACAGAGTCAGACACGACTGACGTGACTTAGCACGCACGCATGCTGTAACAGATGAGAAATTCTGTGCAAGTAAAATACCACCTATAGTTAGTCTAATCAATCACAGATTCTTGGTGGATATAAGATATAATAAGGCACTTTCAGGGTTTCCCAAGTGGCTTAAGTGGTAAAGAATCTGCCTGCCTATGCAGGAGACACATGAGATATGGGTTTGATCCCTGGATTGGAAAGATCCCCTGGAGGAAGAAATAGCAACGCACTCCAGTATTCTTGCCTGAAAAACCCCGTGGACTGGCAGGCTGCAGTCCGTGGGGTCGCAAGGAGTCAGACACAACTGAACGTGCACACACGTGCAAGGCACTTTCAAATAGGTCCTAGTCCATTTTAGCGTGCACCAGGAAGGGTTCAGACAGTTGGGCATTTAGCTTTTCACAGTCTCAGCATTCAGACTCCTTTGGAAGAGGAAGTAACCTTGACCTCCCCTTCTTTTAGAGCACTCCCGTGCTTGGTGGCCAGCTCTGCTCCAGACACCAAGCTGCAGGACCATGAGGAACATGTCCTTCCTGCTGGGCCTTCTGCTTTCCAGCTTGGCTTCTTGGGCCAGTGGCCATCCCATGAAGCCCACCCCATGCGGCTGAGCCACCGCTCTGAGGCCCCAGTCGTAGACCCAGGCTCAGCCCACCCCCTTTTATTGCCCAAAATACACTTGCCTTGGGCTTATCGCTTATACATAGTGCCAAAGCGGGTCCTGCTTTTGATTTGGTTGCTTATTCTAGGATTAATTAAACTCATTCGCATTGAAACTTTGGCTTCTACATATTATTTCCTATTAAAAGGGGGAAAAAAATGCTCCTTTGCGAAATGATTCATTCTAGGCCTAGAACAGCAAATGTATGAGTCTGAAATATTTAGTCATACCTGAAAATGACAAAACTATTAAGCACAACCGAGGGAGCCCTCACAGGAGACAATCTGAAGAAGCTCCTGCTCGCCAAACACTAGGACAGTTTGAGCATCAATAAGAATCCTGAAAGCAAAAACAAAAAATCAGAAGTAGAATACTAAAAGCAATAAACCTATCAAATATGTTAAAATCCTTTATTTCATAATGATCACACAAAAAAAACCCCAAAATTGGTCACCTTGGAAAAATCCTTCATTCTGAAGAAAAGCAAGTATTTATCCTGTCTTTTCTGTATGACTGTAACTCCTGGGAAACAAACTCTTGATAAAGAAAAATTTCTCCTTATAGAGGTATTTTGCTAATACCCGAAGAAGAAATGATAGAATATTCCCATTTGCAACTTCTAATGAAATAGGGGACCTAAGCAGTGATCATCATGCCTGCTAACTGTGCTTTCTTTAGAAATGCATATCACCACCTATAACTCGTTCTCGCCAAAATTTAGAACCAGAATCTCATCCAGTTATTAGAACTCCCTAACGGTTCAGAAGAAATACAGGGAACAGGCACAGTCTCACAAGGATACTCTCTCAAAACCCAGATTGTGGAAAATTCTGCAGGACAAATCGATAGCTGCTTCATCAAATAAACTGCAGAGAGAGAGAAAAAAAACCTAAAGACTAAACGAGACCAAAGAGATGTATCAGGGGTACTCTTTCTGCCCCCTTCTGATGCCTATGTCAGAAGCTTTCTCTATCTCCTTTATACTTTAATAAAACTTTATTACACACACACACACACAAAAAAAAACAAAGAGATGTATCAACCCAGTGCAATATTTCGGTCCTGATGCCAACAAACCATCTGTAAAAATTCATTTCAAAAACAAGGTAAAACATTTAAACAGTAGATAGGAGATGATATTAGGGAATTGCTGTTAACATCTTTTTCATTATGGTGATTTTGTGTTCTATTTTTTAGAGATTCATTGTCTTTTAGAGATATATGGAAACACTGGCAGATGAAATAAGATGTTTGGGGGTCATCTGTTTTGGGGGTTGGGAGAAGAGAGGCAAAATATAGCAGAAACAGAATTGGGTATGAACGATAACAGTTGAAGTTATGTCATGATCATTTATGATGCTGTTGTCTCTACTTGTGTAAACGTTTGAGATTTTTCCAGAATGAAAGTTTTAAAATGCAATAGACAGCATTTTTTAAAGAAGTGGAAGACAGATGCTGAGCCTGAGGAAAAAAGTATCACTTTGGAGCAGCAGGGTCTGCTGACCTAGAGGTGGCACTTGCTTTATGAACCCCGAGGAGAGCAGAGTCACTGCTTGCAGAGGTGGGGCTGGAGATGAGTAGGGTCTGTAGCAGAGTCTTTCCTCTAGGGAATCTGCCACAAGCCAAGCTGTGCAAATCACAGCCAGCAATGAGTACCTACTGCACAACCATGATACTGCCACGCTACTGTGTCAAATGAAGGGACGCTGGCCGGGGCGGGGAGGAGGAGAGTACGTCGGGGAGAGCCGAAGGCAGGCCTGGCGGGCTTAGTGGTGCAGAAACAGTTCCTGGGCGCAGAGTGGCTGGGCTGAGCCTCGCAGACGGTTGTCAGGCTTTAGGGAGGCTGTAAGAAGGACTTTGGGAGAAGAGGGTGTGAACCAGGTACGAATGCAGGAATAAGCAAGGGCCTGTCCAGGAGCTTGGGTCCCCACCACCAAGCATCAGCCTAAGGACAGGGACCTGGAAGAAGAGCTAATACACTAGAGGGAAGAAAATCAAGCTTCTCCTTCCACCGCTCTTGAGGAATTTTTTCTTCTTCTACAAACTGTTCTTCACCCAGAAGGCCCCTTTTTCTTCCCCATCATCCTGTGCAAGTTTCTGGGGCCTCTGAGTTGAGTTCTGGGGCATCCCCTGGAATTTGTCTCATCTGTTGTTAAGTGTTCGCCAGAGGAGAAGTTGCTGGAAGTCATGCCCACCGTGGTGGCAGAGAGCCAGAGAGAGGGCAGCCTGGGACTGATCCATTTAAGTCTGCGAAGAGACTCCTCAGCTGCAGCCACAGCCCTAAGATGTCTTTGAGTAGGGCTTAAGAAAACAGCCCACTACAGGATGGCCCCTCTCCGACCATGGGCGCTGGGGCTGGGTGTGCCTTGGGGTGCACGCTGCTTGGGGACCCTCACCTTCCTGCGCTCCTGGGCCTGGGCCCAAGGGCAGGAGCAGGGGTACAGGTGATGGGGAACCTCTCCCGGAGGTGCTGAGCTCAGGAGCCCACCCTGGGAACTTTCTAGAACAGGAAAGACTGCCTCAGCCTGTTGCCAGTTCTCCACGTTGTCCCTGTGGGCCTAGCAGAGGACTTATCAGAGGAGGCCTGGCCTGGAGCTCCCTGTGCGGAGGCCGTGCAAGCCTAATCTCATGGAGCCTTGGCTCCCTGGGGTGAAGGGTGACCCAAGAAGGGGACAGGCCCAGGAGGCCCCAGGGGGTTGGAATCAGAGCCTGGCTGACCCAATCCAGAGCCTGTGTCACCTGCTCCCCCTCAGGCCATCCCCCCGCCCCACAGCCTCTCAGATCAGCTCATCTATTCCTCCTCCTTCTCTGGAGTAACTTGGTTCCTCCTCCTGATACTTGTTCCAGATCCCACCCCCACCCACTGCCAGACTGGGTGCCAGTCCTCCTCCCCCAGACCTGCCCCAGCTGCCACTGTTCCTTGGTTGTGTATGTGGGGGTCTCCAGCCAATTCCTGTGAATCCTGGTTTCTGCAAAAGTCAAATGTAAACCACAGAAAAAAGAAAAGACCCAGAAATAAATCTATCAGAGGTCATCCGTGATCAACTCATTCATATAAAACCTTTTCTTTGTAGCCATGTGTGTGGGTGTGTGTATTTATACATATATTTATATAATTTTATGTATAGTTTTATGTAGTTGAATCTTGTTTCCTTAGCCAGACTATAATTGCTTTGTTTGATATTACTGTGCCCCCTCCATGTGCCTGCTGCAGCTGCTGCTGAGTCACTTCAGTCGTGTCCGACTCTGTGCGACCCCATAGACGGCAGCCCACCAGGCTCCCCCGTCCCTGGGATTCTCCAGGCAAGAACACTGGAGTGGGTTGCCATTTCCTCCTCCAATGCATGAAAGTGAAAAGTGAAAGTGAAGTCACTCAGTCGTGTCCTTAGCAATCCTATGGACTGCAGCCCACCAGGCTCCTCCGTCCATGGGATTTTCCAGGCAAGAGTACTGGAGTGGGGTGCCATTGCCTTCTTGTGTGCCTAGCACACTGTAAAAATCTGTCATGGGCTGGAAAGAAGTCACAATCTAAAATCTGTGCGTGTGCCCATCTGTGCAGGGAGGGGACCTAGGTGGGAGAGAGCGGTTTTCACACTTTACCTTATAGACTTTAGTGGTTATATCTGTACTTATTGTACAGCAATCAATCTCAAACTCTTGTAATCTCCTGTGTGTTCTAGGTTTGGAAGGACTCAGGCGATGCCCAAGGATGGATGCCCCCAGGGAAATCCCTAGATTCCCAGTTCTGGGACTAGCCCACTTTACTGGAGTCAGTCCTGCTTTGGAAGCATCTGATCCTGACTCTGCATGAGCCTCTTGATGAGTGTGAAAGAGGAGAGTGAAAAAGCTAACGTAAAACTCAACATTAAAGAAACTAAGATTGTGGCATCCGGTCCCATCACTTCATGGCAAATAGAAGGGGGAAAAGTGGAAACAGTGACAGATTTTATTTTCTTGGGCTCCTAAATCCCTGTAGATAGTGACTGTAGCCATGAAATTAAAAAGACAGAAGAAAATGGCAACCCACTCCAGTATTCTTGCCTAGAGAATCCTGTGGACAGAGGAACCTGGTGGACTGCCATCTATGGGGTTGCACAGAGTTGGACACGACTGAAGCGACTTAGCAGTAGCAGCAGCTTATAAGAAAAGCTATGACAAACCTAAACAGTGTATTAAAAAGCAGAGACATCACTTTGCCAACAAAGGTCCAAATTGACAAAGCTATGGTTTCTCCATTAGTCATGTATGAATGTGAGAGTGGGACCATAAAGAAGGCTGAGCACCGAAGAACTGATGCTTTCAAATTGTGGTGCTGAAGAAGACTCTTGAGAGTCCTTTGGACAGCAAAGATATCAAACCAATCAGTCCTAAGGAAGATCTGCTGCTGCTGCTGCTGCTAAGTCACTTCAGTTGTGTCCGACTCTGTGCGACCCCATACACGGCAGCCAACCAGGCTCCCCCGTCCCTGGGATTCTCCAGGCAAGAACACTGGAGTGGGTTGCCATTTCCTCCTCCAATGCATGAAAGTGAAAAGTGAAAGTGAAGTCACTCAGTTGTGTCCGACTCTTCCGACCCCATGGACTGTAGCCTACCAGGCTCCTCCGTCCATGGGATTTTCCAGGCCAGAGTACTGGAGTGGGGTACCATTGCCTTCTCCGCCTAAAGAAGATCAACCCTGAATATTCATTGGAAGGACTAATGATGAAGCTGAAGCTCCAATACTTTGGCCACCTGATACAAAGAGCTGACTTATTAGAAAAGAGAAAAGACCTTGACACTGGGAAAGATTGTGGGCAAGAGGAGAAGCAGGTGACAGAGGATGAGATGGTTGGATGGCATCACTGACTCAATGGACGTGAGTTTGAGCAAGCTCTGGGAGACAGTGAAGGACAGGGAAGCCTGGCGTGCTGCAGTTAATGGGGTCGTAAAAGGTCCACAGGACTTAGCAACTAAACAACAACAGCAACAAAAATGTTCTGCAAGCCTTTAAATTAGGAGAGCGCCAGAAACTTGAGCACACCTCTCCTTCTGTGACCAGAAAGGAATGAGGGTGAGTAGAGAGCGTGGCTGAGTGTATCTCTTACTTGGGGTCCATGAGCCACCTTAAGTCTGTGGGCTGAAGGGGTGGAGTCTGCAGGGACTTGGATGAGGAGGGGCTGACTGAGCTGTTGGGGGAGCACCTGTCTTAGACTCTCAAAGGTCACTCCCTGTGTTAGCCCCAGCTTTTCCTCAAAGCAAGAGTCAGTCAGGAATATTACTGGCTGTGTTTGAGTGTATTTGACATCCTGGAGCCAGATAGGGGTGACACTCTGGCACACAGTCCATCTTCACGACTCCTCCCTCCTTCCCACACAGTCACTACATTTCCTAATCTGAGCTGGATGGCCTTGGGTTCTGTCCCAGGTAGAAGTGTGGTGTGAACACCCAAAAGGAGTGCTGAGCCCAAGACCAAAGCCCCTGCTCCCAGCCCTCCTGTCTGCATGTTGCCTGGGATGCCTGAGTAAACATCCACCTGCCCTGGGAGACTAGCGGAGCTGAATCTGACTTATTCTCCACTCCCTCAACCCCAGCCTGATATCCAGCACATAGCAGAGACTCGGCACACTTTTCATTATGATAAACACCTAGCAGGTCAGGGCGCCCTGGGGCCTGGCACATTGCACAAGCTCGGGGGTCCTGCCCGCTCTGGGTCAGGTTACCAGCCCCCAGGGAAGGGTGCAGATTCTTGCGTTTGTTTTCACTTTAGTCTTGATTAGTCGTTGGACCTTGGGCAAGGGCTTTAATGTCTCCAGGCTTTGGTTTTCTCCTCTGCAAAATGTGCCTGCGGAGAGTAGAGGCCCTTCCCTCCCTGCCACCCACTCCCCACCTCCCAAAAAGGCTTTTTTTTTTTTTTTTAAATATTTATTTATTTGGCTGCACCGAGGTCATAGTTGCAACATGTGGGATCTAGTTCCCTGACCAGGGATTGAACCTAGGTTCCCTGCACTGGGAGCCTGGAGTCTTGACCACTGGACTGCCAGGGAAGTCCCCTGAGAAGGCTTTTTAAGCTGGGTAGCCCGGGCCGTGTGCACGCCTCGGCTGACATGGCAATGAACACTCCAAAGACTGCGCATGGAGCCTCTGGCTGGTGCTTAGGACATTACTGGTGGTGCTGCAGAGTGAGTGAGGCAGAGGGACCCTGTGCACTCCCTTTGGCTCTGCCCACGCGCCCTCCCACCCGCCATGACCTCCACTGCTGGGTCTCTCACATCTCACATGCTGCTTTGCAGTGTTTTTTCAGGTGTCCTCATCTCGGCTCCCATCTGGCCTGTGAGCTCCCAGAGGGCAGGTCCCTGGTGTCCGCTGAGCTCCGGGGCTAGCTCCACCGTGGCTGCACGGGCAGTGGTTATACGAGGCTGGGGCCTTCGGCTCCTGAGGGTACGAAGGTAAGGGGGTTGCAGCACCCACCCCAGTTACCGAGACACAAGAAGACATGGGAGGCTGTCCAAGCCAAAGTCACTGTCTGGTCCACCAGCTCTTTCTGGAAGACTCAGTGGGGTTTCTTTCAGCGTCTGCAGGTTTCTGTCAACTGATTTATCTCAAGAGGAACTAGAGGGGGGACAAGGAGAAGGCAGCAACTGACAGCTTCTTCCAGAGCCTCAGTTTTGCCAGCAGTGAAATGGGGGGAGTGGTACCTGTCTCCTACCTTCTTCCTGGGGGTTCTTTGATAGGTGAAACTTTTCACTTTTAAAAGGCTCAGATGAAAGGCTCTGATGGGATGAAAGGATCTTGGGGCCATATTAAGTTTCTCCACAGTTTTTGAAGCCTGAGAGGAGCTGCTGGAGGAAGTGGTCAGCTGACAGGTACTTGTGAAGCCGCCCAGAAGGAGATGCTGGGCAGAATTAGCATGCCAATCAGCCACACCTAGGGCGTGAGGGCAGCAGGGAGCGGAGCCCTTATCTGGGGCAAAACCTGTCATTTCCCTGAAGAGGGGGTTGGGGCAATGTTCTGAGGGAGATGGACAAAGCCCAGACAGGCAAAGCCTCAGGCAAGCCCTCCCCTCCCTGGGCCTCGGTTTCCTAAGGCACAAAAGGAGGAAACAGAGGAGTAAGTTGCCCCCGAACTGGGCCATATTCACACTGTGATGTCATCTCCTGGGGACATCTTTAAACCCCTGACTCCAGATTGTACTTCAGATGGAATAAACCTGAGCCTCTGGGGTGGAACCCTGGCATCAGAAGTTTTTAAAGCTACCGGGTGATTCCAGTGTGCAGCCCAGTTCAAGCTCTGGAATAAAGGATTTCCAGGATTCTAAGGTTCGCTGAGCATAACTTTCCCCCGACTCAAGGAGTCTCTGAGGGATTCTGTGAGGGATTTGAAATTTTAACTCACATATCTGAGTCTTTTGGAGCCCTCTCTGTGTGCGGAACTCAGTTATTAATTTATTTCAAACCACTTCTCAAATATAAAATTTTTCTAGTGTTCTTTTTAGTCCGGTTTAGTTTTCTTCCTCTAAATTATTTTTTTAAAAACAGAGGACCTCCCTGGTGGTCCCTTCCAATGCAAGGGAGCATGGATTTAATCCCCGGTGGGGAGCTAAGATCCCCCTTGCCTTGTGGTGTAACCAAAAAAATGTTTAATTTAAATTAAAAAAAAAAAAAAGAACAATTGCAAGTGGGAAGGAGCAATATAGGGGTTCGGGAATGAGAAATACAAACAGGTGTAAAATATGCTACAAGGTAGATAACCAATGGGCTTCCCTGGTAGCTTAGCTGGTAAAGAATCTGCCTGCAATGCAGGAGACCCCAGTTCAATTCCTGGGTTGGGAAGATCCACTGGAGAAGGTTTAGGCTAGCCACTCCAGTATTCTTGCCTGAAGAATTCCATGAACAAAGGAGCCTGGCAGGCTACAGTCCATGGGGGCGCAAAGAGTTAGACATGATTGAGCAACTAAGCACAGCACAGCACAGATCACTAATAAGAACCTACTGTATAGCGCAGGGAACTCTACCCAGTACTCTGTAATGACCTATAAAGGAATAGAATCTAAAAAAGAGTGGATATATGTAAACATATAACTGATTCACTCTGCTGTACAGCAGAAACTAACACAACACTATAAATCAACTATACTGAATAAAAATTAATCTAAAAAATAAAGGGAGTGACATACTTTGAACCTTGAAAAAAAATAAACATAAGCTACAAGGTTATATTATACAACATGGGGAATATAGCCAATATTTTATAGTAATTAAATGGAGTATAACCTTTTAAAAATTGTAAATCATTCTATTGTACTTCTGTAAAATATAATGTTGTACAACTATACTTCAGTTTATTTAAAAGTTTAATCATTAATTAATTTAATTTTAAAAACCAGAGTTGCAACCCCAGTAGTATTTGAGTTTTCAATCTCCTGTCATTTTTCCTGACCCTCTTTAGTGGAAACCTCAGTGAGCAGTGAGATGGGCACCAAAAGTCAGCAGCCAGGAGAGAGGGCACAAGAATGGCAGACTTTCCAGGCACCACCAGTAGGAGGGGTTTCCTCCTGATGCCAGCTCCTCTCCCTCTCTCTGCCACAGGGACTCCATCCCCATCCAGCAGAAACTTGCCGTGGCAGGGACTGGTTTCAGGGTCTCACTGAGTCCCTTGGCTCTGGACCTGCGCCAGGGTCGTGGGTACAGAGAGCGAAACTGTAGTGCCTGAAGGTGGCAAGGATCCTTTGTTTGGCCTAACTTTAGTCAGGTTCCTGAAACTTCTCCCGGGCTCATCTGTGCACTTGAATCCAGTTTTAGCAAGAACCCTGGGCTTCCCTTGTAGCTCAGTTGGTAAAGAATCTGCCTGCAGTGCCGGAGACCGGAGTTTGATCCCTGGGTTGGGAAGATCCCCTGGAAAAGGAAATGGCAACCCACTCCAGTATCCTCCCCTGGAAAAATCTCATGGACACAGAAGCTTGGTGGGCTGCAGTCCATGGGATTGCAAAGAATCGGGCATGAGTGAGCAACACAGTTATTGCTATGTTAGTTTAGCAGGAAACCCCTACCCTCCATGTCTGATCAGGTTCCTCGTCCTTCACTAGCCCCAGGTGATGTCTGGTCACCCTGGCCTGTCTTCAGCAAGAACCTCATTAGCTTGATTAGCCAGAATACCCCTTTCCCCTGATGTAATTTTAGCAATTACTTCTTAGTAATTTCTGTCCACTAATTCCCATCCTGTTCCTTGCCTAAGCTGTATTTGGAGCTGAGACCAATCTCTCTCCCTCCCTTGCAAAATTCGGTCATTGTGGTCCCTATATCTATCAAGATGTTCCTGAATAGAGTGAACTCCAGCATCTTTAACAAGTAGCATGAATACATTTTTTTTTTGTTTAACATACAGGCTGTTCAGAGGGGAAAGGACCTCGGAGGTGTGCCCATGACTGCACATCGTGCAGGGGCCTCCAGACTCACAGCAGCCTGCGGGCTGTCACCCCAGACGTCATGGGAAACGAACAAACAGCTAGTGCTGTGTTTGGAGTTTCGGGGACCAGAGGGAATAGACAGAGGTGGCCAGATATCCAGTGGATTTTTCATCTGTACCAAGTTCTCTGGCCCTTGGTCCCTTGTATGCTAGGATCACTGCCTGCCCCCTCTGCTGAACCAGACACTCTCCCACCCCACTGTCTGAAGCTCTGCAGCAGTCCCTGAGTCTCATCGTGTCCACCACAAGGCCTGGCAGAGAGGCAGCAGCAGCCCTCAGCCCCACCCTTCTGATGGGAGATGCAGCCGTGGTTTTATTAGACGGCTGAGAACAACCCGTGGGACACAGTATGTTGTTGTTTAGTTGCTAAGTTGTGTCCAACTCTTTGCAACCCCCTGGACTGTAGTCTGCCAGGCTCCTCTGTCCTTGGATTCTCCAGGCAAGAATACTGGAATGTGTTGGCATTTCCTTCTCCAAGGGATCTTCGCGCCCCAGGGATCAAACCCCAGTCTCCTGCATTGTAGGCAGGTTCTTTACCACTGTGCCACCTGGGAAGCCATGGGACACAGTCCACCAGCCTTTTATTGCAAATCTTTTCATAGCTCTGACCAATAGTGTACTTCATGTGCATGCATGCTTCAGTCATGTCCGACTCTATGCGACCCCATGGACTGTAGCCCGCCAGGCTCCTCTGTGCATGGGATTCTCCAGATAAGAATCCTGGAGTGGGTTGCATGCCCTCCGCCAGAGGATCTTCGCAACACAGGGATTGAGCCTGCGTCTCTTACACGTACTCCAAGTAGACCCACACCAAACCCTCTTGTGAGACTTTGCTCTCATATACATATCTACTTAGAAACAGAGACTCAGCACAATCCACTTAGGCCCTCTTCAGCCCCACTGAAAGGAGAAAGGAGGAGTAAGTATCCATGGTAGGCCAGGACCTTTTCTAGCTGCCATGCACCTATTACCTTAATCCATTCCTCAATAATCCACTCTTCTTGTGCCTTTTCTCCCATTTTTCTTTCTTTTTTTTTTTTTCCTGTTGCCTTTTCTCTCGTTTTACAAGTGAGGAAACCAAGGCCCCAAGAATGTAGATGACCAACCCGAGATCCCACAGCTTGTGTGTGGTGGAGATGGATCTACCTACACCTCCAAGCCCCATGCAGTTCCCACTACCATCCAGCAGCTGGTACTTGCCTGGAGACGATGAGAAAGCCAGCACCTTCTTCCTCAGCTGCCCTGCCCTCTTTCATCCACCCAGGAACAGCTAGGTGTCGAGTAGTTATCTCGCAGGAACTCGAAAGGGACTGAGGCTTGAGATGACAACCTTGTCTTTCGGACAACCACTCAGGACAAAGCAGACGTTCCCTGACTTTTCTGGAGCCTGTCCCCTGCTCGATGTGCTGTTGCTCCAGTTCTTTCTCAGCATACTCACCTCAGAAGTTTAGGATTTCTGAGCCCTCGACATCCCTCGTGAGCCTCAGATACTTTCCTGAGCCCCCCCACCCTGACACAAATTACAGGGGAGGCACGCTGGCCTCCTGACTCATTCAGAGGTGTTCCAAGGGTGCCTACCATCAGCCCAGCACTGTCCCAGGCCCTGGGAACACAGCAATGCACCAAACAGCAAACCTCCTGGCTCCCATGGGGTTCTAATTGAGAGGAGACAGACAATGAGCACAAGAAGTGATTGATAAGATGTGAATTTGGGATGGTGTAACTACACAGTTTGGTAGAATTGGTATAAAGAGTAGGGAAGGAAAATAGGGTGGAACATCTCTGGTGATCCAGTAGCTAAGGCTCCATGCTCCCAATGCAAGGGGCCCAGGTTCGATCCGTGGTCAGGGAACTAGATCCCACATGCTGCAGCTAAGACCTGGTGCAGCCAAACAAATAATTGTTTTTTTTTAAGAAGGAAGACACTGTGAAGCAGCCTAGTCAGGGAAGTCTGAAACAAACACTGAAGGTGATGGCTGTGAGTGTCTGGAAGGCAAACGCTAATGCAAAGGCCCTAGGGAGGCAGTGTGGCTGGTGGGTTGCAGGAACCCCAAGTCCTGTGTATGCAGTCGGGGAAACAGTAGGAAAACAGGCCCGGGAGGGGACGGGCCCACATTAGGTCGTAGATGGAGTAATGACTTTGGCTTTTCCTGGGAATCCAAGCCCTGGAAGGCTTTGTTCAAAAGAGGGGCTTTGTAACCATAGCTGACACTAATTGAGTTTTCTGTGCTGAATTCTGCACTCAATGCTTTCTATTCTTTATCTCATTTCACTTTCACAGCCTCCCTATGTGGTAAGTACAGTTACTGTGACCATTTATTTTAAGGAGTGAACACATAACCTAAAATTAACCACTTCAAAGTATACAGTACAGTGGCATTTAGTATTTATACAATATTGTGCAACTATTGCTTCTATTTCCAAAGGATTTCATCACTCCCCGGGGGAGATGTTGTGTCCACTAAGCAGTTACTCCTCCTCCTCTCCTCCCCCAGCCTTTGGTAGCTGTCAGTCTTTATTCTGGATATTTTATAAAAGCCAAATCATTCAGTATTTGATCTTTTGAATTTGACTTCTTTCAGTTCAGTGTAATACTTTACACTAAAGGTTTGTCTAACGTTGTGGCATGTATCAGCACTACATTCCTTTCCCATGGCTGGAAAATATCCCATTGTATGGTTATCACTAGTTATTTCCTAAATGAAGAGACTGAGGTTTGGGCACAGGACCAAATAACTTACTCAAGACCTCCTTAACCAAGCTGCTTAAGTGGCCGGCCTGATCCAAGGCCAGGTCTGCCTGACACCACAGTCCAACCTCCTCACCATGGCAACGCTCCATCACTCCCTTCTCTCAACTCGGGCACATTTACAACCTCCAGCAAAACGATGCATGGTCTCCTGTCATTCTCCCCACCCCACACACCACTGCTGCCAGCCACACATGCAGCATTCAGGATCTTAGTTCCCCCACCAGGCATGGAACCCACGCTCGCAGAGTCTTAACCACTGAACTGTCGGGGAAGTGCCTCCTCTCATTCTTAATCAGTGTTTGCAGATGTTTGACCTCTGGAGGACAGGAGCTGTGACCAGCATTCTGCCCTTCCCTCAGCACATGCTGGACTCAGAGAAGGTGCAGGAAATATGGACTGGGTGATAACTTAACCCCTTTACAGTTGATCTGATTACAAACCAGCACCAGCAGAAGGTTGGCTGGATAAATTATGGTACATTCATAATATAGAACATGATCCAACCATTGAAAATTGTGTTGTGATATAACATTTATTATCATGAGAAAATGACATATAGCCCCCTCCACCACAAAGGGGGAAAAGCAACCTGTGTGACAAAACTATGGAAAATATATCATTTTCTGAAGATAAAAAGCACACATACACATATAAATTCACAGAAAAATTTCTGGTGGGGCATCTTTGAAAATACTAATGCTGCTTCTTTTCAGATAATGAGATCATAGGTTGTATTCACTTATTAAATATGGGGGGAAATACTCCAATAAATCCATTATTTTAAAACTCCATGAGTCAGATGGATTCACTCCCCAAAGAAGCTACAGCAAAGGCCCCTTGCTGCCCTGACCCCTAGTTCTTGGTAAGGCACATGAAGGCCCCTCTCAGCAGTTTTCAAAGCTCTTCCCAGACCAAGAGGAGGAAGAGGCCAGGGTGGTGGAGTGTGAGGGCAGGGGGATCGAGTCCATAGGGAGGGGTGGTGGGTCAGCTGTGCTGGGGGACTTTGGGTCAAGTACAGGCTTCCCTGGTAGCTCAGCTGGTAAAGAATCCATATGCAATGCAGGAGACACCAATTTGATTCCTGCATCAGGAGGATCCGCTGGAGAAGGGATAGGCTACCCACTTCAGTATTCTTAGGCTTCCCTGGTGGCTCAGCTGGTAAAGAATCTGCCTGCAATGCAGAAACCTTGGTTTGATCCCTGGGTTGGGAAGATCCTCTGGAGAAGGGAAAGGCTACTCGCTCTAGTATTCTGGTCTGGAGAATTCCATGGACTATCTATTTCTGCTTTATTGACTGTGCCAAAGCCTTTGACTGTGTGTATCACAATGAACTGTGGAAAATTCTGAAAGAGATGGGAATACCAGACCACCTGATCTGCCTCTTGAGAAACCTATGTGCAGGTCAGGAAACAACAGTTAGAACTGGACATGGAACAACAGACTGGTTCCGAATAGGAAAAGGAGTACGTCAAGGTTGTATATTGTCACCCTGCTTATTTAACTTCTATGCAGAGTACATCATGAGAAATTCTGGGCTGGAAGAAGCACAAGCTGGAATCAAGATTGCCGGGAGAAATATCAATAACCTCAGATATGCAGATGACACCACCCTTATGGCAGAAAGTGAAGAGGAACTAAAAAGCCTCTTGATCAAAGTGAAACAAGAGAGCAAAAAAGTTGGCTTAAAGCTCAATATTCAGAAAACGAAGATCATGGCATCTGGTCCCATCACTTCATGGGAAATAGATGGGGAAACAGTGGAAACAGTGGCAGACTTTATTTTGGGGGGCTCCAAAATCACTGCAGATGGTGACTGCAGCCATGGAATTAAAAGACACTTACTTCTTGGAAGAAAAGTTATGACCAACCTAGATAGCATATTCAAAAGCAGAGACATTACTTTGCCAACAAAGGTTCATCTAGTCAAGGCTATGGTTTTTCCTGTGGTCATGTATGGATGTGAGAGTTGGACTGTGAAGAAGGCTGAGCACCGAAGAATTGATGCTTTTAAGGTGTGGTGTTGGAGAAGACTCTTGAGAGTCCCTTGGACTGCAAGGAGATCCAACCAGTCCATTCTGAAGGAGATCAGCCCTGGGATTTCTTTGGAAGGAATGATGCTAAAGCTGAAACTCCAATACTTTGGCCACCTCATGCGAAGAGTTGACTCATTGGAAAAGACTCTGATGCTGGGAGGGATTGGGGGCAGGAGGAGAAGGGGACGACAAAGGATGAGATGGATGGATGGCATCATTGACTCAATGGCCGTGAGTTTGAGTGAACTCCGGGAGTTGGTGATGGACACGGAGGCCTGGCGTGCTGCGATTCATGGGGTCACAAAAGTCGGACACGACTGAACAATTGAACTGAACTGATACAGTCCATGGGGTGGCAAAGAGTCGGACACGACTCAGCGACTTTGCAACTTTCACTTTCACTTCTCAGGCTCTTTGACCATCTGGTGGTGACTTGGGTCAGCACAACCCCTCAAGTTTCTCATCCATATGGTCTGTGCACTGGACTCTTTGTTGTTGTTGATGTTTAGTTGCCGAGTCACATCCAAATGTTTTGTGACCCTGTGGACTGTAGCCCACCAGGTTCCTATGTCTGTGGGATTTCATATGCAAGAATACTGGAGCGGGTTGCCATTTTCTTCTCCAGGGGAACTGGAATCTAAGGCCCCTTGCAATTCCAGGATTCAAACCCTTCCCAGGCCTGCAATGAGAGAAGAGATGCTGCTGCTGCTAAGTCGCTTCAGTCGTATCCGACTCTGTGCGACCCCATAGACGGCAGCCCACCAGGCTCCCCCGTCCCTGGGGTTCTCCAGGCAAGAATACTGGAGTGGGCTGCATTTCCTTCTCCAATGCATGAAAGTGAAAAGTCAAAGTGAAGTCGCTCAGTCGTGTCCGACTCTTAGCTACCTCATGGACTGCAGCCTACCAGGCTCCTCTGTCCATGGGATTTTCCAGGCAAGCATACTGAGTGGGGTACCATTGCCTTTTCCAGGAGAAGAGATAATGACACACAAAAGCCACCTTCTGGAAGGTGGCCCCTCCGCCCCACCCGTCCCCAGGTGTGCCTGAGAGGCTGCAGGGCTGAGTGCATCTTGTCAGGTTTGCTGTGCCCTCCACCCCCCAAGTTTCCAGACGGTGCCCATACTCCCTGCTTAAATAAACTGGGGTACATTGGTTCAAAGGCAATCTAGACCCAAGCAGAAAGAATTTGTATTGAGTTGGCAAAAAAGGTTGTTCAGGTTTTCCCATAACATGGTTTGGAAAAACTCAAATGAACTTTTTGGTCAACCCAGTAGCTCTAAATGTACTGTCTGGAAAGAACTGTGAAATGAAAAAAAGGAAATTGCCAAACAAGACCATGTATGCTGTGTGTGCTGTGCTTAGTTACTCAGTCGTGTCCAACTCTTTGTGACCCCATGGACTGTAGCCCACCAGGCTCCTCTGTCCATGGAGATTCTCCAGGCAAGAATGTTGGAGTGGGTTGCCATGTCCTCCTCCATGGGATCTGCCCAACCCCGGGATCAAACCCAGGTCTCCCGCATTGCAGGAGGATTCTTTACCGTTTAAGCCACCAGGGAAGCCTGATGCTACTTTAAACACATGTGTATGTTTCTAAAGAGGTTCTAGACTGTATATACATGAATATATTTGCATATGCATAAAAAAAAATTTCAGGGAAGGATACTGGAGAAACTCTGACCTCTAGAAGGTGGGACTGGGGAGTTTAGGGGTAGGAGAAGGGAATTTAACTTTTCACTTCATATCCTGCAGTGCTGTGTGAATATATTTTATCACAAATCTGTGTTATTTTGTGATGAATTTAAAAGTAAATATATTAGAAAGAAGTCAAGAGAAATAAAGAATATTTCTCTAAGAATTAATTACTATTGGTATTTATATAATTATTTTAATGATTGTATTATAGCAATATGATGTATTTGGGCTTCCCTGGTGGCTCAGTGGTAAAGAATCTGCTTGCAATGCAGGAGACGCAGGAGATGCAGGTTTGATCCCTGGGTCGTGAAGATCCCCTGTAGGAAGGTATGGCAACCCACTCCAGTATTCTTGCCTGGGAAATCCCATGGACAGAGGAGCCTGGTGGGCTGCAGCCCATGAGGTCACAAAGAGTTGGCCACGACTGAAGTGACTAAATATGCACAAATGCACATGATGTATTTATCTTTTAAACAATGCACCATATATTAAAGTTTATAAATTATAATTAAGTATTAATATGTAAACTTCATAAGAAATAAAAATAGTAAGAAAATATTGCCTGATCCCACTGTCTGTTTTTTGACCACTGAACTGTTCTCTAGGGCTCTCAAGAGTTGCCATCATCACTCTGCTTCTCAGGCAACTTAAAAAAGTTTGCTTTTTAAAATAAATAGATATAGGCTGGCACACAACCCTGTGCCATGGGGGAGGGCGTACGTATACGTAGCTGGCATACTCTTGGTACTTATTTTAAAGCCCTTTGTGATGGGGGTTTTATTTGATTATCACCTTTACATCTGCCTCAGCCAGAACCCTGCTGTCTGGCACCTGGAGCCTACCCCCCAGTCCTAGCGCTGGGGCTTGCACACCACATTTTTCCTGGGTGTCGGGACTTCCTGCAGCTTGAAGATATGCAGTGTGACTGGGCTGGTTCTCTGCACCCTCCCGGGGCAGCCTCTGGACCGGGTGCTTTTAGTGTCTCCCTCGAGCGTTTCTGCTTTTGTCACCCAAGCAGACAACGAACCCGGCGACTCGTGGGCAGGGCGGGGACACTCCATGTCCTTCAACTCTCAGGTCAGGTCACCCAACTCCCACGTCCCACTGGGTGGTCACGGAGACAAAAAGCCAGTCGGCATTTATCCAAGCACAGACCCTGACTTTCACAAAGAAACACAGTGAATTTTTTTATTTTTTTTTTTACCTTCTAAACATAAAACTTTATTTCTAGTTACGTCCCTTTGCGGGATATATTTAGGACCAAATACTTAATAAAGAAGTCCTAATTATATCCTTGGGCTGTTTTGGTTTCCACCCCCACCCCGTAGAGTGACCCTTGTCCCTCTTCCCCATTGCAGCTTGAGGCACTTGGTGTCATGAAGAAAGCGGTAGTTGGCTGGAGAGATGGGGCATCTTAAATCCCCTCAGCGTGAGTTCACAGACTAAGAGGGGCTTCTTCCTCTCAGGGCCCTCCCCAGTTAGCAGAAGGGAAGCCCGTTGGGTACCACATAGGCTTCCATATCTCTCCGACAGGGTGGGGGACCCTGCCCACACCCTAGGCTCTCTTCACCCTAGTTACTTCCTGGCCACAGTGATCCTACACACCACCCATCTCCTGACTTCTGCCCTCACTTTCTACTCTGAGCAGCCTGAGCACAGGAAGCAAGTGGTCCCACAGACTATAGAGATCTCAGAAGTACCAGAGAGGCCCCAGGCAGCTTCAGAGAACCAGGTGACTGCCGGGGGGCCTGCTGTCTACCACACAAGCCCTGAGGAAGCCTTGAACAGATGCTGCTCTCAACTGGCCTCAGTGCTTGACTTGGCTCACTCTCCACTTCCTCCCCACCTCTGACCCAGAAGACCATCAAATATATGCTATCAAAAGAAGGGGTTGAAGCAGGGGAGACAAACCCCCTCTACCTAACACAGTGAATTTTTGCACCAAAATTTCCAGGGTAGTATCTATGCATAATTTCTTTTCAAGAGTCGTTCATAATTTCAAAAAGCTTATTGCCAACAGCAACAACGTCACCCATCTGTATTTATAGCAGATTGTTATAGCGCCTTGTTTTCAAGGTGGTACTATGTATGCACGCAAGTATCTGACCACTTCATTATTGTTCTAGAAGTCATGCTTAAACAGCAACACTTTT
Source organism: Bos javanicus (assembly GCF_032452875.1). Classification (NCBI taxonomy): domain Eukaryota; kingdom Metazoa; phylum Chordata; class Mammalia; order Artiodactyla; family Bovidae; genus Bos; species Bos javanicus. The sequence goes on along the minus strand of NC_083883.1, from coordinate 29,906,523 downwards.
ATTATTAATCGCTTTCCCTGCATTTCTCCTTTATATTAAATTTAGGACATAAAAAATGACTTTATAGATACGCCATTTCATCATCTGATTTTCTTCAGATAGGAAGAGGGATACTAAAAATCATTTGTTTTAAGAAGAGGCGTGGGGTCTGCTAGAGTTGAGATTCATGGCCTTTGACCTCCAGGTCCTTCAGTGCAGAAACCACGTCTGTTTTGCCCCTGCATCTGGAATACATGATAGATCCTCAGTAGATATTTATTGATCAAATAATAAATTCTCAAAGTAATTGGGGGAAGCTAACGCCAGCCCCTTCCTCTGCCTTGTCCATATAAGTGACCAATAAATAGTTCCTAAATGAAGGTGTGAACATGTACTTTTGGGTAGAACACCAGGGCTGCAAAGGTTACATTTAAGATAACTTGCTCTGGGACTTCCCCAGTGGCCCAGTGGTTAAGACTCCACACTTCCAATGCAGAGAGCATGGGTTCGATTCCTGGTTGGGAAACTAAGATCCCATTCACTGAGAGAAATGCACTCCCTGCCAAAAAAAATGAATAAAATAAAAAAGATAACCTGCTCTTCAGAGACTATGGGAGAGCTTGAGGGGTTGAGCTCCATAAGTGCAGGAATTTAACCCAGGAAGTGTTCTCTGAAGGTAAACAAAAGTCAGAAAGATATGCCTCCAACCTATTCATCAAAAGTATTCATCCAATGAATAGTTTACTCAGCATCTACTATGTGCCAGGCACGAGGAGGGGTGGTAGTCGTGCCAGCAATGACGGCTATCACCTCAAAAATTCCTAAAATAGTCTTTGAATAAATGTTAACTTTTATGAAATTTATTTTATTGAAGTATAGTTGACTTACAATGTTGTGTTAGTTTCTGCTGTACAGCAAAGTGATTCACTCAAACATATATGTGTGTAAAAATGTTAATTTTTCATATACAAGAATAGATTATCTGTAAGAGTAGAAGAGCCATGTATTTTAACACAAGAATACACAACAGATAGGTTTTAAAAATAAGCCATATCTTCCTTCCCAGATAATCCTCAGGGGTATTTTAAAGTAAAGCCCATATAAGATTAGAACATTCAAACAGTACAGAAAGGTAGAAAATGAAAGGTTAAAAACCTCCCTCATATATCCCATATACATCAATTTCTTTAGCCACATAAATATTCTAACCTAAAAGAACCATGCTATAAACGTGGCTCTTAACACAGTAATATATTTTTGAGAGCTTTCCACATTGGAAAATTTTTTTTAATAGTTACTAGAACTCTACTAACGGAGAAGGCAATGGCACCCCACTCCAGTACTCTTGCCTGGAAAATCCCATGGACGGAGGAGCCTGGTAGGCTGCAGTCGAAGGGGTCGCACAGAGTCTCACACGACTGAGCGACTTCACTTTGACTTTTCACTTTCATGCATTGGAGGAGGAAATGGCAACCCACTCCAGTGTTCTTGCCTGGAGAATCCCATGGACAGAGGAGCCTGGTGGGCTGCCATCTATGGGGTCGCACAGAGTCGGACATGACTGAAGCGACTTAGCAGCAGCAGCAGCAGACTTTATTTAAAATCACTATATTCCCTATGCTGTACAGTATATCCTTGTAGCTTATCTATTTCATACACAGTAGTTTGTATCTCTTAACACCCTACCCCTATCTTGCCCTTCCTTGCTTTCCTCTCCCCTCTCTACCGGTAATAAACCACTAGCTTATTCTCCGTTTATGTGAGTCTGTTTTGTTATTTTCACTCATCTGTTTTACTTTTTAGATTCCACATGTAAGTGACAACATACAGTATTTGTCTTTCTCTGTATGGCATTTCACTAAGCCTAATATCCTCTAGATCCATCCGTTTTGTTGCAAATTTTTTTATTCTTTATGTTTGAATAGTATTCGTGTGTGTGTGTGCATGCGCGTGTGTGTATCTTCTTTATCCATTCATCTGGTGATGGACACTTAAATTGCTTCCATATCTTGGCTAGTGTAACTAATGCTGCTATGAGCATTGGGGTGCATACATCTTTCTGAATTAGTGTTTTCATTTTCTTTAAACACATACCTAGCAGTAGAATTGCTGGATCATATGGCAGTTCTATTTTTAAGTTTTTGAGGACCCTCCATGCCGTTTTCTTTGGTGTTTGCACCAATGTACATGTCCACCAACAGTGCACAAGGTTTTTCTTTTCTCCACATCCTCACCAACCTGTGTTCCTTTTTATTTATTTTTATTTTGGCTATGAGGCACGGGTGGCAGGATCTCAGTTCCCTGACCAGAGACTGAACCCAGGCCAGGATAGTGAAGTGCTGAATCCTAACCACTAGACCACCAGGGAATCCCCAACATTTGTTATTTCTTGACTTTTTGATGATAGTCATTCTTACAGGTGTGAGGTGGTATCTTGTCATGGTTTTGATTTGCAAAACCCTGATAATTAGTGATGTTGAGCACCTTTTCCTGTACCTGTTGGTAGATCTCACCAGACAGAGCCTCTTCAGGGAAAAGGCTGTGCATATTCTGCATATGAAATGCAAGAGCCCATGGGCCAGCAAGATGCAGGAGATACTGGCAGACAGGGCCGGAGGAACTGGCAAACCTCCAGGGTGGGGTTGGCTGTGGCTTTGGTGTCAGACAGCTTTGGTGCAAATCAAGGCTCCTCCACTTGCTGTGAACAAGGGTTTGTGACCCTATGCATGTGACTTAACCTCTGCAACTTTGTCTCTTCATTTTAAAATGAGGACAGTGATGCCTATTTCAAACAGCTACTGTAAGGCTTCAATGGGAAATGTACATAAAAAGTTTAGCCTAGTTCACAGCACATACAACATGTTCAGTAGCTATTATTGGTGTTCTTCAGCTGTCAGTTCTAATTTTTAGAAAGTCCTTCCTCCTATTGAGCTGAAATTGGTCTCCTGTAACTTCCTTGCATTGCCATGAAATCTGTAAGTATGCCCTTTCTTTTTAAAAAAAATTTATTTATAATGTTTTTTATTGTGGTATGTTCTTTCAGTCATTCAGCAAACATGGATTGGATGTTTCTTGCTGCCAGGGACTGGGCCAGGCCTGTGAGCACAAATGAGAAAAAGGACCGGTCCCTCTATGTGGGAGAAGTACCCCTCCTCCACATCCGAGTCACTGGAATACATAAGGAGAACCATCACTTCTTCCTTGACATATCTTTTTCCCAGACTCAGCCCCCCTCTCCCACATCTATTTAGCTGTACTTCTTGCTCTTGTTGCTTGTTGATTTCAATCAAGGCTCAAAATCATCCCTTCTCCAGGAAGTCTTCCCAAACCGCACTCAGCAACCATATCCTCCTGCCCCAGTTATCCTATCAGCACGTGAGGACCCAGTTTCCATTCTCCCTGTTTGTTTGCACTCGCCAATTTTCTGATGGATTCCCACTTCTCTGGAGAGCAAGCTAAGGCTCCCAGGCACTGTGAAAGGAAAGGGAAGACAGCAGTCCCGAGTCACAGCCGGTGTCCCTCAGGAAATCTCAGGTCAGTCTTCGGCTTGGCCACCAGGGAGCTGAAGCCCATGTGCAGGTAAAGTAAGTTTTCGCTGCACCGAGTGTGTTGTGAAGCTGGAAGGAAGCACAGGTTGGATCCAAGATACAGGACAAGTGACCAAACCATCCGGGAAGTTGTGTCTCCAGCTTCAGTTCTATGCTCTTTGGAGAGCAGCCCTCCAGCACAACCAAGCAAGGGCAGGCACATCCTGGCCTGAACCTTATTCAACTTTGGGGGGACAGGGAACTCTTAGAGAAAAAAGATAAATGGTTAGGTACAAAAATGAATGCTTAATCAAACTGAGAAATGAAATCACAGTGAATCACGAATAAAAAAGCTGACTAGCAATGACAAAATTCAAAGGACACAGCTACAACAATGGTCAACAACAGCTATTACTATTATTACCAACAGCTATTACTATTATTACTACTAATACTGTTATTTGATTCCCTGACACATCCTTCATTTTTTTGCCTGCATACTCCTTGTCCTCCATTTGATAACAGTTTCATAATTTAATTTTTTACTGAGAGCATAGAAAGATAATTTAGTCTTTTCCTCTAGCATGGCTGATCAAATTTTAGGTTTTACATTCATCATTTTGAAGTGTCATCATCTAGGCAAACCTGCCCAGGGCCCCAGGCTTCATCCTGGCTCTGCAGCTCACAGGCGGAGCCCCAGCAGCTGCTCCCCTGTGTGTGAGTTGCTCAGTCGAGTCTGACTCTGGTCTGTCCATGGAATTCTCTAGGCAAGAATACTGGAGTGGGTGGCCATTCCCTTCTCCAGGGGATCTTCCTGACACAGGAATTGACCCGCATCTCCTGCATTGCAGGCAGATTCTTTGCCGTCTGAGCTACAAGGGAAGCCCAGCTGCTCCGCATGGCTGCCCGCATCTCTCTCCCCCAACCCAGGAGATAGTTACAGGGCCGCGGCTGAGGAGGCAAGTCTGGCAATCCCAGAACACCAGTGAGCCCCGCTCAAGCAGCGCTACCTCCTCCCGCCAGCAGGTGGGGCTGAGGGGCCCTAAAGCTTACACATCAGTCTCGCATTTTTTGAATAGATCCCTTGCAATCAGGGCATCTCTCTTCCTGAACGTTTCACCTCTTCTTACTGTAAGTGGAGAATATTACTTTATAATCATCACCATTATTATATGAATATTATTATTTGCAAGACAATGAAATAATGTACCCCACATTGCTAATACTGGTTAGCTCTCAATAATGGGATTTTGGAAGAGTTATATTTTTAGATACAAATATCTATTTTTTTGACTTTTTTTTTAACACAATGGAGCAAAAAATACTCTTTTATTAATCTGATGTCCATTGAATATCTTTGCAGCTGTTCATGAATATTAGGTGTCTGGTACATAAATATATACACACTTCCACAATTGAAAGATTTGTGCTGTACACCAGTCATCCCTGTCTTTGACTTCTTTTATTAGACTCACTTTTACTTTTTTTTTTTTTTCAGATTGATTATATTCTTTTTTTTTTTTTTTTTTTTTTTATTCCAATTTTATTTTATTTTTAAACTTTACATAATTGTATTAGTTTTGCCAAATATCAAAATGAATCCGCCACAGGTATACATGTGTTCCCCATCCCGAACCCTCCTCCCTCCTTCCTCCCCATACCATCCCTCTGGGCCGTCCCAGTGCACCAGCCCCAAGCATCCAGCATCATGCATCGAACCTGGACTGGCAACTCGTTTCCTACATGATATTTTACATGTTTCATTGCCATTCTCCCACATCTTCCCACCCTCTCCCTCTCCCACAGAGTCCATAAGACTGTTCTATACATCAGTGTCTCTTTTGCTGTCTCGTACACCGGGTTATTGTTACCATCTTTCTAAATTCCATATATATGCGTTAGTATACTGTATTTATGTTTTTCCTTCTGGCTTACTTCACTCTGTATAATAGGCTCCAGTTTCATCCACCTCATTAGAACTGATTCAAATGTATTCTTTTTAATGGCTGAGTAATACTCCATTGTGTATATGTACCACAGCTTTCTTATCCATTCATCTGCTGATGGACATCTAGGTTGCTTCCATGTCTTGGCTATTATAAACAGTGCTGCGATGAACATTGGAGTACACGTGTCTCTTTCCTTCTGGTTTCCTCAGTGTGTATGCCCAGCAGTGGGATTGCTGGGTCATAAGGCAGTTCTATTTCCAGTTTTTTAAGGAATCTCCACACTGTTCTCCATAGTGGCTGTACTAGTTTGCATTCCCACCAACAGTGTAAGAGGGTTCCCTTTTCTCCACACCCTCTCCAGCATTTATTATTTGTAGACTTTTGGATCGCAGCCATTCTGACTGGTGTGAAATGGTACCTCATAGTGGTTTTGATTTGCATTTCTCTGATAATGAGTGATGTTGAGCATCTTTTCATGTGTTTGTTAGCCATCTGTATGTCTTCTTTGGAGAAATGTCTATTTAGTTCTTTGGCCCATTTTTTGATTGGGTCGTTTATTTTTCTGGAGTTGAGCTGTAGGAGTTGCTTGTATATTTTTGAGATTAGTTGTTTGTCGGTTGCTTCATTTGCTATTATTTTCTCCCATTCTGAAGGCTGTCTTTTCACCTTGCTAATAGTTTCCTTTGATGTGCAGAAGCTTTTAAGGTTAATTAGGTCCCATTTGTTTATTTTTGCTTTTATTTCCAATATTCTGGGAGGTGGGTCATAGAGGATCCTGCTGTGATGTATGTCGGAGAGTGTTTTGCCTATGTTCTCCTCTAGGAGTTTTATAGTTTCTGGTCTTACGTTTAGATCTTTAATCCATTTTGAGTTTATTTTTGTGTATGGTGTTAGAAAGTGGTCCAGTTTCATTCTTTTACAAGTGGTTGACCAGATTTCCCAGCACCACTTGTTAAAGAGATTGTCTTTAATCCATTGTATATTCTTGCCTCTCACTTTTACTTTTGAACCTGAAGAAATATACATCATTTCATAATGGAAAGTGGCCCTAAAGTGTTTTGGATGTGGAGGCCTGGGAGGAATGGTAACAGCAGCCATGCTAATCATATCTTATCTGTTCAGGAATTTTACAGTTTCTAAAGCACTTTCACAGTATAATTTAGGCCTTTTCACATCTTGATGGATTTTGAAAGGCCAGGGCAGAAACAATTTCTACTTTTTATAGATAAAGAGACAGAGGTCCAGAAAATGGCCCTAAGTTCACACCACCTAAATAAAAAAGGATTCAGTCCCTTGCCCTTACTGACTCTGGCTGGCTCTGTTGTACATCTCTGGAATCTGTCTCTTCCTTGTCATCTCCTTAAGCTGCTCCTCTTCAGGATCGCCTGGTTTTCACCTGGGCTAACAGCAGCTTCTTTCTGAGCTCCCTACCGCCTGCCTCCTCTCCAGGTTCTCCTTCCACCACTGCCTAAGTTATTTGTGAAACTCCCTTGCATAAAATCCTTCAGTGACTCCCCACCAGCTTCAAGACTGCCTCTGGCCTACCCTTCTAGGCTCTGCACATCTGACCCCTCCTATCTCTTCAGGCTTTTCTCCACTTCTCTAAGGCTAACCAAACCTGCCAGCTCTCTTAACCCTCAGGAAGTTAGCAAATGGTATCCCCTCTGCCTGGAATGTCGTTTCTACTTTCCTCTAATGTAAGCATGCACAGTGATCATACTTATCTCCTCTCTGAGGCCATCTCTAAACCCTCCTGGCAATATACCATTCTTTTCCTTCTGCATTAGGAAGTTCCAAACACAAATGCCTACAACAGCCAGGCAAGTAGCAATATAAACTGAGTCAATATAAAATGAGCAGTAGCCCAAGCTACAGGCCCACACTAAACACCAAGAACGGTGTCTGTCCCAGTGGGCTGGGGGAGGGGGGTTGTTGCAAACTTGAGAGCTTGTGTCCCTTCTTAAGAAGGCAGCCTCTACAAAGTTCTAGCTCATGGTTGTCTAGCACCAGTGCCAGGCCAGTGCCACCAACTTTCTTAATGTTTTAAGGTAACTCAGATATCTGAATTTTTAACTTAAAATTCCAGATTTTTAGGGGGAACTCTCTGACAGGCCAATGGTTAGGACTCAGCTCCTTCACTGTCGTGGGCCCAGGTTTGATCCCTGGTTGGGGAACTAAGATCCCATAAGCTGTGTACCGAGGCCAAAAAGTAAATAAAGTAAAAATTCTGTCTAAAAAAATTCCAAGTTTTAAAATGCTAGCAACTGATTCAGATTTAAAGCACTGCAGGGACCAACTCTTGCGAGCCAGGTAGAAGACACTAGTGGGCAGGCTTCATTTGATGGGCCTCCGGTGTGCAATATTTCTTGGACATTTTTTGTCTGCATGGCCTGTAGAATCTTAGTTCCCCCATCAGGGACTGAACCTGTGACCATGGTAGTGAAAACACAGAGTCCTAACCAGTGGAACACCAGGGAACTCCTCTCTTCTACGTTTTAATAAAACATTGTACATAATAGTGGCCAAATTTACTTCATGCTCACTATATGCCTGACAGGTCCTTTTCTAAGTGCTTTACACATATTCATGCATACAGTCTTCCCAACAGCCTAAGAGGTGGATAGTATTATCATCCCCATTTTATAAAAAGTCACCGGATTGCTGAGTTCATTCCAGTACTGGTACTGATCATAATATAAGTGCTTCTTTCATGTTCTTAACTACTGGACCGCGATCCTTTTGTTACAGACACCAGAACCTCTCATCTGTGTATTTCCTACAATAGCATATGGGGCACTCCTTAAATGTAGGCTGAGCTTTACTGCATGTAATAGATGTAATTATACCTTCATTCATTCACTCAGTAAAACATCTGGAGTGACTACCATGTTTCCCGTCCTGTGTTAGGGGCTATGTCCCATAGCCGTTGGTCTCCAGGTGCTTCCAATCAAGGAGTACAAAATAATTATCACTGGTGGCTCAGGTGGTAAAGAATCTGCCTGCAATGTGGGAGACGCAGGTTCGATCCTTGGAAGATCCCTTGGAAAAGGAAATAGCAACCCACTCCGGTATTCTTGCCTGGAGAATCCCATGGACAGTGGAGTCTGGTGGGCTATAGTCCATGAGGTTGCAAAGAGCTGGACACAACTGAGCGACTAAGCAGCAGCACAAAGGAATAGTATTGATCATTAACAATTTGTTATTATTTTTATTTTTTTGCACTGGGTCTTTGTTGCTGCTTGTGGGCTTTCTCTAGTTGTGGCGAGCAGGGGCTATTCTTCACTATAGTGTGCAAGCCTGTCTCTGACCTATGGGAGACCGGATTCTCATTGCAGTGGCTTCTCTTGTTACAGAGCCCAGGCTCTAGGCAGATGGGCTTCAGTAGGTGCAGCACTTGGGCTCAGTAGTTGCAAGCGTGCAGCTCTGAAGCATGCGGCCTTCAGTAGTGGCAGCTCTTAGTTGCTAGAGCACAGGCTCAGAAGTTGTGGTACACAGGCTTATTTGCTGTGGAATCTTCCCAGACCAGGGATCGAACCCATGTCCCCTGGATTGGCAGGTGGATTCTTATCCATAGGGCCACCAGGGAAGTCTATAATTATCATTACTAAATAAGACTAACTGGAAAATTTTACCAAGGACCAATAATGAATTCACCAGATGAAGCAGGAAACATACAATTCAACCTAGTCTCTGTCTGGTGATCTAATTAGTCTACAGAGAAGATGAAAATATGTGGAGAGAACAAAGGGAAAAGTTGATTTTAGGGAAGACATCTCAAAAGCATTTGAAATTTTTGGTAGATTTCAAATGGTAACACTTCACCTGAATGTGATGGTGCTTAACTGAAATCCACACAACAAAGTTGTTTGGTTAAAAAGCACTCTTTTGTATAGAAACAGACTTAGGGAAGATATTCGAAAGGTTTCAGAAAATATACCTTTTTGCTAACTCTGTGTCTCCTCACATATAAAAGACAGGAGTGTGGAAATAGAGGTAGTTTCCCTGAACTGTTTATAGAAATCAGATTCTACTGTGACAAGCACATTCGAGCAACTATTGACTGAGATGTCTTGGGGGAGGGAGGCACTAAAGAAAGGGTGATGCACATGTTTGTCATCTTCATTGTGGTAATGGGTCTGACAGGTATTTGTATGTTCAAACTCATCAAATTGTGAACTTGGAATATTTGCAGTTTATTTGATGTTAATTATACCTCAATAAAGCGATGAGAAAAAGTTTCCTAAACACTTGAAATGCAGTCTGTAGACAGCAGCATCAGCCCAGAAAGCTTATGAGAAATGCAGACTCTTGGGCCTCCCTCCTAAGTCAGAATCTGCAGTTTAACACGACCCGTGAGTGATTCTCATACACGTTAAATTTGACCTCTTATAGTGAATGTCTGGAACTCATTTCCCACCATGAGTTGTTAACGGAAAATTATATTCCCTACTCTGTTTTAGTCACTAAGAGCAACTGCCTACTGGGCATTCTTTGATGGTTACATTAGAAAGAGGTTTACCTGTTTGCTCTAGAGGATGAGCAGATTTTCAAGAATTTTCAATATGTTAAAGTCCAAACCAATTTTTAAAAGTCAATAATTACTAGTGTATCATATTTTACCTGTCCACCTTTCTAGGTGTGTTCTATAGGCTTTAATATTTACAGTGCTTTGGAAAAAATTATTTTCTGATCACAAAAGAAATGCTTATTATAGTAAACTTGGGAAGCAGAATCTGTAATTCTAGGAAGTAGAGTTATATTTAACCATCTCATTATCACCCTCAAAAGTTACTGAATACTAAAGATAGACTACAAAAAGGTAATGTATATATGACTTCTTGGAGGCAGCGCCTTGTATTCTAACATGCATATTTTTTAAATAATTAAAGCTAAATCTGAAGATCCCAGCTAAGTGGAAAAACTCACTGGGCTTGGAATAGCAGAATTCATTTTGAGACGTGGGTTTACCATAGATTAATGAAGCTTAAGCTTCAGGATGCCTCACTTGCTCGGGTCACTTCCAAAGCCCTTGGAGAGACCCTGGCAATATATTCACTAGGTCAAATGTTTCTGTAAAAGTTTCTAAATTATTTAAGACCATCGTCACATTGTATTCAAACTTCCATCATTTCTCTTCTGCAGTAAATGGCGCAGGAATAGCTACTGGCTTTTTTGAGACCTGGCTAAGGAAACAATAATTGACTTAGGGATATATTTCATTTGGGTTTAGTGGCATGCATTGACGGTTTGCAGTCATTTCCATCTACTGTTAAATTATTATTCATTGTGGGTGTAGGACTGGCTTTCTGGAATTCACCTACTGCCCATTATGCCAACTCAGCCAGCACCATGTCACAGAGGTACGGGGCTAGAGGCAAGAGCTCTGTGATGCCGGGCACAGGAAATACACGGGCGACAGAGAAACAAGGTTTGAAAGAAAAGGAGCAACGAGCCCATTAAAAAATCCTCCCCACTCTCCAAAGTAAACAACTCTTAAGTGGAGGGATCAATTTTCTCAATGCCTAACCTAAAATGAAGGTTCTCATTCATCAGGAATCTAAGTAATGTCTTATATTCAATTGTAAGTGCACCGTACTTATTTTTGTTTTTGTGTGAAGCATAAAAATGGAATATATTGGAATTCTTGTATCTGTAGAAAACAAACTTGCAGTTGTTTTACTGAAAGGTATGCGTGGGGAGTCCAGCTGCTTGCCACTCAAAAGCCAGTAAACAGGCCAGGTTGGTAGAAAAGAAAGTTTGCTTTATTTCAGATGCTGGCGACTGGGCGGGTGGCAGGAGGGTGGCAGACATCTGTCCAAAGACTGACTCCACCCCTGACAAGCAGGGGGTGAGAGCATTATAGACAGAGTAGGGTGGGGCGGGGGGCTACATGCAGAAACAGCACAGTCATCTTCAAATTGGTCATCAGTGGTCTGACTAGCATCATCTTGGTTGTTTTAGGTACAGTTAATCTTCAGGGCTGGGGTGCACTTGTTTCCATTTCTTTGGGGTCAGTTCTCGGAATTGTGGCAGCTCAAGCCCTAGGTACAGTCTGGTCATCACATGGTTAGCTTCTCCTCCTGGTTTTTTAGTATCTGTAAGACAGCTCACAGGATATGGCTCAGAATATTATCTATAGCCCTTGAGAAAGAACTAAAGGTCCTCCAGTGTGCTTGATGACTACATTATTATTTAGTCTCCTTATACTGTTTTCGTTTCAGCATTTCTCACTTCTCAGGTTAAACTTAGTCTTTGACTAAAGTTTTCCAGACAATAGGCAGACATATGGCCCTGATCCACTGCAGTTGTGCTACAGTAAGTCTGTACGTGAAGTCACATGTTTTATTCATCTTGATTAATGAGACCCTGCCTTAACATAGATAAATCTTTCCCTTTAGAGTACTAGAGATCCAAGAAAAACTAAGCGATAAATTGTCATTGAAACAGCCAAACATCCTGAAATATTATAACTCATATATGAGAGAAGCTTCACACATGTTTTCCCAAATTTGACAATACTCCTCAAAAAGTAGTAAGTTGCGAAGCTAAAACTTATAAACAGTAATAAAAAACCAATTGTGATCACCATGTTAAAAAGACAATACTGATTTTTCTATTTTCTTTAAACATTAAAAAATAACTGTTATAGCAAAGTGATCAAAAGTATACAAAAACAGGGGGGGAAATGATTGTAAATGGTGCCCCGAAAGTCTAGAGACACAGATAAATAAATATACATAGTTGTCAAGAGCATTATTAATCTTAAAAAAAAATTACGTTTCTGGATTTTTTGACACCCTGTAGAAGTGCGTCAGGCAGTTACCAAATATTTTATGGTTTACCTGTGTGACGTTTGTGAGTTTTGCTAGCCTTTCAAATGTCATTTGTGAATTCTTTCTCATTCTATATATTCACTTCCCTAACTCTCTGCTTCTAACTTTTTGCTTTTTAACTAAATAGGGACCCCACAAATTGTATGAGCTTCAGTTCCAGCAAAACCAGGATGTGCTCTTCTACGAGTCTCAGAAACCGCGGGATTTCTCTGCAGCCTCAGTTTCTTTCACAGGAAAAAAAAAAAAAAAAGGCATTTTCTCGGCATCTCCTTAAGAGTTACAACAATTACTCCAACCACACAACTCTCTACAAGTGGGGAGGGTCTACAAATGGGGAGGGTGTGACCCGAAGGGTAGGGCGCCCGCCAGGAGTCACCCTCTCCGCACAGACTGCACGCGGGTCCCGTCCGACCCCGCCCCTGCCGGACACCGCGAGCTGCGGGAAAGAACGGCAGGGCCGGGGCCGCTGGGCGTAGCACCAACTCTCCGGGAGGAACGAGGGCCGGAAGGGAACCGGGTGAGGGTTGGGTGGGGCGTTCGAAGGCTGCCGGGGTGGTGGGCGGGGCGGGTGGTGAAGGGGCGCAGCCCACAGAAGACCCCCGAGGTGGGGGCGGGGCACCAGGCCGCAGCCCCTCTCCGGGAACTCTAGCGCCTACTCAGCGGCGGAAGTTCCGGTGTTGGTGAGCGGAGGTCATAGGTCAGCAGGAAGTCGATACGTGGCCGCCGCCTGTCCCCGCCGAGGAGGCGCAGCAGGCGGAGATGGCGGCGGTGCTAAGCGCAGAGCGACTCGAGGTCTCCGTCGACGGCCTCACGCTAAGCCCGGACCCGGAGGAACGACCCGGCGCGGAGGGCGCCCCGCTGCTGCCGCCGCCGCTGCCGCCGCCCTCGCCTCCAGGGTCCGGCAGGGGCCCGGGCGCCGCAGGGGAGCAGCCGGAGCCTGGGGAGGCGGTGGCTGGGGGCGCGGCGGAGGAGGCGCGGCGGCTGGAGCAGCGGTGGGGCTTCGGTCTGGAGGAGCTATACGGCCTGGCGCTGCGCTTCTTCAAAGGTGAGCCTGACAGGCCCCACCCCCGCCGCCTCTGCCGGGCCTTGGGGAGACTGGACCCGAGTAGCCCTGACCTACCCGTGCGGGACCGCGGCGACTGGAGCTGGGCTCTGTCCTTGGGGGTACTCGAAGTTTGTCACTATCCGCTTGGTCACTGGGTCACACCCCTAGGGGCCTGGAACCTTGGTTTAGCTTTCCGGGTCCTGCCTCCCGGAGGTTACCTAGATTTAGTTTCTCGGTTTTCCAGGATCCTGGATGGAAGAATGAGTTCTCTTTCCCAGAGGTTCCCAATCTGGGATTTTTTGTTTTTTAACAGTCGCATTCTTTTTCTTGTTTCTTGTGACTGGCACGTAAGAACCACCGGTTTTTGCCCTCCTATAGTGGAAGAAATTTTTTCATGGGTTCTATTCTTAACGCTTTCCATTCATTCTGGGGATCCAAAACTCGAATAGGGTTTAATCACCTGGCAGTATTGATATGGCAGAGAGAAAGAAGTATTAAGCTAATCCTTTCTAGCTTGTCAAACTCTAAATTAGAGAAGGGATAGCTGCTGTGTTCTAGCGACTTCTAGATGGTTAAAATTTTTCCAGTGTCCAAGAGTGGATTCTCACATAAAGGCCTAAAAGTAGCCTCTGTATTTCTCACAATTAGTTGTAGTAAATCTTGTCTTAGACCAAAATTGTGGTCTTGGATTTGTTTTGTTTTTTTTAATTGGGTGATTCACTTAGTCAAATGGTGAGTCACATGACCTTGTCAGTAGGAAAGACTGATGAGATATTTAGATCTCGTGGGGCAGACAAACAGGGAGAAACATCGGCAAATGAAACTTTAAAAGTGGTTGCTAGGTTCTATATACATTCCAAAACAGCATATTTATGACCTTTCCCCAGAGGGAGTACCTTTTGGAGTACATATTTTACTAGCTGAAGTTGAGTCGTTGAAACTAGTGATACATTCAAAAGTTACTTGTTTTCTCTGAAAATAATTGTGCAGACTGATGATAGCCTTTCTTGTATAAATTTTACAGAAAATTTAGTCATTCTCCATTCATTGCATTTAAAAAAAATTTTTTATTAGGGTAAAAGATTGTTTTACAATGTTGTATTAGTTTCTCCTGCACAGCAGAGTGAATCAGCTGTTCATATGTATATACCCCCTGTTTTTAGGATTTTCTTCCCACAGAGAAAGAAATGTGGGAAATGTCAGAGAAATGTCACCACAGAGCATTGAGTAGAGTTCCCTGTGCTCTCCAGTAGGTTCTCATTAGTTATTTTATATATAGATACATAGTAGTGTGTATATGTCAGTCCCATTCTCCTAATTCATCCCACCCCCTAGTTCCCCTCTGGTATCTATACTCACTGCATTTTCTATTCAAAAGTTTACCCTTGAAATATTCATGGTCGTTGCACTATTAGTTCAGCCCTCTGCTAGTTTGGGGAACTGGTAATGGCTAATGTGTTTCGGCGGAGGCAGCAATGGCACCCCACTCCAGTACTCTTGTCTGGGAAATCGCATGGACGGAGGAGCCTGGTGGGCTGTGGTCCATGGGGTCGCACAGAGTCCGACACGACTGAAGTGACTTAGCAGCAGCAGCAGCAATGAGTTTTGGAACACTTGACCCTTAGATCACTGGCTTGAATTTAGAGTTTCCTGAGGTGATGATATACTACCACTTACATAAAAACCTGGTGGTTTTTGTAAAATTTATATGACTATATTTTACTTTAAATTTTTATTCTTGGAACTTATGTTTCCAGTGTATGATAAGATTAAAGTGTATCTTAGCAGAACAATGTGTAAGAATAGAGAAGAATGAACTTCTGGTCCTAACTTTTGCCACATGACTAACAATGAATAATTTTATCTTCTGAGTCTGTATTATTTGAAGATAGTAGTAGTGTCTTCTTTGAAAAATTAAAACACTGTTAATGTGCAATAAATTTAGCATTACTTGGGAGTCAAGTTTGGACTCTTTTTTTAATTTTTTTTTAAGTTGTTCAGTCATGTCAGACTCTTTGCGACCCCATGGACTATACAGTCCATGGAATTCTTCAGGCCAGAATACTAGAGTGGGTAGCTTTTCCCTTCTCCAGAGGACTTTTTTTTTTTTTTTAAATACACTAGGCAGCCTGCGTGACCCCAGTTCCCCAACCAAGAATTGAACCTAGGCCACAGCAGTGAAAGTACCAAGTCCTAACCACTGGACTGCCAGGGAAGTCCCTCTCGATTCTATTAACCTACTCCTAGCCAATTAACTTTTTTCTTTGAGACTCAGTTTGTTTCTGTCCATGGGATTTTCCAGGCAATAGTACTAGAGTGGATTGCCATTTCCTTCTCCAGGGATCTTCCCAACCCAGTGCTTGAACCTGGGTCTCCCTCATTGTAGATGGACGCTTTACCATCTGAGCCACCAGGGAAGTACATAGATATATATGACTGGATTAAATGAAATTTGACATCTCACATTCACGATTTAGTGCTCTAAACCTCCCATTATTTTAACATGTTTGTCAAATTTAAGACTCTTAGGGGAACCAGTAATTTGGGAACTTAGTTACAGGTCACCATAGAGGGAAAAAGCTACATTGATAAGTATGGTTCAGGAAGTTCCAAAGCTCTCAAAGTGGTATCCAAGTACTTAAAAAGAGAAATAACGGTCTGGCAATTAAAAGGTACATTTTTGCATGGATCATTACATAGTTAGCAGTGAAGAAGCTATTAGTATATGAGGTTACTGATTTAGGTTGAGGGGAGGGAGGAAGGATCTAAAAGCAGTCAGAAGGGTTATGGAAAGTGGGGTGAGTGAAGTGTTGCTGCCTTTGAATTAATGTGTGAAAAACCCTTTTTCCTGCATAATACTTGACATTTTTATCAGTCTTGCGGGGACTTTAATAAATCACTATTTTGTGGTTTTGTATCTCACATGAATTAGAAATAACATTACATTTTATCTTTTGCTGTGGGATAAATACGAATCTTGAAAGCATGGGCATCTTTTTTGATTGAAAATGACTTGAATTAAGAATCAGGAACCCTGTTTCTTATTCTATCTCTATCACAGTGATCATAGGCCAGTGACTGAACCCATTGTGTCAACTGCCTATGCTCTTAGTTTTTGATGGTAAAAATGAAATAATAGATGAAAATATTGGCAAATGTAAGTTAGCATTTTATCACCTAAGCTGAGTTGTTGAATCCTTATTATGGGTACAGTTTTATATTAGGCTACCACTGTAAATGAATAGTATATTCCCTTTTGCTGTTATGAAACTTATAGTCCAAGGAGTTAAAGCCTCAATGGCACTGCAGCACAGTGTGGAGGATCCAGAGAGCAGAGGCCCTTCCAGAGAAGGGAAAGTTCTGTGTGTCTGGGAAATGGCAAGTAGGGATTAGGTAGTTTGATGGAGAGAAGTGGGAAGCTAAGTTGGTATCATATCCATATAAGGACTTGAATGGCATTGTAAATAGCAAGATTAAGCTGATTTTCTAACCTGTTTGGGTTACAGACTAAATTGGTTGCCTTTACTGGAGCCTTTATACTTCTTGGATATAGTTACCTGGGAAGTTGTGTTTTGGTTTTTAGAGTTCTTAGAATTGAGGTTTTCCTTCTCTAATAACTTTATTACCTCACTCCATTAGCTGGTAGGTGGTTGCATTCATTTAAAATTCTAGACTAATAATTGCCGCCAGTTATTGAGCAGATGTTTGCTAAATACCAGGTACTATTTTGAGAGCTCTTATGATAGATGCTCAAATTGTACCATCTTTAGCAAGTGGTAGGTCTCTTCAGATTGGCTCCTAAGTTCCTTTGACATGACTAATAGTCTTCATAGCTTCTTTGCCCTCTGGTATAATGAAATAGTCCAGATTCATCATATGCATTTCCTGCCTCCATTGCAGTCAGCCATTTCTCCAAAGAGACTTGGTTCCTTTAGTGGAAAGTGGCATTTGAAGAGCCATAATCAGGATGCTGGCAGTGGGCGCTCCTTGCTACTAGATTGGTCATTATTTCAGTAGACAGATCTAGGGGTGTGTGTGTGCGGGGGGCGGTAATGTGTGTGTGGGGTGATAAGTTTTTGAGAGTATGATATGTAAAAGGAAGCTGTAGTCAAATTTGGAGGGAACTAAAGTTTTAGACTCAGTTTTTCTATGGAATTGTTAATGCATTTCCACTAACATTGCTATCTATTACATGGTGTTATATTGCTGATAACAGAGAAGCAATTATATGGACATACTGAATGGTTCCATTTTCTTCTGTCTTTAAATATATGCACTTCCAAGAACTTTTATAAATGGCTCCATTAATGTTTTAAAATACTGTAAAGCTGTAATTTATTCTTCGGTGACACATATAATTAGTGTGTGCTTCCTGGACTTAAGTGGACTAGCCTCAGATAATTTCAGGTTTAATTGTTACTACTGAATGTCTGTTAAATTTTGAGTTTATTTTCCTCTTCTTTATTGTCTTTAGGTATAAGTGTATAGCATAGAACGATGCAGAGACCTGAGACAAAGAAAGAAAATTATAACCACCAGGAATATAATGCCTTTTAAACATCTCTTCTTATTTGCTATTTCATGTTAGATTTGAACTGAACTAAAATTTTCCTTTGAATACAGGGTATTCAAGGATATATATATGTGTTTATGGGTGTTTTATTGTGATTTTAATATTTACCTGAGGCCTCCCCTTTGTTTACTACCCCTGCGGAAAAGTATACAAATCATAAGTGATGCTTGATGAATTTTTGCAAATGAGTACACTGTGGTAACCAACCCCCAGAAGATGTTTACTTTTGTCAGTTAGCTAAAATGAGAGCTTCTCTGCTTAAGTATTTAGAAGTTGAGCTCTGGAGTGAATACTACCTGGGGTACTACTTCCTCGTTCTGTCACTCAGTTATTTAAATTCTGCCTTCCTTTACTCAGATTATTTATAAACTTTTAGCAGAGTACCTAGCAGTTGGTATCCTGTGACTGCCTATGTTGAAGAGGAGAGATTACCAAGAATTTATTACGGAGTGTGATCAACTTTTATTAAGCACTTCATGCAGGCTAGGCAGTTTACAGGGTTGCATATTCATTAACTCAGAAATACTGCATTTATTATACTTTATTATAAGTAGTACAAGAATATATCAAATATATAAAAAATATATCACTTTTTTCCTTAATTGAACATGGGAAAAATGTGGTTTTAATTTTAATATTTCTAAAAGATGGATTTTATTCGATGTGTGTTCTCTGCCACGCAACAGTGATAGGGCCACAAAAGAAAACAGATTTGAGCTTCGGCTGCTTTGGTGGAAGTACAGTATCTGAAATGAGAGAAGAGAGAGATGGTCCTGCTCTCATCCACGCAGTTCAGACAATCGCTGGATCCTGTTTTCAGTTTGAGGGATCGTTCACAGAGTTAAAGACAAAATGGAGCTAATTCAGAAGAAAGCAACTTGTATATTGTGGGAATTTGAATCCCTGCCATCATTATAATAGCTGCTGCTTAGTGAGTGTCTGCTGTATGCAAGGCACTGTGTCAAGACTTTGGAACACATTATTTCCACCCCTCACAAGAAAGAGAAGTTATTTTCTCCATTTTTTGATAGCAAAACTGAGGCTCAGAAAGGTTATCTGTATTTTGTACTTAGTAAATAACAGAACTGAGATTTAAACACAAGTCTTTAGGAGTTAAGTATGAGTGAATAAGCTGAAAATATTTTGCCTAAAGAATAGAGAACTCAGGGCAAGTATAATGTGCAGTATTTTGTGGCATTTGTTTGTTTTTGAGGTCTGACCTGTTAGATGTTAATGTCGAGGACTAGAAATAGACGCTGTGGATAAAATTGAGAAGAATCTAATCAGAATAAAGAGCTAAAAATTACAGCTATCCATCCAAACATGGAATAGACTGTTTGAGACAATGAATTCCCATCACCAGGAAGTGTTCAAGCATATGTTAACAATTACTAGGTGGTTATGCTTTTGATTTCTTTATCATAATCTTTTATGTATCTGCCTCAGATTTTTTTCTTTGCTCTTACTGTGAGGGATATATAAAATATTTTATAGTTATACTGTCTAAGCTGATAACACTCATAGAATACAGAAACTCTGTACTTTCATTTCTCCCTTCCTCACATAAGTTGTATGATGTGTCCAGTAACAAATTATTGTAGACCAAGTGGTTATGTAGAGAGGATTTGAACTTTGTGCAGTTCAGCCATCTATCTTTAATATCCTTTCCAACCCATAGATTTTATTAGCTTTCATTTCATAAGATAAAGACTAGAAGGAACGTTGAAATAATTTGTTATATTTCTCTATCTTTCCCTCCAGAGAGAAAATAAAAATATTTATCAGTAAACTTACTCTAGCAATTGATGTGTGAGACTAATAACCTTTTGTATAATTAATTTCAGGTGGAAGGGTAATCATTTAGTGCTTTGGGCGTGGTCGCTGTGATTATAACACTATTACCAAAATTATTTATGCTGTCTTATTAGAACTGTAAAGTTAAATACTTAAAATTTAATAGGAATGTAATCTAGAAGCCTTTTCATACTGTCATGGGGTTCTTTTGATGAGGGTGAAAAAGCTGGCTTGAAACTCAACATTCAAAAAACTGAGATCATGGCATCTGATCCCATCACTTCATGACAAATAGAAGGGGGGAAGGTGAAAGCACATTTTTATTTTATTTTCTTGGGCTCTGAAACCACTGTGGACGGTGACTGCAGCCATGAAATTAGAAGATGTTTGCTCCTTGTAAGAAAAACTATGAGAAACCTAGACAGCGTATTAAAAAGCCAAGACATCACTTTGCTGACAAAGGTCCATATAGTTAAAGCTGTGATTTCTCCAGTAGTCATGTGGGTGTGAGAGTAGGACTGTAAAAGAAGGCTGAGAGCCGAAGAATTGATACTTTTTAATTGTGCTGTAGAAGACTCTTGAGAGTCCCTTGAATTGCTGTCAAACCAGTCAATCCTAAAGGAAATCAACCCTGAATATTCATTGGAAGAACTGAAGCTCCAACACTTTGGCCACCTGATGTGAAGAGCAGACTCATTGGAAAAGACCCTGATGCTGGAAAAGATTTTGGGCAGGAGGAGAGGAGGGTGGCAGAGTATGAGATGGTTAGATAGCATCACTGACGAAATTAAAATGAATGTGAGCAAATTCCAGTAGATAGTGGAGGACAGAGGAGCCTGGCATGCGGCAGTCCATGGGGTCACAAAGAGTCAGAAACAACTTAGCAGCTGAACAACAACAGATCTAGAAGCCGTTTCTATCTTTATTAACTTGGGAAAATGTGTTACCTCAAATTTAGTGGCTCGAAACAACACATACTATTTTATAGTCTTGGAGGGTTAGTAGTTCAGAATGGGTCTCACTGGCTTAGGATCAAAGTGTCACCTGGGCTGTGTTCCTTCTGGAGACTGTAGGGGAGAATCTGTTGCCTTGCTTTTTCCACCTTCAGGAGTCACCTGCATGCTTTCACATGTGACCCCCTTCTTCCATCTTTAGAGCTAGCAGCGTAACACCTTCATACCTCCATCTGTCTGTTCTTTCTCTTCTTCCATTTTTAAGGACTCCTGTGACTACTTTGTGCCCATATGGGTAGTCTGGGGTAAGGTCAGCTACAACTTTAATTCCCCCTTTTCATGTAACCTAATATATTCACAGGAATATACTATAGATTGTGGGGATTGGGATGTGGATGTCTTTTGAGGGGAGTATTATGCCTACCACATGTTGTAATCTCTTACGAACTAATTACTGAAATGGAGCAAATATGTTTATTCGTTTTACCTTTTTATCAAAGTGGAAACCAAGGCAATTAGGCCAAGTTGTAATATAAAATTTATAATGAAAAATATCCATCCCCCTGTTTCTTTTCCCATCGCCAAGACCCTCTCCCCCAAGGCAGCCACTTTCCATTATTTTAACTGTTTCTCCTGGTATTTGTCTTCACTTTCCTGCTGCTGCTTTTTTTTTTTTTTAAAGCAACTTATATATATGTGCCTCTCTCTTCCTCCTTCCCAAACTCCCAATTTTATGATACCACATTTGTGATTAAATCACTCAGTTGTTTCTATTTGTGTTATTTATAGCCGAGACAGATCACGCACTTTGATTATATTTTGGTTCTTATGCAAACTCTTTGTCTTTTGTATGGTTAGAAGTAATTATCATTTGTTTTCTTTGTTCTCAGGTAAACTCTTTTTTAAAAAAAACATCTCTCCTAGATGTCTTAAATTTTTGATCCAGTCTTGGCTTTCTCCTTTGTTGAGTCTCTACTTACTGTCATCCTGAAAATTTCTTTCACCTCTCTGTGATGTTGAAATTTCTTCTGGAATTCCTTTTCTTGTAGACTTTTTTTTTTTTTCCTTTTGGAAAATTTCTTTTTACACTCCCCCTCGCCCCCAACCATGTTGGGAGCTTTCTCAAATGTTGGGTGATCCTTGGGCATTCATTCTTTAAAGGGTAAGGCATTGGAGAGCCAACTCTAACCTTGAGTACAGCTTTTATTGTAGGTGATGAGGCAGAAGTTTCATTGAGGATCTGTAAATATCATTACCTTTCAAACCAGTATGTGCCGGTGTTTTAGGCCAGTTTTTTTAATGAAAATATTCCTTTCCCCTGCCTGGCGTGTATGAATCTAGCTGCCAATATTTTGGCAGTAGACAGGAGAAGGGAGCATGGGTGGAAGTCGTTTACCATTTACTAGGGTAACGTTCATTTCATTTCTCTTTTCAGTCCTGCAGCTTAGTCTTAGGCTAATGTCCTCCCACCTGAGTATATGTGATTTGTGTTCTCGGTATATACTGCCTCTGCTAAAGTAGGGGAAAGGTAGCCATCTGTCTGCTTGGGGTTGGGTAGGTAAGGGTACGTGCTCTTTAGATAGTTTTTAAGCCCAAATCCCTATTTTTATCTAGACTCCAACTTTTAATGAACCTGGTATCTTCAATTCCTGAGCCTTTTCAGTGTTCTCTAAATTAGCTTCCTTATTCCTTTTAGTGGGGTATCGTTGAGGATCAGATGTAATTGTGTATATTCAGTTCACCAGGTTTAACAGAAGTTTGTGCTCAGTTGTTAAGTTGTGTCCGACTCTTTGCAACTCCATGGACTGTCACCCACCAGGCTTAGACTTTTGTCTATGGGATTTCCTAGGCAAGAATACTGGCGTGGAAGTTTAACTATATGTTATCTATCCTTTATTTGAATTTTTTTATTCAGTATTTAAAATATTGAAGTTAGTTTGGCTTTTGCATTTCTTCCCTTAGTCCAGGGTCAGCAAACATTTTCAGTAAGTCAGTCCAGTTCAGTTTAGTGGCTCAGTCGTGTCTGACTCTTTGCAACCCCATGAACCACAGCACGCCAGGCCTCCCTGTCCCACCACCAACTCCTGGAGTCCACCCAAACCCATGTCCATCGAGTCAATGATGCCATCCAACCATCTCATTCTCTGTCATCCCCTTCTCCTCCTGCCCTTAATCTTTCCCAGCATCAGGGTCTTTTCCAATGAGTCAGCTCTTCACATCAGGTGGCCAAAGTACTGGAGTTGCAGCTTCAACATCAGCCCTTCCAGTGAACACCCAGGACTGATCTCCTTTAGAATGGACTGGTTGGATCTCCTTGCAGTCCAAGGCACTCTTCAAGAGTCTTCTCCAACACCACACCTCAAAAGCATGAATTCTTCAGCGCTCAGCTTTCTTTATAGTCCAACTCACATCCATACATGACCACTGGAAAAACCATAGCCTTGACTAGACGGACCTTTGTTGGCAAAGTAATGTCTCTGCTTTTGAATATGCTATCTAGGTTGGTCTTAACTTTCCTTCCAAGGAGTGAGCATCTTTTAATTTCATTGCTGCAGTCACCATCTGCAGTGATTTTGGAGCCCAGAAAAATGAAGTTAGCCACTTTTCCACTGTTTCCCCATCTATCTGCCATGAAGTGATGGGACCACATGCCATGATCTTAGTTTTCTGAATGTTGAGCTTTAAGCCAACTTTTTCGCTCTCCTCTTTCACTTTCATCAAGAGGCTCTTTAGTTCTTCTTCACTTTCTGCCATAAGGGTGGTGTCATCTGCATATCTGAGGTTATTGATATTTCTCCTGGCAATCTTGATTCCAGCTTGTGCTTCCTCCAGCCCAGTGTTTCTCATGATGCATAGAAGTTAAATAAGCAGGGTGACAATATACAGCCTTGACGTACTCCTTTTCCTATTTGGAACCAGTCTGTTGTTCCATGTCCAGTTCTAACTGTTGCTTCCTGACCTGCATACAGGTTTCCAAACAGGCAGGTCAGGTGGTCTGGTATTCCCACATCTTTCATAATTTTCCACAGTTTATTGTGATCCACACAGTCAAAGGCTTTGGCACAGTCAATAAAGCAGAAACAGATGTTTTTCTGGAACTCTCTTGCTTTTTCAATGATCCAGCGGATGTTGGCAATTTGGTCTCTGGTTCCTCTGCCTTTTCTAAAACCAGCTTGAACATCTGAAAGTTCACAGTTCACATATTGCTGAAGCCTGGCTTGGAGAACTTTAAGCATTACTTTACTAGCGTGTGAGATGAGTGCAATTGTGCGGTAGTTTGAGCATTCTTTGGCATTGCCTTTCTTTGGGATTGGAATGAAACCTGACCTTTTCCAGTCCTGTAGCCACTGCTGAGTTTTCCAAATTTGCTGGCATACTGAGTACAGCACTTTCACAGCATCATCTTTCAGGATTTGGAAGAGCTCAACTGGAATTCCATCACCTCCACTAGCTTTGTTTGTAGTGATGCTTTCTAAGGCCCACTTGACTTCACATTCCAGGATGTCTGGCTCTAGGTCAGTGATCACACCATCGTGATTATCTGGGTCGTGAAGATCTTTTTTGTACAGTTTTTCTGTGTATTCTTGCCACCTCTTCTTAATATCTTCTGCTTCTGTTAGGTCCCTACCATTTCTGTCCTTTATTGAGCCCATTAGCCTTTGACTGTGTGGATCACAATAAACTGGAAAATTCTGAAAGAGATGGGAATACCAGACCGCCTGATCTGCCTCTTGAGAAATTTGTATGCAGGTCAGACTTTTTCTGGGCTCCAAAATCACTGCAGATGGTGACTGCAGCCATGAAATTAAAAGACGCTTACTCCTTGGAAGGAAAGTTAAGACCAACCTAGATAGCATATTCAAAAGCAGAGACATTACTTTGCCAACAAAGGTTCGTCTAGTCAAGGCTATGGTTTTTCCTGTGGTCATGTATGGATGTGAGAGTTGGACTGTGAAGAAGGCTGAGCGCCGAAGAATTGATGCTTTTGAGGTGTGGTGTTGGAGAAGACTCTTGAGAGTCCCTTGGACTGCAAGGAGATCCAACCAGTCCATTCTGAAGGAGATCAGCCCTGGGATTTCTTTGGAAGGAATGATGCTAAAGCTGAAACTCCAGTACTTTGGCCACCTCATGCGAAGAGTTGACTCATTGGAAAAGACTCTGATGCTGGGAGGGATTGGGGACAGGAGGAGAAGGGGACAACAGAGGATGAGATGGCTGGATGGCATCACTGACTCGATGGATGTGAGTCTGAGTGAAGTCCGGGAGTTGGTGATGGACAGGGAGGCCTGGCATGCTGCGATTCTTGGGGTCGCAAAGAGTCAGACGTGACTGAGCGACTGATCTAATCTGATCTGATCTTGCATGAAATGTTCCATTGGAATCTCTAATTTTCTTGAGGCCATCTCTAGTCTTTCCCATTCTATTGTTTTCCTCTATTTCTTTGCTTTGATCGCCGAGGAAGGCTTTCTTATCTCTCCTTGCTGTTCTTTGGAACTCTGCATTCAAATGGGTATATCTTTCCTTTTCTCCTTTGTTTTTCCCTTCCTTTCTTTTCACAGCTATTTGTAAGGCCTCCTCAGACAGGCATTTTGCTTTTTTGCATCTCTTTTTCTTGGGGATGGTCTTGATTCCTGTCTCTTGTACAATGCCACAAACCTCCATCCGTAGTTTATCAGGCAGTCTTGTCTATCAGATCTAGTCCCTTAAATCTGTTTCTTACTTCTACTGTATAGTCATAACGGATTTTCAGTAAAGGGTTAGATATAAATATTTTAGACCTTAAGGACCGTATGTGGTCTGTCTTCATATTCTTTGTTTTTTGTTTGTCTGTTTCTGCTTGTTTTTAAAAGATTAAAAAAATTTTTAGCTCACAGGTCTTAAAAAAACAGTTGTGCGGGGGGGCGGGGAGAACGATGGCTGAGTATGACTTACTACTAGTTAAAGCGGATGTTACCCAAACCAGTGGGAAAAAGTTAAAGATAAATGAATTTAAACAACTGTGGGCAGAGTTGGTCTAGTCTGCCAATCCCTGCTTTAGTCTGTATCCTTTAGGTAAAATAGATTTTTAACCTGACTTTTGGTCTTCAATCTTATTGAAAATAAACTTTTTTTAATATAATTATCACTGGACAGATGCTAACACGTGATCCCTTTTAGTCCATTTGATTGAAAATGGCCAGCTTTGTACTCAACTTCTCCAGGTAGTAGAAGTAGTCATTTTCTGCTTTTCATTGGTGTGTTTTCACACGCTTGCATCTGAAAAATAGCTCTGCAGCTTCTTTCCAGCATAATTTATATTTGTCTTTTTGGTTGCCGTAGAAGGCGGTTTTCCAAATTGATTGGATTGACTCTATAAATGCAGGGACCAAGGGAAATGGCTCGCTTCCTTAATGGCAGGACTGAAGAGCTTTCCTTTAGGACTGTGGCCCTGACTATAAAGATTTTTGAGTTTCAGCAAGACTTTTTCTGTCTATGCAGTTACGGTAGTAACTTCTTTTCTGCTATGTTTAATGCCTTTGGAACCAAAAATAATTTAGGAAAGAGAATTCCCTGGCGGTCCAATTGTTAGGATGTGGCGTTTTCACTGGTCAGGGAACTAAGATCTCACAAGCCTGAGGGCACAGACAAATTTAAAATAAAAGTAATAATAAAATATAGTTAAAAAGTAATTCAAGAGAAAATTATTTTCATCTAATGTAGAAAAACTAAATAAACCCTCCTAGTGTGCGAACTCGAGCCATCTGAAGAGTGAAAGAGAAGTAATTTTTTTGTAACACTATAATAGTCTGCCTAATGATACTGATCTGGGGGGGTTCACTTTCTGTACTCTTTGAGGTTTAGAATGTCAACATGATGTGGGTTGTCCTATACTAAAGGTGGTTGGGATCCTTGGTTTATCCTCCTGGGTTTTGTGTAGTTCTCAGGAGAAAATAAATGCTCTGTTACTCTCATCCTAAAGGCTGAAAGATTAAGTTCCCTTCACTTTTTAAAAATGTTTGCTATAAAAGGAAGAAAGCATATGTGTATTTGATATAAAAGTACATATGCATATTGGAAATCAGAAAATAAAAGTGAGAGAAGAAAAAAAAATCTGTAATCCGATCTCTTAGGAATAAGTGTTAACTTTTGGTATGTTTCCCCCATGGCTGGGCTTCCCTGGTGGCTTAGCATTAAAAAAAGAAAAAAAAAAAGAATCTGCCTGCAATGCAGGAGCAATAGGAAACACAGGTTTGAGCCCTGGGTAAGGAAGATCCCCTGGAGAAGGGCATGGCAGCCCACTCCAGTACTTTTGCCTGGAGCATCCCATGGGCAGAGGAGCCTGGCAGGATACAGTCCATAGGGTCTCTAAGAGTTGGACACGACTGAAGCAACTTTGTAAATTTTGGAGACTAATCCCTTATCGCTCATATAGTTGCTTATAGTAGTCTCTTAGGATCCTTGGTATTTCTGTGGAGTCAGTTGTAACTTCTCCTTTTTCATTTCTAATGTTATTGATTTGAGTTCTCTCCCTTTTTTTCTTGATGAGTCTAGCTAAAGGTTTATCAATTTTGTTTGTCATTTCAGAGAATCAAATAAGAGGGGGAAAAAAGAAAAATTAGCAAATGTATAAAGATTCTGTGGAAATGCCAGTAAAATTCATAAGAATGGATGTACTGTTTTATTCTCACAAAGATTGACCTTTACAGTCAGTTTCTTCTTTAGAGAGATTTCTTGGGCATGGTTTTGCTGTGGTGAGTGTCTATTAACAAAGCTTGTGCTTAGCACTGGCTTTCATGGTGGTGAGCAAATTTGAGTGCTTGACCAGAACTTACACTTAAAAACATATTCCTTTTTTGAAAAATCCTTTATGGATTGGCAGTATATTCTTACTCCTGTCTGGCATATAAAGGGC
Organism: Bos javanicus; assembly: GCF_032452875.1. Lineage (NCBI taxonomy): Eukaryota > Metazoa > Chordata > Mammalia > Artiodactyla > Bovidae > Bos > Bos javanicus. The sequence goes on along the minus strand of NC_083883.1, from coordinate 29,878,978 downwards.
AGATATTAAAATGACATCTAAATATCCTGAAACCCCCCCTCCCTCTGTTGATGAGTCATCTTTTAGGGTCACGGTTAGACTAACACCTGCTGAAAAATGGGTACAGTTTCCTTGTTGACTCACCCTCTGTTAGTTTGCACTGCCGAATACTTGAAGTAAAGGAGCAGATTTATGGTAAGAAATGGACCCTCTCTCCATTAAAGTAACTTTATAGTAGTCATCTTTTTAAAAAATATGTACTTTTAATTTTGATTTTATTTTTGGCTGTGCTGGGTCTGCGTTGCTTTTCTCTATTTATGGAGAGCAAGAGCTACTCTCTAGTTGCTGTTTCTCATTGCAGTGGCTTCTGTTGTTGCAGAGCAGGGGGCCTAGGGCACGTGGGCTTCAGTAGTTGTGGCTCCTGGGCTCTAGAGCATGGGCTTTAATAGTTGGGGCACACTCACTCAGTTGCTTTGCAGCATTTGGGATCTTCCCAGATCAGGAATTGGACCCATGTCTCCTGCATCGGCGGGCAGATTCTTTACCACTAAGCCACCAGGAAAGCCCTAAAATACTTTTTTTCATACCCACTAGTCTTATCTGTTAGCTTCAGATCATCTCCCTGAAGCAAATGATTCGTGTGTGTATTTGAAAATTGCTATATTACATGACTGATCAGAAAAGTGGTCTTCCAGTGAATAAAGTTTCCATTTGATGTTATCTTTATTGATTTTTATCTTTATCTTTATTGAAGGGGTCAAAGCAACCACTTTAATAGAATTTAGGTGTTTGTTTTTTTTTTTTAAAGGAAAAACAAAATCTCAGGGATCCTGATGGAACAAAGCAGAGAGTCTACCCTTGAGGGTATGCTGTCTACCCTTACTGTTGCTCAGGCTCACTATATCTTCTTTTTTTATCTCGACTCACCAGCAGCATATTTTTCTTTTATAAGGCTCAAGATAACATGAACAGTTAAGTTGGCACCTGTTTGGTTTATCTTTCATCTCATAAGCTAAGATCAAGGTTGGAGCTGTTTTTCAAATCATCACTTTTGGGGAATGTGAGAAAAAAGTTGTCTGGGCTATGTTTCTCTGAGGCATAATTAGCATAAGAAAACTTTTGGTGACTAATATGTACAAAATTAAGGTAGATGCTAGAAGAAGCTTATAAGCATCTTGAAAATTGAAAAAGACTTTTTGGTAAAAAGTTGCCACTATTTCACATTTTTTTAACACTGTTATCTTAGAATACAGAGTTCTGGCAGGCTAATTTTGTTAAAAAGAAAGATGTATATGTGTAATCACCCATTTTTACATAGTTGTAAACATAAAATTAGTATCTGTTTTTATGCTGCTAGTTTTCATTAATACATCATAAGTATTCTCTGAAATGATATATAGCCCTTATATTGTCATTTTAAATAGCTGTATAATCTATTCAGCAGATTACTGTAATTTAAGTATTGTGTTATTGTTGAATAATTAGATTTTAAATAACGCAGCAGTTAACAGGTGTAACACCGTTTTTAAGATAATTTTTCAAGGCAGTATTTAGAAAAGAATTTATTAGACTTGTTGGTTTTTACATGAGAGATAATGTAAAGATGTATTTTGGTTTTCTAAACTCATCTGTTTTGCTCAATTTTTATTATATATTACGTTGAAATTAAACCAATAAATTGGTCCAACCTAAACAGTTGAAACAAGTCATGTTATTACCTTTCTGACATTTTTTCCTAAACACTAAAATAATTGTTTATCTCAGTATAATTTTTAATAATTTGTTTGCAGTGTATTTATACCTGAAATAATACACCTAGACACAATTATATACTGGATTGCCAAGTTACACATTTTTAATTGAGCTCAGTGGTTTGTAAACTCCAGGAGGCTGATGAATCCTGGTGTCTCAGTCAGTTCAGTTCAGTCGCTCAGTCGTGTCCAACTCTTTGCGACCCCGTTAATCGCAGCAAGCCAGGCCACCCTGTCCATCACCAACGCCCGGAGTTCACTCAGATTCACGTCCATCAAGTCGGTGATTCCATCCATACATGTCATCCTCTGTCATCCCTTTCTCCTCCTGCCCCCAATCCCTCCCAGCATCAGGGTCTTTTCCAATGAGTCAACTCTTCACATGAGGTGGCCAAAGTATTGGAGTTTCAGCTTTAGCATCATTCCTTCCAAAGAAATCCCAGGGCTGATCTCCTTCAGAATGGACTGGTTGGATCTCCTTGCAGTCCAAGGGACTCTCAAGAGTCTTCTCCAACACCACACCTCAAAAGCATCAATTCTTCGGCGCTCAGCTTTCTTCACAGCCCAACTCTCACATCCATACATGACTACTGGAAAAACCATAGCCTTGACTAGACGGACCTTTGTTGGCAAAGTAATGTCTCTGCTTTTGAATATGCTATCTAGGTTGGTCATAACTTTCCTTCCAAGGAGTAAGTGTCTTTTAATTTCATGGCTGAAGTCACCATCTGCGGTGATTTTGGAGCCCCCCAAAATAAAGTCTGACACTGTTTCCACTGTTTCCCCATCTATTTCCCATCTATTTCCTATGATTTGTATGCAAGGGCTCAATAAATATTTACTAAGTTGAATGAATGAATATACAAAAGGTCTTACAGTGTTCATAATTGAAACAGACTTCTAAGAGTTAGATTTTAAAATGGGAACTGCCTTTTAGTTGGTATATATAGACCTTTGCATAATCCTGTTCTAAAAGCTTTAGAGGAAGTTCCTACTTCTGGTGCTAATTGTTTAGTGATACTGTTTGCTCAGTAACAAAGACAGATGGCAGGTCCACAGGTTTCTGAGTTGTTACAATTTTTATTAAATATAGATAAGGTCAGTGCCACAGTTTTGTCTTTTTTCAAGTATTGATGAGTTCTTATAGAAAAAAATTCAGATTGAAGTATATGTATGTATAATTATATAGAAGTACAACCAGTCCATTCTAAAGGAGATCAGTCCTGGGTGTTCTTTGGAAGGAATGATGCTAAAGCTGAAACTCTAGTACTTTGGCCACTTCATGCGAAGAGTTGACTCATTGGAAAAGACTCTGATGCTGGTAGGGATTGGGGGAAGGAGGAGAAGGGGACGACAGAGGATGAGATGGCTGGATGGCATCACTGACTCGATGGACGTGAGTATGGGTGAACTCCGGGTGTTGGTGATGGACAGGGAAGCCTGGCGTGCTGCCATTCATGGGGTCGCAAAGAGTCGGACACGACTGAGCGACTGAACTGAACTGAACATAGACATAATTCTTTTCAGTCCCCACTCTCTTTAACAGTTTGGTTTGTTCTTCTGAGTATTTTCCTTTGAAAGATTAAAATATTTCTAGTTTTGAGGTCTCTGATCACTACTCCTCATCTTAGCCCTCTCCCACTTTCTCATTCTCATCTTTTTAGTGTGACTCTATCTAGATCTTTTTCTTTGCATTTACATGCATGTAAATGTACCCATAGAATATATATGTGAGTGTGCTACATGCTGTATTTCATCAATTCTAAGACTTACTATTATGTACTGTAAAGAAAGAAAAACTGCCAGTTACAACTATAAAATACAATAGATGTAAAAACTAATGTGATTTTAGAGATGTTAAAGTGTAGGTTGGGGGAGTACTTAGAACTGAAGATAATATATTTTGTGCTGTATGATTGTATATAATTTTCTGCAGCTTGCTTTTTTCATTTAACTGTATTTCCTTTGTGCTCAATCACTAAGTTGTGTCTGACTCTGCGGCCCCACAGACTCTAGCCCACCAGGCTCCTCTATCCTGGATTTCTCTAGGCAAGAATACTGGAGTGGGTTGCCAGCCTTTCAAATTATATGTAATCTCCTATGCATATATCTCTTACTAAAAATGCTCGATATAAAAATTTTTGAACTTATTTTAAAAAACGATTGCTGAACATTTTTAATATTTGAAAAAGATGTTAAGTGGTGCACTAGTTTGTGTGTGCCTTACTGTTGCTTGACATTGGTTTCTCTTTAGTAATTTTTTTTAAATTGGTTTACTCTTTGTAGTAATTTTAACATAAGTAAAGCTATTTCCTTTACTTACTTCATTTATTCCATAGACTGTGCCACATTATTTAGCTGTTTCCTTATTGATGAACTTTTAAGTTGTTTACAGTAATAAGAAAAGAGTGCTGCAATGAAAATACTTCTGTGTCCACCTCCTTCTGTGTATTTGGGAATGCTTATCAAGAGTAGATGATGAGAATTGGAATTACTGGACCATAGGGCATCTATATTTACAATTTTGGAATATATTGCCTCATTTCCCTTTAAGATAACTAACAATTTATACTTTCAACATTAGTGTATTGAGAATGGATACCTGTTTGTCCTCTTCTTACCAACTCTTGATGACCTAACTTTTTTGACCTATCTGGTGGTAGACAGCATCCTGAGTATCTAATGGTTTTGGTTTCCATTTCCTTGACTAGTGAAATTGAGTGTCTTGTGATGCTTGTATTTTTTTTTTTTCCTCCTGTTACGATTCCTTGGACAGGATATGAACTATTCGTTAAACCATATTCTTCTCTTATCATGAGTAATTTTCTTTTGGTGACTGCTCTGTACATGGATAAAATTTGTAGCCAATAGACACTACTTTTAATCTCCTTTTTTGTTTTAAAATGTGGTAGTCTCTTATCATTAGAACCAACCAGTAACTAACACTCCATTCATCAAAGAAGTAGGATTTCCTATTTTGTCAGCACCCAGTTTCATATGCTTTTAAGTGTTCCCAGTGGTAGTTAAGTCTCTGTGGGTCATACTGGCTTCACTGTAATTGCCCATTGGCAACCTGCCAGAGCAGAGGAAAGATCCAACAGTTATTACCATTAATACTGTCCTGTTACCTCTGAAGTAGAAAAGACTCTTTATTGATAAACAGACTAAGAGTTTAAATGGTCCTATAGCTAGGAAGTCCTATAGCTGCTGCTGCTAAGTCGCTTAAGTCGTGTCCGACTCTGTGTGACCCCATAGATGGCAGCCCACCAGGCTTCCCCCATCCCTGGGATTCTCCAGGCAAGAACACTGGAGTGGGTTGCCATTTCCTTCCCCAATGCATGAAAGTGAAAGGTGAAAGTAAAGTCGCTCAGTAGTGTCCGACTCTTTGCGATCCCATGGACTGCAGCCCACCAGGCTCCTCCGTCCATGGGATTTTCCAGGCAAGAGTACTGGAGTGGGGTGCCATTGTCTGAGATGTCTGATTCCAAAGTCCTTTCCACTGCATCGTACTGTTTCAGTGGGATGGATACATTTTGAATATAGCCTTTCAAATAATATGTAATCTCCTATGCATATATCTCTTATTTAAAATGCTTGATATAGAAATTTTTGAACTTATTTTAAACGATTGCTGAACATTTTTAATATTTGAAAAAGATGTTAAGTGGTGCACTAGTGTGTGTGTGTGCCTTACTGTTGCTTGACATTGGTTTCTCTTTAGTAGTTTTTTTTTAATTGATTTACTCTTTGTAGTAATTTTAACATAAATATTAGTATTTAACTTTATTTTAAAAAATTAACTCAGCATGAAGTTTTTTTATCTTGGCTTTGATTATTAAAATTTAGTACTTGAAATAAAAATCTTCCTACAGTGGTTTTTATAGGCAATGTAAATCTCACAGGTAATTTGTGATATACCTTATACCAGAATTTCAACATACAGTGCTGAAAATGTTATATTTTGCCAGTGCTAATTGTTTTTGTGTTTATTTTTGTTACAGAAAAAGATGGCAAAGCATTTCATCCAACTTATGAAGAAAAACTGAAACTTGTGGCACTGCATAAGCAGGTTCTTATGGGCCCATATAATCCAGACACTTGTCCTGAGGTTGGATTCTTTGATGTGTTGGGGAATGACAGGAGGTAACAGTATTTTATTGTGTAATGAATTTAATGAGTGAGTGCGTGCTAAGTTGCGACTCTTTATGATCCTATAGCCCCCCAGGCTCCTCTGTCGGTGGAATTCTCCAGGCAAGAATATTGGAGTGGAGAGAAGGATACAGAGTGAATTGGTTCAGATGTAAATAGCTGGCTCATTAGCTTTAGAATAAGAGCTAAGCAAACGTTTTTGCTTGCAGCTTCTGGAGTCGTCAGATGTTTATCTGTTTTTGGTTTGGAGATGTTTGGGGCTAAATATTGTGAAAGATGTTTACTCATCTGATTATGAACATAAAACAGCTTCATTTGATTCTTCCAAAATAATATTACAACAGCAATTTACAGTATAGTAGTTGATTCCCTTGTTGGGACACGTACAGAGTTGTGACAGGAAAGAATATATTAAGCATTTTATTCAATTAAGGCTAACTATAAGAAAAGTAGAACTTTGATACCCTTTTACTGGTTATGGAAATTATCAGCAATGCAGTTAAATTATGGTGTAAGTTTGGTTTGTACGTAGGCTATTTAGTTTAGTAAACCAGTCCATACGTGTTGAAGTTTTGAATCTGTATAGTCGAGTCATTCTTCATTTTAGTTATAATTGAGACTTGTTTATATTTAGGTTTAAATGAAATCAAATATTTTACTCTTTTAAGAGTAGCAAGTAACTTTCTTGTTGTTCTTTACAGGAGAGAATGGGCAGCCCTGGGAAACATGTCTAAAGAGGATGCCATGGTAGAGTTCGTCAAGCTCCTGAATAGGTGTTGCCATCTCTTTTCCACATATGTTGCATCCCACAAAATAGAGAAGGAAGAGCAAGAAAAAAAAAGGTGAAGTTTGAGAGCACAGAATACTAGATCCTTGTGCAGCCTATCTGCTGCATAGTATCCTGATGCGCTTGCTTTATGGAGTGTCTGTTCTCAGTCAGCTATCTTAACATCCATTGGATCCCCGCTTTTTATGGCAGTTGCTCAAAACTTTCTGATGTGAGCAGGTGCTTTTATTATGAGTTTTGAGGGTTTACTGCTTCCGTCTGACTATACCTTTATACATTCATCATGGCAGCATTCCTTTTGTGTTACTGCACTAAGTTTCTGAGCAAACACAGTAAGCTCAGCCACCCCTCCTCCTTACCCTCTGGTCTCTCACACCCTTTGCTGCTGCCTCTCTTGTTTTTCTAGAATATTCATACTCTATATCATGGTTATCAGCTATGCTACATGGTATGCCTTATGTAGGCATTACATATTGGCTGTGGCTTCCAGGTAGCTCATTAATTACTTCCAGAGGTTGCAGGGGGTGCTATTGAATGCACTGTTTATGCTTATAGGATTTTCTGTCATGATTGTGAATTCAGCAGAATTATAGTTAAACTTTATTTTCAAGAACAATCTCAAATTTCTAGATAATGAAAATAATGCTATAAAGGCATCTGAAACAGTTCTTTGCTGAAAAAGACAAAATTTTGAAAAGGTAAAATTATGAAGTTTCCTGAAAAATGCCAGAAAGTCATAGAATAAAATGGTGAGTACGTTGTTCCAAAAATTCGTGATTAAAAGAAAAAAATGAGATATCATTTTATAGCAGTCACTGTGAGAACATCCTGAAATGAACATATTTATATACTGTTGTTTGTAGTGAATATAAATATTTATAAATAATTGCAAATAATTACAAACTTTTTAGGGGACAATTTGTAGAATTTATTAAAAGTTCAAATGCTACCTAGCAATCCCACTTAAACCCATTCTACAGAAATACCAGACTATGTTTACAGAGACTTACCTTCAAGGGCTTCCCTGGTGGCTCAGACGGTGAAGACTCTGCCTGCAGTTCAGGAGACTTGGGTTCAATCCCTGGGTTGGGAAGATTCCCTTGAAGAAGGAAATGGCAGTCCCCTCCGGTAGTCTTGCCTGGAAAATCCCATGGTCAGAGGAGCCTGGTGGACTACAGTCCACGGGGTTGCAGAGAGTTGGACACGACTGAGCAACTAACAGTTTCACTTCATTTTCGAGGATGTTCATTGTAATTCTATGGATAACAACAGCAAAAAGCAAAAAATGCTAGCAGTCAGCATCTGTAGTGACAGAATGGTTAGTTAGATAAACTAAATTACCTTTAAAGAAAAATTCTATAAAGCTAATATTCCCTCAAAATATGTTTTACTTACTTTAGAAACAGTCGGTTCCCTGATTTCCCACCTTATCGTGGAAATAACAGAAGGGAAAATAGCCTGACAGTGAAGGAAAAGACAGAAACCACGAAAAATAATTGTAAGAATTATAAAAATATGGCATCAGGGGTCATTTAATGTGAAAGTAAACTATCCCTGCATTATAACATGTACTGTATTTATGTTTGGAGTTACAACTCCTGAGTTTTCAATAGACAGAGCATTGGGTATAGTTTGTTTGTCTTTAAAAGGATAGAACATATCCTCATATATTTCCAGAAAATATTTATCCAAAGGACTATAGTTGTTATCCAAAGAAAAAGTTTTCTTATTAGAATGGAAGGAGATTCCTTTACTGGAGACTTGATCTATGTGCTGCAATCCATTGTGTAGTGATTTTGGATCAGTGAGGTGTAGCTGTGTCTTTGAAAGGAGTATACATTGCTTTTTACGTTCTTTTATAATGATAAATTGAATATTTAAGTTACTACTGAACGTATAAAACTGTGTTTTTCCTTTTAAAAATATACTCTTGTCATGAGATGAGGTCCATGTCTAATTCTTTTAAAGCATTTAAGACAAGACCTCCTCTATGCTGAAGCTTACGCTTTGGCTTTTGGGACATCTTGCCCTGTGTACTGTCACATGTTGAAATTAGGTCGTGTTGCTACTGTATTTTGAGTCTTGGTTGGTTGTGACTCAGGTGTGTTAATCACTTACAGGAGTTTGGGGAGGTAAGTGGGGCAACCCAGACACTCTCACGGCAGGACCATGAAATGGTGTCTTCTCTGAGGACCTCGGAAGTCTGCTCTTTCGTCGTGTCTTCAGCCTCCCTGTCTTCCTCCTCCTCTGTGACCTGTGTGGCTTTCGTTCCTAGTGCATCTTGTCTCTCTTGAGAAAGGGGTTGCAGGGGTGGGTGAGAGCTGGGTAAAAATCTAGCTGCACTCAGGTGTCCAACCGTTCTTTTCTTTTTTTAAATTAAAAACTTTAATTTTTTTTTTAAATTTCAGAAATTATACATGAACATATAAACCCTGAGACTACAGTTGTGTGAGACAGGCAGTCCCTGCCCTTATGTAGCATGTACTTCAATGAGTAAGGCAGATACATTGCTACATTTATCACATAAATTTATTTACAACGACAGCAGGTAGTATGAAGGAAAAGCTTGTGATGCTGTGAGTATATCTTAGACGGGAGCCTTCGAGGTATTGTAATGGTTTAAGTGGTACCTCACTGATAGACTCCTTTTTCTCTTACCGTGTAGCAGTCATTGTTCTTGTTGTGATCTGTATAGTTAGAGATTGATTCCATATGATAAATTTCTCCTCTTGGAAATGTTCATTTCAAATTGTGATAAAATTATCACGTTTCTCCAAGAAACCTGGGTCAGTCTTCACTGGGAAAGAGTCTTAAATTATTTTTAAATAGGATTCTTTGTTTAGGGTTCATTCTCTCTGTCCTTTACCTCTTAGGAAGGAGGAGGAGGAGCGAAGGCGGCGTGAAGAGGAAGAACGGGAACGTCTGCAAAAGGAGGAAGAGAAACGTAGGAGAGAAGAAGAAGAAAGGCTTAGACGGGAGGAAGAGGAGAGGAGGCGGCTAGAAGAAGAGAGACTTCGGCTGGAGCAGCAAAAGTACGCTTGTCGGGTATTGTCTAAGAATGAGAGATGGGCCACCACACCTCTGCACTTGACGGTTCACCTTGTGTGCCTTGGAATATTTCCCTGTTTTGTTCGACTGGGAGGTAGATCAGCATTAGCTATTGCCATTTGTACCAGTGATGTGTTACCAAGGTGAGGGCCTCGTCTTAAGCATCATTGGTTGCAAAAAGAAGAAAGACGTGGGATTTGCTCCCAGAACCCAGACGCTAGAAGAGGAGCTGAGGAGCTTGCTCTCTGTCTCTGGGTCCATAATGATCTCCTGTCCTTGATTCTCTCGGCTGTGTCTCTGATGCATTCTTCCTCTTCTCTACGAATTGTCACTGTGCTTTGCCAAATGCAGGGCTGTCTCAGCCTGGATTTACGTGGTCTTTCTTTTCATGCATCTGACAGAGACTGGCTAGAGTACAAGAAACCCAGTTAAAAATTCCCAGGCCAGAGAATCTCTTGGTTCAGCCTATGTCAGATGTCTATTCCTAGTCCCCTAGAACAGGACCTGGGAGCTGAACCCATTTCTTATTCAGTAAGAGCTGTGAGAGCCACTGTCTCAGAAGGGATTCGTTCAAGAGGGAGCTGTGGGAGTGAGGAGGAAGGGATTAATGCCCATAAAACAAAGAGAAGGCCCACGGTTCTAGAGGTGGCATAACATGTAGATTAAACCAGACAACATGCAGGTCCTTTGTTTTCTCCCCATTGTTTGTGAAGACTTCTTAGAAAAGCTTCAGACTGACTCAGGGTCTGTGTCTACCTTGGAGAGAGGCTATGAATGCTGCTCTGTTTTGGGGGAGAGGGGTGCCCTGGTTGGACCCAGTATCATGTTCTGTTTAGGACTTTGTGAGATTTAGCTTTCTTATTACCTGTTAACAGATGGTTTAGAGGGCATTACTGTTAGTCACGTGACTGAGTTAAGCACGTGGTTCCTATATATGGGGGAAAAGGAATAGTACTAGTTCACAGAAATCAGTATCTCTAGACCAAGTGTACCCAGATACTGTCTTCAGTGCTCCTGTTTAAGACTGGCTTTACATTAAATGCCAGGGTGCTCAGATTTCCACTGGCTTTATTTGTATTTACCAGAGCCACCTGTAACATCTTTTAGCTATTATTCAGCCTTTTACTACTTTACATATATTTATGTAGAAAAACCATGGCCAGCAGTTAAATATCTCATCTCTGTAATAAATGACAATCCACTTTTCTTACAGCAAAAACTATAGGCTGGAGCCAGACTGCCTAGACTTGAATCCTGGCTCTGGCGTCTACTCACAGTGTTATCTTGGGCAAGTCACTGAAATCTTCCATTTCCTGCTTTGTGAAACCCCACCTCACAGGGTGGTTGTGAGAACTAGGTGGGTTGGTACATAGAAGTACCCTGAAAAAACTGCCTGGCACGTTGTAAGGGCACGATAAATGGTGATGACGATGATGGCAGTGACCGTGATGCTTATTATTCTCCTTTTCCATCTCAAGTTGGCCTTGAAAAACCTAGGAGAAAAATTAGAAGCCAAGTTTATTTTCTTAAATCTTTCTCTGGACCTTGGACGCATGCTGCTTGGTATACATTACTACCTTAATCATTTTTAAGAGGTATTCGTTTTAAAACGAAATAACAAAGACATTTTATTTTGTCATGAACAGCCAATCTCCTGTAGTCAGACTAGTGTATATTTTTTAATGTTTTTAGGCAGCAGATAATGGCAGCTTTAAACTCCCAGACTGCCGTGCAGTTCCAGCAGTATGCAGCCCAACAGTATCCAGGGAACTACGAACAGCAGCAGATTCTCATCCGCCAGTTGCAGGAGCAACACTATCAGCAGTATATGCAGCAGTTGTATCAAGTCCAGCTTGCACAGCAACAGGTACGATAGCTAACACCCAAATTCAGCCTTAGAAGGGGTTTTTAGTTTCATTGAAATGAAAGTTCTTTTTTTAACAGTTGCTGATGACTTTTGCATTAGTTAGCCCCTCAGATATCAAATAACTTTTAGGTGACCTTTATTAACAGATTTTTAACATTGCAGTGGCAATTATGAAAGAAAGTATATAATTTCGAAGCAACAGATGATGTGGCCTCTATTATTGTGTCACAAGTGTATTTGGAATTTGTATGGACCTAGTGTTATCCCAGTGAGTTTGACATAGCTCTAAACGTGGTCCCAGGACCATGGAGACTTGGGTGATTAGTGTTAGTTCAAGGACAGCCTTCAGGCCAACTGTTGTCATAGTCCTGGCCAGCTTCTAATTGGAGGACCCGCAGTCCCTAAGGCAGAGCTTGGTTGGGTCCGTCTTGCCCTTTTTGTTGGGTGCAGTAGCTGCGCTGCCTGCCTGCAGCACATCGGCAGTCCTCCTTGGCTTCCTGCCCCCGCAGTCTTGCTTCCACACAGGAATAGGTGGTTGAGGGGAAGGACACAGCGCTGGAGGTCACACACCACTTGGATGCTGTCCTAGTTTTGCCATTATCTTGTTTGATCTCAGTCTAGTTACTTACTGCTCTGATATTTCTGCCTTTTCTCCAAACCAATAAGAATGGGATATGAAATCCTGTTAAGTAGTCTTGTTAACCTCACAGGACTATCAGAGGAATGAAATAAGAAAATAGTTACTCTGTGTAAGTATTTGATACATAGGGAAGATAGCTGATTTTACATTAATTTTTTTACATCTTGCAGAGGCGTAAAATGCCTCTTTAAAGTTAACCTTTAAGTTTTACTTGAAGTTTTCTTATTTAATTTTCAGTTACAAAACAGGTACTACTTGTCAAAATACCTGAGTGAAGAAAAGTGTTGTGAGGTAATTCCCTGGTAATCCAGTGGTTAGAACTCGGCGCTTTCACTGCTAGTGGCCTGGGTTCCATCTCTAGTCAGGAAACAAAGATTCCCGCAAGTCGCCTGCCTTGGCAGCGAGGCCAGAGTAAAAACCAAAACACAAACTATGTTTCTCTATAAATTTAATAAAATGTCTTAACATTTAAAACAAGGAAAAGTGTTGTGTTTTAGTTGCCCCACATTTCTTGTTAGGTGAAGTAATCTTTGTTATTTTGCCACGCTCTTTAAAATTTCTTGAAAATTCATATCCTTACCTAAAATATGTTTTCCCCTGAGTCTTTAGCGTCAGTGAAGCAGTTAAGAGGCACTGCAGATTTTGTATAATCCATGAGAAGAGGAAAAGGATGTCAAACCAGAGTTACAAGATAACAAGTGGTATTTTTGAGGGATTTCTGTCCTCCAGAGATTGTTTATACTTTGGCATATCACTCCCTTTTCCTGCTTCTTTAATGGGTATTGAGATAATTTCTTAATAGGCTAGTTCATACACACTGTCCTGCTTACAGGTTGCTATCATTTAGTGAGAACAAAGTCAGTCAAATAGGGTAAAACCAAAAATCTTTGAAATAGAATTGGAAAGCCATAATTTAGATTGCAGTGATCAGACTCAGTTTATCAGATTGATTGCTTGTCTCTGATAAGAGAGAATGAGAGGAACTGGGGAAGGAACAAAGGGAACCTCAGCCCCATAAAGTATTAATTTTTATATAAATACTGAGCAGAATGACAAAAAATGGGAACACTTGTTAATTTGGGGTGTGGTTACATGAGTGTTTTATTGTTCCTATGCCCTTCTGTGCTTTTAAAAACTTCCTGGAGTATAGAAGAGAGATTATATAAATAAAAAATTGTGATCTATTATATATAATAGATGTATACTCATATTCAGTGGGATCACAGGGTAGGCAGGTGTTCATCCTGCTAGAGAGTTTCAACAAAAGCCTAAAGTGAAGAGGAACCATTTGAGCTGACCAATTGATCATCAACAGAAATTGCCTTTTTTTTTTTTTTTTGGCTTTCCTGTCATGCAGTGAAGTGTTCTGAGTGTGCTGACTTGTTTTGGTTGTATGCCTATTTTCTGAAAGCTGGTACTCTTAGAAAACTGATGTGGAAATTACTGAAAATCTAGGCTTTGGAAGAAGATATTTTAAAATCTTAAGTGTTTTGCTAACCAGCACTAGCAGCAGAGAGAGGTGTTGTTGCTTAAGCAACTGATTTGTAAATGATTAGTAATGTAATGATTTCATTAAATGAAATCTGTATTCAGATAGGCCAAAATGTATCATTATCCCTAACCCATGAAATTAAACAGGCTTTTTTTTCCTATTTTCTTTAAACTGTTGTAAATATATGCTCACTTATTATATAACTTAATATTTTAAAGTTACTTAAATGCCATAATATAGATTGGGTAAATTTCCTATTTTCACAATAGTATATTCTATTGCAGTGCAAACAAACAAAATACAGTTACATACTTGTGACTTTATAGATAAACCTCTCAAACAAATCTTGAGTAAAAGAAGCCAGACACAAAAAAAGAGCATATAATATACAATTTCATTTATATTAAAGTTCAAAGACAAGCAGACCAAACGTGTAATTTTACAGGTTAGTTTTGTCATTACCCTTGAAGGACTTTCTGGAAAAGGGCACCAGGAAGGGTTCTGGGATGCAGAAAATGTCTTGATCTGGATGTTGGTTTTATGTGTATGTTTCTCTAATGAAAATTGATCAAGCTGTACATTTTTGATTTGTATACTTTTCTATATGTTTGTTATAGTTAATTTTATTTAAAGTTTCCCCAAAAGTTATGTAAGTAATACTTAGGCATTTCTCGTAATGTTAATACTAGTATTTATTCATTTTAATATGAGAGGAATGTCCTAAAGTAGCTGTCCTTTGGATTTAAGCTGTTTTTATTTTCCATTTTTCAGAGGACTTTTAAATTTTACATTTATGAAAATACATACTTTAATCATAATTATGTAAAGTGATGCATTTTTTTTTTAAGAAATTATTTTGACCTCAAACTCCATTTTATAAGCCTATTTAATTTTTAGGTCAGTATTTTTTTTACTTGATTAGCAGTTTTTAGTTTGTGATAATTTTTATGTGTATAAAGATATATTATTAATTTTTTTGTCCAAATTTGATTTGTTGGTTACATTTGGGGCCATTATCAGGTTTCACCATTTACAGCTTCTCCCTTTGTGAATTTTCTTCTGTTACCATTTATTTCTACCAGGTTTAGTTTTTCTGATGAAAATTTTATGTATCTGGATTTTATTAAGTTTTTTTTCTATCAGTTTTAAGAACAGATGTTTCCATGTTCAGTTTTTACCCATAATAATTTTATTTGGGATGATTATTTCTACCTACTTTAATTTTTCCTAGTTTTTCTAGTGATCCTTAGATCACAAGAATGTGGTCCTCAGAATATTATTATACTAATATTCATTATAGATAGGATAAAAACTCATAAAGTGTATTAGTAATTTCTTGGAGCTACTTGATGAGGCAAAAATTCTGATGGGACCAGAATGCATCTCAGGGTAAATGCCCCATTTTTAGCCTCCTGGTCAGCATGTCTTCACTTTTTCTTGACTTATAGGCAGCATTACAGAAACAACAGGAAGTAGCAGTAGCTGGGGCTTCCTCTCCTACATCATCAAAAGTGAATGCAACTACACCAAGCGATATGATGTCAGTTAATGGACAGGCCAAAACCCACACTGACAACACTGAAAAAGAGACTGAACCAGAAGCTGCCGAAGAAGCCCTGGAGAATGGACCAAAAGGTATGGTTGTTGTATGTGCACTTCCATCCAGATACTATAATTCAGACTCGTGAAAAGCAAAAGTCAGAAAGTCAGATTAATTAACTTTCGAGAGCAGTTACATATTTGTGAGAGTTGAATGCTTTTTCACTCTTTTTAATCTGAATCTGATGCTTCTGGTGACTCCTGGGATAGTTTAGAAGAGCACATGAGGTGTCCTTTGGACCTTTGGGTTGTCTTATTTTATATACTGGTTGTTTGTTGCTGTGTAACACATTGTGCCCAAGTTTAGCAGCTTAAAATACTAAACATTTATTCTCTCTCACAGTTTCTGTGGATTAGGGATTGAAGAACTGCTTAGCTGAGCGGTGGGCTTCCCTGGTAGCTCAAATGGTAAAGAATCTGTCTACCATGGGAGACTTGGGTTTGATTCCTGGGTCAGGAGGATTCCCTGGAGAAGGAAATGGCAGCCCACTACAGTATTTCTGCCTGGAGAATCCCATGGACAGAGGAGCCTGGCAGGCTACAGTCCATGGGGTCGCAAAGAGTCAGACACGACTGAGACTAGCACACACACACTAACTGAGTGGTAGTGGTTCTGGTCTCTTATGAGGTTATGTTGACCTCTTATGAGGTCAGGCCTCATGTGAAGGCTTGACTGGACTAGAGACTGCTTCCAAAATGGTTCCCTCACATGACTGGCAAGTTCATGCTGGCCGTATGCAGGAGGACCTCAATTCCTTGCCCCATGGAGCCTCTCTAAAGGGTTGCTGGAGTGTTCTCAACACAGTGGCTGTCTTCCTCCAGAGAACATGATGCAAAGGAGAACAAAGCAAGAGTGGCAGTGTCCCTCATGCCCTAGCTTTGGAAGTAATACGTCAGCACTGCTGCTGTATTCTGTTGCTCCTGGTGAATTTTGGGTGGTGACTTTACAAAGCCATGAATACCCACGGTGAGGATCACTGGGGGCAAACTTGTAGGCTCTTTACCATATATTCACAATATATTTTTTGAGACAGAAGAACCATGTTACCGGTAAGATAATTTAGATTTTCAAAGGTCTACTTACCTTTTCACAGGCAGCTCATTCATTCAACAATGGGTTCAAGATTTTCTGGGTGTTGGGTTACAGAGGTGAAGCAAAATAACACACATACAATGTAAATTGTGGCTGTGGTAAGTACTGTGTGGAGAGAAAAGTCCATTTCAGTGTGAAAGCACATAATATGGAGATGGGAGCTAGTTAAGGTCACCAGAGGTTTTCCTGGGGAAGGGACACTTAAGCTGAAAGGTCCAAATCAAGAGTACCAGTTCCCAAGTAAGAAGGAAGAAGAGACCATGTCAGTGACTGATCAGAGATGGTGGTAGTGTGGTTCATAAGAAAGTTGGTTTCCTTGTCTTTTTAAAACAAGTAATAGAATAGTTGCAGAGAAGACCTTGAAATACCTTGATTCATTCCTCTCTTCCCCTTTTTTTCCTATTAAGAGTTAAATCTTTTGTCAAAGGCTCTGAATAACTCTGGAAAACCTATTGAGTGCACATAGATATTTCTCAGTAACAAGACATTACCCATTTTCCTCAGTTGCTAGCAGTTCCATTCTGAGTTTCCTTAGAGTAAGCCCTCCCTTAGAGCTTTGGTTTACTCCAAAGTCAAGACTTTTTTTTCTGACAGTCTAAAGTCAAAGCCTGCCTTCTTTGTTCACATCCAAAAATGAATTTATTTCAAGTCCAGATCTCTCTTTGTTTGAATGTTTCCCTCTTTCCAGCTAGGAGGTTTCCAAGGTCATTCTTCCATGCCCATATGCAGTTAGAGTACTGGAAAAAAATCCTTCTTAAGAATATGGTTTGCATTTGTTACTTAAAATGGGATGTTGACCTCTGAATACCTGTGGTGTTATTAAATATAGGAATTTGGGGGGAGACTTCCATGGGGAGGCTTTTAAAGTCCTCAATCTAAGGTAGACCAGATTGCACTTGGTGCCTGCTCATGGCTGGGCAGGTGGTCCTATGCAGGTATTGCTGCCTACACGTGAAGGCTCATCCTCTTTATCCTTTGTAATTCCTGTTGCCTTTAGAATCTCTTCCAGTAATCGCAGCTCCATCCATGTGGACACGACCCCAGATCAAAGACTTTAAAGAGAAGATTCGGCAGGATGCGGATTCCGTGATCACAGTGGGCCGAGGAGAAGTAGTCACTGTTCGAGTACCCACCCATGAAGAAGGATCATATCTCTTTTGGGAATTTGCTACAGACAATTATGACATTGGGTTTGGGGTATATTTTGAATGGACAGACTCTCCGAACACTGCTGTCAGCGTGCATGTCAGTGAGTCCAGCGATGACGACGAGGAGGAGGAAGGTAGAGCCATTGGTCCATATTCAGTAGCTGGGTTGTGCATTGGCAGAAATGGTAGCAGTTCTGATGTCAGCCAACCTCATGCTTCCTGATTAACTTCCTGGACAGGGATCAAACATTTCAGTGGTGGGACCTTAGGCCAAAAAGATTGTGAGAGAAGCTAGCCTCCTGAGTGAGGCCTGAATTTTTATGAATGCCAGGGAAGTCTGTTTGACAGTTTATTTTACTGCTTTCTGAATGCTGTTATACTTTTGCGCCTTGTGTGTTGAAAAGCCAAATGTGCAAGGTCATTTTGAAAAATTATAAAAGAGCAAGCAAGAAATTCTGCCAACTCTGGAATTTATATTTCCGATATCAGCTTTTTAGGTTGTTAGTCTAAGATGTATTTTCTCTAACTAGACAAAATCAAATGTTTCCAGTGACAGTCTCAGCTGTCTTGATGTTGGGACTTCCCTGGTGATCCACGCTTCCAAGGCAAGGGGCACAGGTTGAATACTTGGTTGGGGAACTAAGATCCCATATGTCTTGTGTAGCCAAAAAAAAACTATCTTGGTCTAGGAAGTAGGTTGTAAAATGCATTGCTTACTGATTGAGAAGGTAGTCTTTTTAATTTTGTTATTATCCAGAAAAGTTAGAACACAGGGCTTTTGTATCCACCTAATAAGTACTTAAATATTTGTTGACTTGATTGAGTAATGTGGAAGGAGTGCCCTGGCTGGGAGAGTGGGAAAGCACCTTCAATTCTTGACCATAACTAACCTTTCAGGTGACTTACAAATGAACTGCATATTGAAGAGTGTAGGTAATCACAGAGACTACACTGGGATAAGTTTAAAGAGGTAGTTGTTGAAGGTACATGGAGGGAGGCTAAAAGTTGAGTCCGCTTTTGATAGACAAGCTGAATCTTGGTGATTCGGTTATATCACCAAGATACTCTGAGCCCCTTCAGGTCGTGTATGGCAACACACACACATGGGCCAGTGTCGTTTAGGAGCTGCTTTCTCTTCTAGCATTTAGTTTTCAGCAGTCTTTATTCTGAGTACCACCAGCAAGGGAAAGCACTGCACGTAAATACTGCTGACTGAACCAGACCAAAAAAATGTCAAAGTAGGGAGGAAAAAAAAAAACTAGAGAGACCTGAGTTTGCAGGGCAGGTGCCACTTCTGTTGCCTCAGGTGCCCCTCAGCAGCATCAGGACAGGAACTAAGCCCTTTACTAGTCTTTCTGATGCACACGGGGACTCATTACAGTTAGGTGACTTGCACATACTTGGGAAGGGAAGTTTTTAGTATATGCAAATTGCTGTTTTTTTAAAGAGCTTTGTGAATAATAAGAGAATTCTCTATTAAGTGGGTTCAAGTAATCTATTTCTCCTGGTTTGTAAGGTTGAGAGCTTTTAAAGCAGGATACTTCATAGTCTGACCCCTCAGCTGATTATCATTGTGTTATTGCTGTTGGGAAGAGCACTGATCAAAATGGCTGGGGTTCAGTGCCTCACTCAAGGTGAGAAGCTACACGTCTTTGACCTTTGCACTAATGTATGATAGCCTCAAATGGAAAATGGCATTACCTGTCATGATCACCTGTAACAAGATTTGCAACTAAAACTGACCCACTGAAGCCTCTGCACTGATAATATAACAACGGTGAGGGGAGTTCCTCGGTGGCCTAGTGGTTAGGAATCTGGGCTTTCATTGCTATGGCCCAGGTTCAGTCCCTGGCCAGGGAACTGAGAATCCCACAAGCCACACGGCATAGCCACCTCCACCCCCCACCCCCCACCCCCCCAAAAAAAGAAGTAACAGCAGTGAAGATTTAACTCAGAATGGTTTTATTTGCCATGTGTCTCCCTATGGAGGCTGCTGTGCCTCCAGGCCTTGTCCACATTGTGTATTTTGTTTTATGTGGGGTCCTTTCAGCTTGGTTTAAGATGGAAGCAAAGTCCAGTTCTTTTGTTCATTGTTTTAGTTTTTCTCCATTAGGTCTTGAAAGACAGAGGAGTTTGTTTGAGGAAAACATGATGGGTAATCCATCCTTCTGCTGTAATTCTCCACTTGATTGTTTCTAGGTCCCAAGTCTTTGCTTAGATTGAAGAAAGATGCATCTTTCATCTATCCTAATAACCTTTAATTTTGTAGATTTTTGAGCAAAATTTGGATTTTGAATTAATGGGCCCAATAATCTATTTCATGGATATCCTTATGGGCAATAGTGTGTACTTAGAATGACTTGTATCTCTCATTTGCAAATGAAGTACATTTAATTTTAAGTAGTATTGCTATGATAAAACAAATCTGATTTGGGCCTATTTGTCATCTACTATTGTTGAATAAACTTTTTATTTTAGAATAGCTTTAGATTACAGAAGTATAGGCAAGAGATAGTACAAAGAGTTCAGAAACCCAGTTTTTCCCTATTGTTAACATCTTACCTTGTCCCATGGTATATTCATCTTAGCTAATGAACCAGTATTGATATATTATTAACTAAAGTCCATATTTCTTCAGATTTCCTTAGTTTTTCTGAATCTTCCAGGATCCCATCCAGGATGCCGCATTGTAGTAACAAGTCTCCTTAAGCTCCTCTCAGCTGAGAGTTTCTTAGACCTTCCTGGTTTAAATTCCTAATAGTGGCCATTGACAATCATCACATAATTGACTCATGTGCCTATAATTCATTCTGCCATGTTGCCAACCTGAAAGTCTTTTAAAATCTATGCTGAATATTCCCTTGATCTGTTTTCCTTGAGGGACTTCCCTGGTGGCTCAGTAGTAACAAATCTGCCTGTCAGTGCAGGAGATGCAGGTTCAACCCTGGGTCAGGAAGATCCCCTGGAGGAGAAAATGGCAACCCACTCCAGTAGTCCTGCCTGGGAAATCCCACGGACAGAGGAGCGTGGCAGGCTACAGTCCATGGGGTCTCAAAAGAGACTAAAAACAACAACAGTTTTCCTTGAGGCTGTTTATATTACTATATTAAACTAAGACTTTTCAACTGGTTCATAAGTTCTCATTCCTACAGGTTTCTACAGGTATTTTTTCCTAACCTCATACCATTACAGTTCAAAAAACTATTAACCTGGGGCAAACCTAGAATCAAAGCCCATTTTTTGCCACTGGGATCATCCCTGGGTTACACAGACCTAGTGAAAGTGATTGAATTTTCAGAGTGTCTCTGAATGTCTACCTCTTTTCTGTGTCTTTCTGATTTTATTTAAGAAAACAAAATAACATCCTCTCTCTTTGTACTTAAGATCAATAGAAAATAATAGTCCTCAAGCTCCCTTCTCCCCATTCCTAAAACAAGAGAGGACTTCCATATTGTTGGGAAGAAGAGGGTCACAGCAGCATTTTCTGTGGTCTTACTCAGATGACTGATGCCCTACCTGTTGGGAGGAGTTAGGAACTGAGTGGATGTGGAAGGGGAACAGTGGTTCAAGTACAGAGTGAGGAAGGCTGCTGATTGCTGCCGCCACCAGATGCTTGCCGCTAGGCTCCCAGGGCCCAGAAAGTGCTGTGCTTGGTACATAGCAGCTGCTCAGATACAAGAAGGAATCAATACACATTCACATGCACATAAGTTGTAAGAATGGATTGAGAGAATTCCTAATGAGCAATTTCTCAAAGGTTGGAGTTTAAAATGCCTGCGGCAGACGTGTGGTTTTCCTGAATCTCTTCACTCTGACGTGTCTCTGTTTTCTTTCACAGAGAACATCAGTTCTGAAGAGAAGGCCAAAAAGAATGCCAACAAGCCCCTGCTGGATGAGATTGTGCCTGTGTACCGGCGGGACTGTCATGAGGAGGTGTATGCCGGCAGCCACCAATATCCAGGGAGAGGAGTCTACCTCCTCAAGTTTGACAACTCCTACTCTTTGTGGAGGTCAAAATCAGTCTACTACAGAGTCTATTATACTAGATAAAGATGTTACAGAGTCTGGAGTCTAGGGTTGAGCGGAAGATGGCATTTAATTTGGAAATTTCTTTGACTTTCGTGGAGCATTGCAGTCAGTGTTTACCCTATTGATTTTGGTCTGATGGTTTGGGACTCTTGCTGGGAATCAGGATTTCCTTGAAACTCTTGAGCATTAGTACTTTGGGGTTAAAGGGACTCCTTAGACTCATCCAGCCCTTCGGTGCTGACCAGCAGAGTCATGAGTGGATGCTGATGTTACCCGAGCTGCGTGTTAAATCTTTTAAAGTCTCCAAAATAAAACAGCTCAACATTGACCCCACCTGGCTGACGGTCAGTCCACTGCTGCCTGCTCTGTGTGTTCTGAGCCCATGGTTACTTTACAGTGCGCTCTGATTTGAAGTCCTGTGATAGTCTACATGAGGCACATCTTACTTTCATCGAAGGTCACCATTTTTGAAACTTACAATGTCACAGATTATAATAGAAAAGAAATTGCCTCAATTTGATCTTATTCTGAATGACCCAGATTGTTTTGCTTTGGGTATGGCTGTTTAGTTCAGAGCTATGTTACAGATAATTATTTTCTGAATAATGTTAATATAGAATGTTCAAACCTAGTTGATAATTGAAGTATCAAGACACATAAAACACTGAAAACATCCATCTTAGCAAGCCTCCACAAACCCTTGGCCCTTTTCTCCTCATCTGGTATTTATACTACCAGTAGCAAAGCAAAAAAGTAATTCATTTTTGTCTTGATTTAGCTTTATAGAGCATCTCAAATTGAAACTGTTTTCTACACAAGCATATAGTTAGGGATTTTGTAAACAAATTGACACCTACTGAATTAAAATATATAAGGTCATTTAAATATAATTCAGTGTATGGTGAATAACATTGCACTAATATGGAAATCACTGCCAGAGATAATCCATTTTCTTTTGATTTGATATTACTTAGGCACATATCCTACATGATCCCAGTTGGGAATTACTTAATAGAAAGAATTGGAAATGCATATGGCCATGCTTAAATATAGCTTTAATCTGTATTATGTCTTCATTGATGGAAGGAGGTACATCTTTGTTTTCCTTACTGGAAACAAATATGGATTAATTGCCTCAAATTTGTGTAAGTGATTGACTAGTCTAGAGATTCTTGTTTTCAGAAGGATGGTATAGATAGAAAATTACAAAGATGGCATTATACACACAATGTTATTATATGTTGTTACTGAGATACTTAGATTTTTAAAATTTTTGATCATAAATCACTTCTTGTAGGAGGGTTTGTTTCCATTGATTAGCTGCAGTGTATACAGTTCACTGCATAAGGGGCTGTTTGGTTTTTTGTGTGCTGCATTTTTTTTCTGTTTTTTAATACCTGGTTTTGTACATATCTAACTCTGTTCTCTTTTGGTTATTCGGAAACTGGATTATTTTCTCCTAAGCAGTGCTTAATTTGTGTTTTTTTAATTTCGATTCAGTAGTCCCAGCTAATAGGTGTTCATTCTGTTACACTCAGAAGGTTTGCCACATTGTCCATCAGCTGTCGTGTATATGGTATAGAAACCATGGGGTTAGGCACCTCCTGGCATTTTTTTTTTTTAATGAGAAAATACTGTATTTAAAATGTAAAATAAACTTTTAAAAAGCAGGCACTAATATATATTTCTTCCAGCCTTTGATTACAGATTTGTCCTTGCACATGTTAAGATGAATTATTCTCTAAAAATATTGTTCCTGGGAGCAGTGTATGTTACTTCACATAGCAGCAATTCCTGTCACATGTTCATGTCAGAACATTTTTGGTTTTAAACTTTTTTTATTGCCTTTGGCTGTTGAATAGAATATTACAAGTGCGATTTCCAAAAGATCTTGAAAATAATATATTTAATCAATTAAAATGTTTATCTGTAACTTGTTGATGTTTCATTAATATAGTTATTCTCTGAAGCATTAGTTCTGTATTTCATCATTTGGGTAGGAGGAAAAGAAATGTTTTAAATGGCCTGTTTTAAAAAGTTAAACAATAACAAACTATTGTTGACTGATTATTTTGTTTCTGCTGTGGATTACCGTAGTTTGTTAAAATAGGTTAACAGTTTTTCAGACTTTTTTTTTTTTTTGAACGTGTCCTGTAGCTTGTGAAAGTGTTAGTTGCTTAGTCGTATCCGACTCTTTGTGACTCCATGGACTGTAACCCATGAGGCTTCTCTGTCCGTGGTTTTCTCCAGGCAAGAACACTGGAGCAGGTTGCATCCTATCCCAGAGATCGAACCCAGGTCTCCTGCACTGCCTCCAGAATCTTCACCATCTGAGCCACTAGGGAATCCTCAGATTTCTTGATGGAAGGGAAGACAACTGACTTTTATTTAAAATGACTTACCATATTTCCCCTGTCAAACTGTTGGTATAGCATATTCCTTGAAGACGGAATACGCTACTTTAAAATGTCTCCTGAGGTGCAGCACCTGGGGAAGCAGCAGTGTGAGGCATGCCACAGTCAGTGTGATGTGAAATGCCACAAACTGTTCTTAAAATGACCCCACTGAAATGTCAGGAGACTTGGACATTAAATTTTTTTCCCCTTTGGGAAGTTCCGAGAGGCTCAATGAGATTATCAGCTTTTTTTTCCCCATGTAGTTTGTTGCTACCATGCCGGCAGATCATGGAACAGTTAGAGAATTGTTGATACGTGAGCACATCTTGGAAACCATGCTACAGAGCCTTGACCATAAAAATGTCTTTGAATCAATATTGGACTTCCATCTCCATACATTTGCCTAGGGTTCTTCAGCTTTCTTAATGAAAGTTTTTTAAGACCAAGTTGATTATTACTTCAACACCTTGGAGTGTATTACATTTTTCAGATGCTTATTATGTTACCTGATTTGTTCTATAATTAAAGATGGAGGCACTGACTCTATTTTTATTAGTTGACATGCCACTTGTAAGATGTGAATTGATTAGGGTACTTAATTTTGTACCGGAAAACTAAGTGGATGACATTTCCAGAACTGACATTGGCATTTGGACTCAGGCAGTCCAAACGTAGGTAAAGTATAAACAGCAGTTACTCATCTGTGATGAAAGCTTGTGTGTGGTGGCTCAGTTCAACCCTGCAGTGAACTGGTGACTTGTCTGTTTCTGAAAAGAGCAAGTACAAATTCGGTTACGGTTGCTGATTTTTTTAAACCTTTCTGACACATCTGTACAATTAACAACAGTTTTTACCCTTTTCTAAGATCATTAATATGACAGATAACATGACTTTTTTGAAGGGGGAACATGGCAAAATGGCAAAAACAGAAATGTAAACATGTTTCCAAAAGGTCTACACTTTGCAGCTTGTTTTTTCAGGTTGTGTTTGGAGAGTTTCCTGTTGGTTAGTGTGGGTCTCCCGTGTTCTCTCAACCTGCCGTGTGTGCTATGGAGTGACTCTGGCCGTTGTTTGTTAGTGAACGTTTTTCAGTTACTTCTAACTTTTTATTATAAATGATGTTCCAGTGAACACTCTTTTATATGTCCTCTGCAAATGTGCATGACTTTTTCAAGAGTAGATTCCAAGTAGTGGAATTGGCTGGATAAATTCTGTGCATTTTTAATTTTAATAGACCCTACCAATGGTGCTTCCAAGTGGTTGACTACTTTCCCCCCTAGTACACTAAGGTTGGTAATGTATGAGAATACTGCTTTTTTCTCTTTTATCAGACTTAATTTTGGTTAATCTGATGGGGGAAAGCTGAAATTTTGTGTATTTCCCAGTTAACTAGTAAGATTAAACATCTATTTTTATTGCTTATATGTATTTCCTCTTCTATAAATTGCCTGTTTATGTCCTTTACCCATTTTCAGCTGGGTAATTTTATATTGATTTATTAGCATTTAAAAATACAGTTTATATACTGATCGTACATTATATCTAAGTGTTTTCTCTCAGTGTATTGCTGGTTTGTTAATTTTGTTTGGTGTTTTTTGTGTGTGTATGTGTCTGGCTGTAGATGTTATAAACTATGTTGTCAGTTTTATTGAGTTTTTTCCTTTGTTTTGGTTATTTCCATATATATATGAGTTTGTTTCTAAATTCTGTTCCATTTATTTGGCCATTTGTGTGCTAATACTATACTATAGTTTTAAAATACATTTTGATACATGGTAAATCTCCTCTGTTCTTTTGATACTTTTTCTTGGCTATTTTTGTACCTTTCTTCCATATGAATTTAATCTTTAGGTGGTTGTATTTCATGAAAAAATCTTATTGGGGATTTACATTGGAATACTTCATTAATTTCTAGATTAATTGGTGGAGACTCAGCCACTGATTTGTTAATGTTTTTAGATGGCCTTTCTAAGACAGTTCTTTGTTCTTAAATGGTAACTTCAAGAGAAGAAATGGAAGGTGCAACCCTTAAGTTGTCTTTCCTGCCATTATTAATTAGAATACTGGCTAATCTGGGACAACAGAGACTCAAAAATAAAGTAGTTCAAGAAAGATAGTTTGCGATCTCAAACAGGCCAGAGAAGGCAAATGTTGCAGGGCAAGTGGGCTCCAGCATTCCCAGAGCCCCAGATTCTTACAATGTTACTGCTCCATTATCCTGAGTGAGGGTCTTGAGTCTTGTTTTTGTGTGCATGGTTGACTCATGCTTGCAGGGATCACATTCCTGATTCAATCAGGGCAGGGGGGTGGGACTCATGTCTAATTTGAAGGGGAAAACCCTTATTTCATGGATCATTTTCCGTTAGTTACATGGCCTCCTCTAGCTACAGTGTCTCTTGCTGGGCACTCTTGTCTGTGGCTATTAGGAAAAGGAAATGGATTCTAGTGGACAGTTAGCAGACTTGAATTTATCAGGTGAGTTTTAAAATAACTTTCATTGATTTTTTCCCCCCATTATAAAAGCCATACCCATTTATTATAGAAGATTTAGACAGTATGCATAGAGGAAAAGAGTAAAACTTTAAACCTACAACTAGGAAATGATAGTTATCATTTGGGAATTTTCCTTCCGATCTTTTTTTCTCATTTTCAATTATGATACAATTCTAGTGTACATTAAAGTATAGAACATAATATGAGCACTCATGTACCCACAACCCCCTTTGGTGACATGTGCCCTTTTACCGTATTTGCTTCAGATCTTGCCAAAGTAATAAAACATGAATGAAAGAGTTGAGCCCTGTGTACCTTCCCTGATTACCATTCCTCTTTCTTGCTCCCAAAGATAATCGTTATTCTAATTTTGGTGTTTATCATTCCATATGACTTTTATAATAATTGTGTGTTGCCAAAAAAGTTTGGTTGCCAAAATAGTTTGCTTTTGCAGAATGCTTTTGATTTTATATAAAATGATATCATTTAATAGTTTTTTCTGATTTGCATTTTTTTTAGTGATCAGCTTCATACAGCTCTATGCTGAGAGTAATTAATCATGTGGGTACTGTATAACACCATGGAGTCATTCTCCTGCTTTTGGATTTTTAG
Source organism: Bos javanicus (assembly GCF_032452875.1). Taxonomy (NCBI): domain Eukaryota; kingdom Metazoa; phylum Chordata; class Mammalia; order Artiodactyla; family Bovidae; genus Bos; species Bos javanicus. The sequence goes on along the minus strand of NC_083883.1, from coordinate 29,851,895 downwards.
GGTTGTTCTCAGGTTTCCACTACTGTAAATGTTCTTGTATGTGTCTGTCTGTACTCATATGCAACAGTTTCATGTGTATATATCAAGAAATAGAATTAAGTCTTAAGCTGTATGGATCTGCAACTATTCTAGATGGTGTGGAATCATTCTTCAAATGATTGTGTCGATTTACATTCCCAAAAGCAATATACAAAGGTGCCTTTGTTCCACATCTGTAGTGACAATTGTCAGATTTTGGTATTTTACCAATTGGATGGAGGTAAAACTAAAACCTTATGTGTGGTTTAACTGCATGTCCTTAATAACCAGTGAGGATAAGCATCTCTTTATGTTACTGGCCATTTATGAAGTGCATATTTATATCCCTTATCTTGTGCTTTTTTCTTGATTTGTAAGAGTACTTTAAATATTCTGGATCCTACCGTTTATTTTTGGTCATTTGCAACCAAATAACTGATGCCAGACCTCAGATTGTCTTTTTACTCTATAATGTCTTTTACTATTTAGAAATTTTTACTTTAAATTTATTAAACTTTCACAGTTTGTGTTTTCCATATCCACTTTAAGAAGTTTTCCTCAGCCCAGAGGATATAAAGATGCTCTTCTTTAAAATGTGTTTTGTGTCTCAAGTACACATGAAATTTATTTTTGGGGTGAGGTAGGAGTTACTACTTTATTTTTCTATAGGGATAACTAAGATTATTCCACTATCTTTCACAGACTAGTTACCCTGTGTGAATTTTTATATTTATTTATTTATATCAGTCTTGTACATAGAGATGAAACATAGTATGTATTCATACTGTAAGTGTGTTTGGGGACTTTTCTCTATTCTTTGGTTTTTGGTCTACTCTTATACAAGTCTAAATATCTGGGAGAGTGAAGGTCCCATCTCCCCTTAATCTTCAAAATTGTTTTGATTAGCTTTGTACTTTGCTTTTCCATGTTAACTTTCTTTTTCTCTTAGTTTTTTTTTAATATTAATGCATTTACATGGTTCAAAATACAAAGGGTACAGCAATACATAGGTACAAGCTTATATAAAAAACAGCTTCTACCCTGTCGCCAGCCACTCACCTTGCTCTCTGACGGCAAGCAATATTACAGATTTCATTTGTGTTATGTAAAACCAAGTAAATAAGTACATATTTATAAATTCTCCCCTACTGTATATACTCGACAGCTTTTCAACTTAAAATTTTACTTTCGTAATCTTCTGTCAATACCTAATAGCCTGGCTGCTTCACGGTTCTCAGTCTCCACTGAGCCATAGGCAGAGGTCAGAATGCTGTTTTAAAGTGTAATTAAAAGCACTGGTTGTCAACAACAAAAAATACATAATAGCTTTACTCTTTTTTATAAATATATAAGTCATTGGATAGACCAATGCATTTTTAAGTGTGTGATTCAGTGATGCTTAGAGTGTGCAACCAGTGCCTCTAAAAGTTTTCCATCTGCCCAGAAGAACACCCATAGCTGTTAAAAATGAGCCTATTCTCTGCTCCTCCCATCCCTTGGCTTGACAACCACTAATCCATTCTGTCTCTATGGATTTGCCTGGTAGATATTTCATATATAAGGAATCATACAATATGTGATTCTTTGTGTCTTTCACAAAGCGTGTTTTCAAGGTTCATCTGAGTTACATTTATGGGATGTATCAGTACTTCGTATGTTTTTTGTGGCTGAATGCTAATCCATTGTATGGATATACCACAGTTTATCTCTTCACTTGCTGATGGACCTTCTGGCTGTTGTGAATAGTGTTGTTACGAACATTTGTGAACAGGTATTTATTTGAATATTTATTTTTGGTTCTTTTGGGTATGTAGGAGTAGAATGGCTGCATCACATGCGAATGTTATGTTTAGCTTCTTAAGGCACTGCCACATTTGTTTCCTGCAGTGGCAGTACCATTTTACATTCCGTCAACAACACGTGAGGGTTCTGTTTCTCCACAACCCCTCTTTTCTTTTTTCTTTAAGGCCATCGTAGTGGATGTGAAGTGGTATCTCATTGTGGTTTTGAAATTTGTATTCTATTAATGACCAGTGATGTTGGTTATCTTTTTCAAGTACTTATTAGCCGTTTCTGTATCTTCTTTGGAGAAAGGTTGTTTCAGGTCCATCGCCCTTTTTTTTTTTTTCTTTTTTAAAGTCTTTATTGAATTTGTTACAGTATTGCTTCTACTTTCTGGTTTTGGTTTTTGGCCATGAGGCATGTGCGATCTTAGCTCCCTGACTGGGGATGGAACCCACAGCCCCTGCATTGGAAGGCGAAATCTTAACCACTGGACCACCAGGGAAGTCCCTCCATTGCCCGTTTTTAAATTGAGTTGTCTTTTGTGTCTGAGTTTGAAGAGTTTGTTCTGAATCCTGGATATTAAACCCTTATTCGATTTTTAAATATTCTCCCCTGTTCTCGAAGTTGTCTTTTCACATTCTTGTTAATGTCCCTTGGACACACAGACTTTTGTCACTTTTTATGAAGTCTGGTTTATCTGATTCTTTTGTTGCTTGTGCTTTTGGTATCAAATACAGGGATCTACTTCCAAATCCAGGGTCATGAAATATATCTGTATGTTTGCTTCTAATGTGCTGTGCTTAGTCACTCAGTCGTGTCTGACTCTTTGTGACCCCATAGACTGTAGCCCACCAGGCTCCTCTGTCCATGGGGTTTTCCAGGTAGGAATACTGGAGTGGGTTACCATGCCCTCCTCAGCGGATCTTCCCAACCCAGGAATCAAACCCAGGTCTCCCACATTGCAGGTGGGTTTTTTACCATCTGAGCCAACAGGGAAGCCCTTGCTTTTAATAATTTGATAGTTTTATATTTAAGACCTGTTTTTTAAAGTTATTTGGCTGTATCGAGTCTCGGTTGCGACACACGCTATCTTCGTTGCAGTGTGCTGGCTAGTTGCAGGCTTAGTAGACTTAGTTCCCTGACCAGGGATTGAACCTCTGTCCCCTGCAGTGGAACTACTGGACAGACCACCAGGGAAGCCCCTCGAGTTAATTTTTACATATAAAGTTAGATAAGGGGGGGTCCAGCTTTGTTCTTTAGTATGTGGTTGTCCCAGCACCATTTCTTGAAGAGACTGCTCTTTCTCCATTGAATAGCTTTGGAATCCTTGTTGAAAATCCTTGTTGAAGTCATAGATGTTTCAGTTTATTTTTGGCCTCTCAGTGAATGGGTTGTATAATTTCACTAGTATAAGATATTTAGTTTTCTAGTCTTTGCCATTAGAATTTGTCAGTTTTAACAAAACTACCAGACTGCTTTTCAAAGTAGCTTTACCATTTTGCGTTCCCACCAACACTAAGATTTCTAGTAGCTTCATATCCTCACCAGCACTTTGTCAGTTTGGCCATTTAATAGGTAGTCCCTCATTGTGGTTTTCATTTGCAGTTCAGTATATGTTGAGCATCTGTTCATGTGCTTATTTGCCATCCATGGCTATCATTTGATGAAATATTAGTTCACACTTTTTGCCCCTTTTCTGGCTTTTTTCTTAATGTTTACTTGTAAGAGTTCCTTATATTTCAGGATGCAGCCCTTTTACAGGAATGGGTTTTGCACATATTTTCTCCAAGTGTTTGACTTGTCTTTTCATTTTCTTAACAGTGCCTTTTGATGAGCTGGCATTTTAATATAATGAAGTTCAGTTATCAACTTTTTTCTTTCATGATTTATGGTTTCTGGCCCAACTCAAGATTTTCCTGCTATATTTTCTTTGGAAGTTTTATAGTTTAGGTTTTACATTTTAACTTTATGATCAATTTCAAGTTGGTTTTTGTACATAATGTGAGGTTATAGTTTTTGTTTTGTTTTTGCACATAAATGTCCACTTATTGTTTCCTCTTTTGAATTGTTTTGGCATCTTTGTCAAAAATCAGTTGACCCCCAAAAAAATTAGTTGACCACATCCAGGTTTCTCCACTGAAGGTAGAGCATTCCTCCCGAGACATTTCATAAGCTGAAGTGTATAAAAGTAAAGCAGTTACATTAGGACATACCTTGCCAACAGCTGTACAAAATAAATCAAGATAAAGCTGAGATGCTCAGCTATGATAACTTGAAGTGAGATGCTGAGTGCAGTTCCCAAGGAAGGAGGTCGGCAGTTCCACTCTGACTGCTCGGGGTGCACACTAAACACTCAACACCCTGCAGAACATGCCTTTTAAAAGGAGCGGTAAGAGTGAGACATCTTTCTTGACTCCATCTTAAAGAGAAGAGATTTAGTCTTTAACCATTTAAGATTATGATAGCCATAGGTTTTTCTTTATCAAGTTGAGAAAGTCCTCTTCTGTTGGTTTGCTGAGAACTTATGTTGAATATTGCCAAATGTGTTTCTTCATCTATGGAGATGAGCTGTACATGAATTTTCTTTATTGGCCTGTTGATACAGTGAATTATATTGATTGCTTTTTGAATATTGAACCAACTCTGCTGCATTTTCAGGAAAAACTCTACTTGGTAATGATCTTTTTAATATATTGCTGGATTCAATTTGCTAAAATTATTTCTATGTTTATGAGGAATATTGAAAAGTAGCTTTGTTTTCTGATGATACTGTTGTCTGGTTTTGGTATCAAGAGTAATACAGGTCTCCTAAAATGAGTTGGGAAGTATACGCTCGTCTGTTTTCTGGAAGAGTGTGTGAGGGTTGTTGTTATTTCTTCCTTAAATGTTAGTGGAATTCTCCAGAGAAGCTATCTTGGCCTTGAATTTTCTTTCTTCTTTTTTATAACTGTGAACTTAATTTCTTTGATTATGAGAGCTAATTCAGGTTCTCTTTCTTTCTTTTTTTTTTTTTTTTTTTTTTTGAGAGTTTATTTTCCTTTTACTAATCAGATTAGTTCTGGGGATGTTGTACACCAAATCCTCAAATGTTACAATTCAGGTCTGAGACACTTTATCTGGAAGAGGAGTAAATCCCGGGCTCATATTTGCTCTTTCTCCATACTGTCATATTTTAATTACAGCCTTAAACTTTTATTTATTTTTTTTAATATATTTTTAAAATTTTATTTTATTTTTAAACTTTACATAATTGTATTAGTTTTGCCAAATATCAAAATGAATCCACCACAGGTATACATGTGTTCCCCATCCTGAACCCTCCTCCCTCCTCCCTCCCCATACCATCCCTCTGGGTCGTCCCAGTGCACTAGCCCCAAGCATCCAGTATCATGCATCGAACCTGGACTGGCATCTCGTTTCATACATGATATTTTACATGTTTCAAAGCCATTCTCCCAAATCTTCCCACCCTCTCCCTCTCCCACAGAGTCCATAAGACTGTTCTATACATCAGTGTCTCTTTTGCTGTCTCGTACACAGGGTTATTGTTACCATCTTTCTAAATTCCATATATATGCGTTAGTATACTGTATTGGTGTTTTTCCTTCTGGCTTACTTCACTCTGTATAATAGGCTCCAGTTTCATCCACCTCATTAGAACTGATTCAAATGTATTCTTTTTAATGGAGTGAGCTTTAGCTTTCAGGCTTCCCTGGTGGCTCCTTCCAAGCAGGAGATGTGGGTTTGATCCCTGGTTCAAGAAGATCCTCTAGAGAAGAAAATGACAACCCACTCCAGTATTCTTGCCTATTAAATCCCATGGGCAGAGGAGCGTGGCAGGACAGTCCATGGGATCTCAAAAGAGTCTGACACGACAGCAACTAAACAACCAACAATGAGTTTTAGTAGTTTGATACTTCGAAGGAATTTGCCCCATTTTACCAAACTGTCATTGCTTGGCATAAATTTATTAGTAATATTTCCTGGTGTTCACTTAATGTCTCAGGATCTGTCTTTTTAAAGAATCAGCTATTGGTTTCATTGATTTTTTTTTTTAATGTAATTGATTTTACCTCTTACTATTACTTCTTTCCTTTGGCTTGTTTTGGGTTTAGTTTGTTTCCGCACATAACCCCTCAATTTCATAAGGTAGCTTAGTTTTGTTTTTTTAAAGCCTAGGTTTTTCAGTTGGAGATCTTTATCTAATCATTTGAAGCTATGAGTTTTCCTCTAAATGTTGCTTTATCTACATTCTATAAATTTGATATATTGAGAGAATTTTTTGCATTTATTTAAAATATTTTCTCATTTCCTTTGTGATGTCTTCTTTGATACATAAGTTATTTTAAAGTGCTTTGTTTCATTTCCTGATACTTGGGAATTTCCCAGATGTTTTCTATTGCTGATTTCTAATTAATTCTGTGTAGCCAAAGAACATATTTTGTATATTTCAAACCTTTTTATTGAGACTTGTTTTAGATCCCAGAATAATCTCTCTTGGTAGATATTCCATGTTCACTTAAATAGAATGTGTCTTCTACTGTTGTCGGGTAGAATGTTTTGTAAATGTCAAGCAGGTCTAGTAGCTTGGTAGTGGTGGTAAAGTTTAGTCGCTAAGTCGTATCCGACTCTTTCACGACCCCATGGACTGTAGCCCTCCAGGCTCCTCCGTCCATGGGATTGATTTCCCAGGCAAGAATACTGGAGTGGGTTGACATTTCCTTCTCCATGATAGTGGTGTTAAGGTCTTCTCTATCCTCACTGATTTTATGTACACTTGATCTATCAGTTACCAGCAAAGGAGTGTTGAAGCCTTTAACTAAATTCTGAGTTTGTCTATTTTGAATCCCTTTTTTTTTTTTTTTTAATCAATTTTTAGATTATGTATTTTGAAGCTCTATTTTTGGGTATCCACATTTATGATTGTTATGTCTGGATAAATTTAGATTGATTGACCTCTTTTTTAATTATGCATGTCTTCATGCCTAAGTTACATTCCTTGTCCTAAAGTCTATTTCATCTGGTATTGGTACTACCACTTACGCTTTCTTCTAATGTGTACAGAATATATCTTACTCCATGTTTTTACTTTTAACCTATGTCTTTATATTTAAAGTGGGTTTCTTGTTGATAGCGTATAGATGGATTTTTTTTAATCCAGTCTGATCATTTGCTCTTAATGGTAGTGTTCAGGCAATTTACATTTAATTCTTGATGGTAGAGTTACATTTACATCTATAATCTTGCTATTTTGTCTTTGTTGGGTCTATTCTTTGGATGATTTTCCCTCTCTTTTACTGCCTTTTTGGGAATTCTCATGTTGACTCAGTCATTCATATTTAGCTTTTTTGGTTTATTTAGTATTTGTGCTAGGGTTCATAACATATGTCTTTAGTATATCACAGTCTACTTTCATCTGTATTATACCCTTTATGTACAGTGTAAAAACATCACAGCAGTATACTTCACGTCCTCCCTAGTGGCTTTGGAACAGCTTTTTGCCTGGGCTGTGGAGGAAAGGTTTCCTTCGAAGGAGGCGGGTTTCCATATCTGTTCCCCACAGAGCTGTCGGTCCTTAATGGCATGCCTGTGCCGCCAGGGGTGGCTCTCTTGCTCTGTACCTTTGGAGACCCAGCCTAGAAAAGAGTTTGCACGTGAGTGTGAGTTCTTTTCTGGTCCTCCCTGCTGTCATAATTGATACACTCACCCACACTTGGCTTTTAAAATCTTGTTAAGTTTTAGTTTTTCTTTCTTTTCTCCGGTGGCACCCACCTTTTTCTTCCATGCTCAGCATAACTGGCATGCTCAGTACAGCCCTTATCTGCCTGGATGGGTTTCTTAACCCCTCGAATTCAGTTTATTCAGATGCTTTGTAATAGCTCTGAGATGGGCTCAAGGAAAGTTACTATTTTTCTCAATTTTAATGCATTTCTACATCTTAAGAATGGTGAATTGGGACTTGCTTGGTGGTCCAGTGGGTTAAGGCTCCGCACTGACAGTGCATGAGGTCAAGGAACTAAGATCCCACGTGTTTGCTAATGGCCAAAAAAAAAAGGAATGGTAACCAACCAGTCCATTCTGAAGGAGATCAGCCCTGGGATTTCTTGGGAAGGAATGCTGCTAAAGCTGAAACTCCAGTACTTTGGCCACCTCATGCGAAGAGTTGACTCATTGGAAAAGACTCTGATGCTGGGAGGGATTGGGGGCAGGAGGAGAAGGGGACGACAGAGGATGAGATGGCTGGATGGCATCACTGACTCGATGGACGTGAATCTGAGTGAACTCCGGGAATTGGTGATGGACAGGGAGGCCTGGCGTGCTGCAGTTCATGGGGTCGCAAAGAGTTGGACAGGACTGAGCGACTGAACTGAACTGAAACCTAGAAAATACATCGAGTCTCCCCAGACCAGGGGTTGAGCTGTGTCTCCTGCATTGATTCATATCAACTGCAGCACCAGGGAAGTTCCATATTACCCATTCTTAAGTGTACATTTCAGCGGCATTGAGTATATTCATGGGTTGTGAAACCATCACCAGTGTCCATCTCGAAATTTTTCTTGATCCCAAACTGAAACTCCATCCCCATCAAACAGTAACTCCCATTTCTTCTCTACCCCAGCCCCTGGTAATCACTGTTTTACATTCTCTGTGAATTTGACTTCTCTGTGTACTTCATATAGGTAGAATCATGCAATATTTGTTCTTTTTGTTTATGGTTTACTTCAGTTAGCATAATGTCTTCAAGGTTTACCCACGCATGTCTTCTTTGGATAAACGTCTGTTCATGTCTCTTGCCCACTTTTTAAATGGGTTGTTTGATTTTTTTGTTGCTGTGATGTAGACGTTCTTTATAATATATATTCTGGGTATCAGTTCTTTCACAGATAAAATGATATGCAAATATTTTTTCCAGTTCTTTGGGTTGGACAGGTTGATTTTTTTTTTTTTTTTCCCTCAGTTGAAGGAGTCACTTGGAAACGCAGCGCCTCCTCGGGTTTTTTGTGTTGCTCTGTTTAATAATTAATTGGGCTCCGTAGGGCCTGCCTTGGCGTCACGTGGCTTTCGTTGCAGCACCAGGGACTCTAGTTGTGACACAGGCTCCAGGGTGCGCGAGCTCGTGGTTGTGGCGTGTGGGCTTAGCTGCTCTGAGGCATGTGGGATGTTAGTTCCCCAACCAGGGATGGAACCCACATCCTCTGTATTGCAAGGCAGATTGTTAACCACTAGACCACCAGGGAAGTCCCCAGATTGATTTTCTGAAGGCTTTTGCTTTCTTACTTGCAGCATAAGCAAAATTGCTGAACCTTTTAAACAGTACAGAGGGAATAGGGAGCAATGATGTTCCCACATCCATCCACTGGGCTTCCGGATTATAATGAGAACTAGCTTCAGAGTCCAAGGTCTCGTGAGGACAAAAATTTGTCACAGCCAGTCGGTGATTATACTTTGAGCCGTGCATTCCGTAAAGCCTCTCATCTGTAGTCTCAAAGACCTTTGTTTGACTACCTACCTTCCCAGCATCTTCTGTCTGCCTTTTTTTTTTTTTTTTAAGGTCCTTTTCTCAACAGTCTGTGAGGTTTCTGCCTGTGTTGTCCCCCACAGTGATTGTCAGGGACTCCTCAGAGTTCAGCCTTTTTGAATAAGGCAACCACAACAGTAGCCTGAAGCCTCAGTTAATTGTCTCTGAGGACAGCTACCTGTCCCCAGAAACATTTCCCTGTGAAACTGGCTGTGAAAGGGGAATGGAATCTTTCTCGAAACAGATTCACTTAGCTCTTTAATATAATTAAATCCCTTAAAGAATTAAAAATCCTGTGGCAAACACTGTCTTTATGTTTCATTTATTAGTATCCTGTGAATACTGTTTCTGCCTGAGAGATTATATGCCTTTATAGCATCTTTAGGAAATCTTCGTATTATACAACAAAGCACTGAGTACACCTATAGACCGGCTACCCGTGGAGATCACAGAAAATTAAAGGGAAGATTTTGTTTCTTCTGGCCCCAAAATGGGTGTGCCGCAGATCTCTGTAATACATTCTGGCTCCGTGTACTAATTGCTAGTGTCTGAACAGGCTGCCTCCCTCTTTACTCAGTTTCCCGGTCTTTCCAAGACAGCCCCGCCCACCCACCTATCCTGTCCCGAGTGTAGGGCGCACACGTGCTAACACCATCTGTGAGGTTCACAAAATACAGCTTTTGGGGGTTGACTTGTGTATCTCAACCTGTGAAATGGGAAGCTTGGACCAGATGAACTGATCTCGGAGATGTTTTATGACAGAACCTCTTCCCCCTTGGGCAGTTCTTTCATTCTGGGAGGGGACATAGTTCCTTCTGGTGTCCGTAATACGAAGATCTCTATCCTGGCCAGAAAAGGCCCCAAATTCTGGAGACAAATTAAAAGGGAAAGTGAGTGGCTAAGGCAAGCTCCAGACTCAAAGCAACCTCAGGGAGGAGGTGGCCACACTGCTGGTGATCTGCTGCCAGTTGAGGGCAGAGCCACCAGACTGAGCCCCTGAGGCTGTTCCCAGGGTTGCTGACTCATGGAAATTTCTCAGGCTGGAAGCCTCCGAGCCCAGGGAGCCTGCAGCTATCTAGTCACTGCCTTTTAACAATACGTTAAAAACAAAAGGAAACTGTTTACCTACCTAAAAGCATAAATCGTTTGCAGTAGAGCCAAAATTAGATTTGGAGCTAACCATTCATTCACACGGAGCCCTGTTTTGATACCCTGGTTTTCTCCAGTCATTTTGCAAGAGGCCTTCCTATTATTTCACCATAAATGTAGACCTGTTGACACCACCACCCCCGCCTCTTTTTGGCTTGTGCTCCAGTTGCTTCAGGCGTGTCTCTTTGGGACCCTGTGGACTGTAGCCTGCCAGGCTCTTCCATCCGTGGGGACTTTTCTAGCAAGAATACTAGAGTGGAATGCCATGCTCTACTCTGGGGGGTGGGGGGGTCTTCCTTACCCAGGGATCAAATCCAAGTCTCCTTTGTCTCCTGCATTGATAGGCAGACTCTACCGCTGAGCCACCAGAGGAGTTTTTTGGTTTTGTTTTTTCTTGGCTAGTTTTGCTGCTTTTGGCTTTTATGGAGAATTTTCTTCCTTCCAGCTGGTTTTATTGTTAACACTCGCTCTCGTGGAACCACAGTGATACCAAAATACAGACAAGACTGCTACCTCCATAAAATGAGGGTTTGGAAGAGGAGGAGAAAAAACCCTTGATTCTGTTTCTACACTTGGGCTGGCAGATGCTTCTGGAGAGAAAGTCCTTCATCTCTGCTCTACATCACCTCACCTCTCTGCCTTGCTTCCACCTGTCCCATTCCATCCCCATCCCCCAGATCCTCCCTGCATCGTTTAGGTTCTCTTTCCTCCCTGGCCGCCCTTCCCTTCCCATGTAAGCATGTTCACGTTCCATCCTGTGTGTATATATGTATGTTTTTTATTTATTTGGCTGCAGTGCAGGATCTTCGCTCTTCAGTTCAGCATCATCAGTTGCGGCATGTGGGATCTAGTTGTGGCATGTGGGATCTAGTTCCCTGACCAGGGATCAACCTGGGCCCCCTGCTTTGGGAGCACTGGGCCACCACGGAAGTCCCACTCACTTTCCATCTTAAAAAAGGCTCACATCTCCTGAGTCCTGTTAACTTTGGCCCCATTTCCTTTCCATCTCACGCATGAGCTACTCAGGAAGCCCCCAACTTCTTGCCGCTACAGTGCTAGGCTGGCTTATGCCCTCGCCAGAGGTTACCAACAGTCTCTGTGGTTAACCATTGACACATTTCCATCCTGGACTGCTTTGCCATACTGATCCTGTTTGCAACTTCCTTCTTGAAATCCTCTGCTGCACTGGCCTCCAGCACCCTCTCCCGAGTTCCTTCTGAGCCTTTAGGGACTTTGATCTTCTCCTTAAGCTCCGCTTCTTCCCATTTGTCACCTAAAGGCCAGTGTTCCCGGGGTTCTGGCTGCACCTTTCTGCACCAGGAGGCACCTACACGATTTAGGGGCCGCCTCTTCTGTCGTCCAGGAAACAGGAGCTCCTCTGTAGTAAACAGTGGTTTAGAGAATCAGAGGAAGGAAGCCTCCTGGTTGGTCTTCAGACCCCATGGAGAGGCTATGAGGGCACAGGGGCCCTGGAAACCTGCATGGGAGATGTGGACTCATGGCTTTGCTCTCAGCTTTCTCCGATCTCACAGGACTCTGGGCAAAGTTAGTGCTGCTGCTCTGCTCTGCTCTGCCTGGCCCATGCCCCTCCCCTAGCTTCTGCCAGCTCCTGGCTTCACTGCCTAAGTAGAGTAGGGATGGACAGCTCCGTAAAAGGGGTATCATCACCAAGCAGGACTCGAATCAGACTTGGTCCACAGGAAAGGAGAGAGGTGCTGGAGGGCCTGGGGAGGGAGGGCCCTGCCGGAGGAAACGGGCAGAGAGCAGGGTGGCAACATCTCCCTCAATCTGCCCCTGACCCAGGATGCTCAAATGCCAGGGCTTGGAAGCAGCTTGGACCAGCGCCCCAACAGCACAGACCCTCCTTGAGCACCTACCCCTGCCCCTCATCTCCCCTTGCCAGATGCTGGTGATACTGGGGCATCAAGCCTAACAAGGACCCTGCTGTCAGACAGCCGACATCCTGCTGGACGCTGGACAGACAGACCAAGGAAGCAAGAAAAAAGAATGTCAGATAATGAAAGCATGATGAAGAAAGTAAAGAAGATATTGGGGCCGGGGGGGACGCGATGGGATATTGAGCAGGGGGCCACTAATCTGGCTTGGACAGAGGTGATCAAGAAGGTTTCTCTAGGGGGTTGTTTTGTCTGAGGCCTGAATGGGAAGACAGCCTGTGCAGTCAGGTTAAACTAAAGTGTGACATGGCCTGCTTTATATATGTGTTTGGCTGCACTGGGTCTTAACCACGGCACACAAGATCTTCCTTCTTTCTCGTGACACAAAGGATATTTAGTTGCTGCATGTGGGATTTAGTTCCCTGTTACCCAGTCACTCAGTCGTGTCTGACTCTTTGCAACCCCATGGACTTATAACCGACCAGGCTCCTCTGTCCATGGGATTTCCCAGGCAAGAGTACTGGAGTGGGTTGCCATTTCCTCCTCCAGGGGAGCTTTCCGACCCAGGGATCAGATCTGGATTGGCAGGCAGATTGTTTTCCGCTGAGCCATCTGGGAAGCCACAGAGTATCCGCCCCTTAAACTGAGTAGGTTTGCGGGTCTTAGTCACATGGGAGGAGGGGAGGGTAAGGTAAGTCTGGCTTGCCTTATCGGGGTTGGGGGAGGAGGGTTGGATGACATCCTTACAATGGGGCGGCTGCTCCTGCTCCTAAGGAGAGACGCCCCAGTTACACAGTGCTCTCCAGGTACCTTCTGGATTCTCCCGTGGATGTTGGAAACTTTCCCCAGATCTGCCCTCTGCCTCAATCCCCCATGTCAGCGAACTTTGTTTCCTTTTGGCCTTGTGCCTTATGGGCTCTTAGTTCCCTGACCAGGGAGTGAACCTGGCCCCTCGGCAGTGAGCAGCCCTCACCCCTGGACCATCAGGGAGTTCCCACCTCCCAAGCACTCTCGGCCAGCAGGCTCTCCCCAGGGCCAGCCCCCATTCTCCATTCGCCTCCCCACCCACTCGTCCATTCTCTGCAGAGCAGCCAGAGAGCTTTCCAAAAAGCAGATCTAATCATGTCCCAGAGGATTCTAGGTAAAAGCCAAATTATGAAGGCAGGCTAATTACAACGCTCACACCGTCGCCGCCTCCACCTCCCCATTCGCCTCCAGGACACTCCCCTAGAACTCCAGGTTATTCTGCCAGGGCTTTCCTCTGGGGACGCGTCTACTCCCTCGTGAGCTTCGGGACTCCAGAACCCTCTGTTGCCCCTGTCCTCACGTGGCCGGCTACCACAGCCCAGGCACGGGTACCACATCGGCCCTTCCTTGCCCCTCCTCTGCAGACCGGAACCCAGAATCCCATGAGCACCCTTCATCCCGATGTCTCAGGGTTCCTCCCAGAACCAGGCCTCTGTCACGGGATGAATGCCATCCCCTCCCAGGAGGGGAGGAGGCAGGACGCTAAGGAGAGAAGGGAGCAAGTCTTTTCGGAAGACCTGACAGACTTCGGAAGTTACAATGGGAATCCTGGGTGGCCTGGCTGGGGGACTGGCACCAGCAGGCGCCACCGGGCACGGCTCACTGCCAGCAGCACTCCAGTGCCCACACAGTCTCTGGCCCTCAGCCCGTGTCCACAGCCACTTTATGAGCATGAATTGGGGAGGGGGGTGACAGGGAAGGAAGGGTAGGGGTGGTTGCACCATCTCCCTGCAGCTCTCGCAGCTGCGAGATCTCTGGAGTCTGCCCCGGTGGCCGCAGGGCGGGGAGAAGATGGGTTAGTCTGTGCTCACGTGTATCTGCTCAGAAAGGTCTCCTTCTGGGTCAGGGCGGGGCCAGGGCACCCTGGGCAAGCTGGCTCACTCGAGGCCCTGGGGGCTCCCCTAGCTAGGGGTGCTTCCTGCCCCCAGGGCCCCATTCTCCCTGCCTGACTCACCTCCCGTCCCTCTCTCCCCCTCCACCATTCTCTCCCCAGCTTCCCATAGATCTTGTTGGATTTTCTGAGCTTCACTGCATGAGGGGTAGGTGAGGAGTACATACAATCCCACCAGAGGCAAGGGGTCCCTGCTGAGTGAAGTAGGATAGTTACTCAAGCCAGTAAAAGAAGTGGAAGAGGACGTCCCTGGTGGTCCAGCGGTGAGGATTCAGCGCTTACATTGCCAAGGGCCCAGGTTCAATCAGTCCCTGGTCGGGCAACTAAGATCCCACAAGCAAATCAGTGTGGCCAAAAAAAAAAAAAAAATGGAGGGAAAGACTAGGGGGAGCCTGTCCACGAATAGAGGCTACCATCTGAAGTTCACGTCCACCTGACGGAAGAATAATAATGGCTAATGCTGATGTTCATGGTTTCGCCCTAACCGTGGTGCTAAGTGCCGTAAGCCTGCTCTCACCTGCTCTCCCCATTGTACAGAGGTGAACACTGAGCCTAAAGAAGTGAAGTAGTTTTCCCAATATAGAGACCAAATACTTGCCAGGGCTGAGATTCAGATTCAGCCAAATGTAATGAAGACTGTGGCTTCTAGAGTAGACTACCTGAGGTCAAACCCTGATGCCAACCACTGTCTGTGTAAACTTGGGGGAGCTACTTAAGTCTCTGTATTTCCATTCCCTCATTTGTAAAATGGTAATTAGGACTGTTCATACCTCGGGTCCCCACTGAGGAGAGAAGTTAACACCTGAAAAGGGCTTGGCAGGGGGCCTGGTGCACGATCAGCAATCCACAAACGCGGCTAGTACTATTCACTGTCATTACCAGGCTGCAGACCAGGAATTGGCCAGCTACGGTTCTGCCGGGCCAAACGGACCTCTGGTTCAGTTGCCCTAGTCCAAACACAGAAGAAGGCCCTGCTAGATCTGCCATCTTCCTGGAGCTGGAAGATGATACACATGCCTTCTTCTTATCCAGTCACCTGCTGGGGGCGTGACTGGATGTCACTAGCTCCTCAGCTCTGGGACTAAGACTCCCCACTCTCCTGGCGGGCTCCAGAATTGCTATTTGGACTAGTATTACTGATTTTCCCTTTTACTTGGAGTTCCAATATGGTTCAGACAGTACTGAGCCTGTCTTTATGTAGAAATTTGATACTTTGTTCATCATGGATTTTTTGCTTGAGGAATTTTCTTTCTTTTTCTTTTTTTTTTTGGCTGCCACATCTTTGTTTCCCGACTAGGGATTGAACCCAAGCCCCCTGGGGTGGAAGCATGGAGTCCTGACCGCTGGACCACCAGAGAAGTCCCCCATGAGTTTTCACTTTTTATATTACATTAAAATATTTATCTTGTTTACTGACTTTGTTGGCACCCCCTTAAGTTTTATTTTTTGGATATGTGTGTGATTCTGCTGGGTCTTCATCACTGTGAACAGACTTTCTGTAGTTGTGTGTGTGACTCTGCTGGGTCTTCATCACTGTAAACAGACTCTCCGTAGTTGTGACAAGTGAGGGCTACTTTCTAGTTGCAGTCCACGAGCTTCTCATGTGGTGGCTTCTCTTGTCACAGCTCGTGGACTCCAGGGTGTGTGGTCTTCAGGAGTTGTGGCTCATAGGCTCAGTAGTTGTGGTACACGGGCCTTGCTGGCCCATGGCATTTGGAATCTTCCCAGACCAGCACATGGGATCTTAGTTCCCCAACTAGGAATTGAACCTGTGCCCCTGCCATGGAAGCACAGAGTCTTAACCACTAAACCACCAGGGAAGCCCTCGCACCCTTAAATTTTGAGCCTGGAAATTTCTTGGCAGTCTAGTGATTAAGACTCTGCACTTCCATGGCAGAGGGCACAGGTTCAATTCCGGGCCAGGGAACTAAGATCCCATGTGCTGCACAGTGTGGCCAAGAAAAAAAAAAGGGGGGGGTTTAGCCTGAGGCAAGTGCCTCACTCACCTGATCCCAGCCCTGCTCCATAGGCCGACTGATGTCCTTACAGTATGGCAGAGGGCTCCCCAGGACCAGCGATCAAAGAAGAAGCTTCAAAGCCTGTTAAGGCATAACCTTGGGAGACACTCCATCACTTCTGCCACGTCCTGTTTGTCACACAGGTCAGCCCTGTTCAGTATGGGAAGGACAGCACAGGCCCAGGAATACCAGGATACGAAAATCACAGGGCCATCCTGGAGGCTAGCTGCCATACCAGTTTCCTGCCAGGAGTTGAGGGAAGCCTCCACAGGCTGGAACCAAGTTTTCCCTTCTTTCCTTATTTCCCTCCGTTACACCCTGAGTGGTGCTGACCAGACTGGGCTACCGGGGCCCACATAGGCCCCACTCACCTGATCGCAGTTGATGGGAGAAGCACCTGACCCAATCACCCCTCCCACAGAGTTTAATTTGGGAATCAGTCCCCGTGGTGGCAGGTGTGGCCCGTGGGTGATTATTTCCAGCTGGATGGAAACATCAGCCATGAGAATCGAGAGAACTCATTCCAGGCCTCCCTCAGCTCCCACCGTCCATGAGGCCAAATGACATCCTTGCTCTGCTTTGTGCATTGTCTGGGGTTTAGAATCAGTAATAAACTCCTACTTCCTCCCAAGTGTATTTGAGTCGAGTTTCTGTCTCTTCATCACCTCTTTGTCGGTGGCCTGCTGTGGAAGATGCTGCGGGGTGGCTTCTCAGAGTCTGGCCAATGCTACCTACATCCAAATCGTGTAGGGCTCCTATTGAAAATGTCGGGGCCCTGGACCCCACTGCAGACTCGGGGAAGGGTCCGGGAACCCACAGTCTTCACGCTGCAGCCTGGGGCCTGGCCGGTACAAGGCAGCGGCTGTTTTCTACTTTTCCTCTGTTCCGGCCTGCGGCTCCCCAGGTGCTGACATAGATGGGGATGCTCACGGTGTGGAGGGCCCACGAGGGGGGTGTGGGCTCACAGAGTGGGACCAAGTAGGGTGAGGACCTGTGGACGTCCAGGCTGAGCTGCAGCCAGAATCTGAGAGGAGAGAGAGCTATCCCGGAAGGTGGCTGGGAGAGGCTTCTGACTGCACCTTGTTCTTGATGGATGGTCTTGACATGTCAACTCACAGCCTGTCTTCCCGGCTCCCCCTAAGCCCATGTCCCCCACCTCCGCCCCGTTAAAAAGAAGAGGTTGACCCAATGATTGCAGAGACCCCTTCTAGCTCTAAAACTCACGACTCTGGGAGGTGGGTGGTTTCCTTTGCAGAGGCTTGGCTGCCTTCAGGTTGCTCTCTCTGGGTTGCTTCCTGAAGGGTGGGGACCTGCACTCACCCTCCCTGGCCAAGGGCTGATCTCTACATTTGTTTGTTCACTTCGCTCCTCCCCAGGGGCTGAGGTTCCCTCTGGGAAGCAGGTGCCAAGGAGGCTGGGCACTTCTGGGCGTAGCCTTGTTTCCATAGCGCCTGGCCACCCTGCCAGGAGGATGTGGGTTCCTCCTGGCTGACACTCAGAGGACCTTGGCCTCCCCCATTTCCTGCCACACTGCTGGATCACACAGAGAAAGTACGGGACATGCAGTAAACTGGGATTTGCAGGTACTGAACTCAGTCTTTCATTCAGGCCAGTCCTTCTGGAAGGTGCCAACCAGCAATAGCAGTGCACCTGGGAACTTGATAGAAATACAAATTATTGGACCCCACTCTATACCCACTAATTCTAGGGGTAGGACCCAGCCATCTGTGAGTTAGTGAATCTCCAGCTGTCTCAGACGCACGTGAAAGTCTGAGAACCACTGCTTCATCCGTGTGCCTGAACTCCCTGTGTCAGCACTGAACATCTTGAGTCCCCAGAAACCTTTTAGTCCCCACCAAACTGGGATGGTTGGTCACCCCTACTTTAGTTTTATGTTTCATTTCCCAGTGCTGTGAAACAACACCGCCCCCCAGAAGGTAGTGACCTAAAACAATATGATTTTGTTAAGGAATCTGCTATTTGGGGGTCAAGAAGCAACAGAACCTTGTATGGAACAATCGACTGATTCAGGACTGAGAAAGGAGTACAAGCAACAAGGCACCCTGTGTATTTAACCAGGGAAGCCCTCCAAGATGTTTAAGTGAGGCCCCTGACGCCTTGGGAGAATCTTCACCAGTGAGATGAAGGGGTCAGGTGCCGGAACTAAGGGGTCACGAGCTGGAACCCCTGCTGCAACGAGGCTTCCAACGCCCAGGCCTCATCTTACCGGCTTTGGCGCCATCTAGTGGACGCAAGTGGGCCGACCTGGCCCGCAGCTTTTTCTGAAGCCGGAAGAAAACCCAGCGATTTACCTAGTCACTCGGTGGCCTTTGGACTTTTAAGCCCCAAATCCACAGGCCAGCCAGTCTCCCACTAGACTTGGCAGGTAGTGGGGTGCCTGCTGGATTCCAAGTCACTCCTTCTCCCGAGATGGGCAGGGACTCGCACCAAGACTCCCCTTCAAGTCCCACCCAGCCCTGTACTCAAACGTGTGCACAAAAGTGGGCATAATCAGAGCAGAATGACATGACCCGAATGTCCATCGAGGCGGGGAACACTGTAGGAAAACGAAATCCGAGGGGCAGAGGGAGAGGTGGGCAGCTGGCCAGAAAGCAGCATCCTGTGAATCAAGGCTCACATTCTCCTGTTCCAGAAGTTGCCTCACAGAGAGAAAAGGAAAAGGGGAACAAAACTGACTTTCCTTTCAAAATATTTAGAGAGGGAAAATATTTTTTAATGAGATTAGGGCAAGTAAGAGAATATGCCCTGCAGTGTGAAATGCTGAAGTGAGAAACCAATCAGATGCTCCTTTAACCCAGCAGCCATCGGGAATCCACTGTTGCAGCTGCAGTAATGGGAAGTTCACAGCTTTTTAATTCCCTTCTTCCAGAATGACAGAAAAACTGAACGAGGACGCTCATACCTCCCCCAGTCGGAACTTCCCCTCCTTCATCACCTTCTCCCTTTCTAGCTTCCCGTCCAAGTGTTTTTAATAATTAGAAGAAAAGTTAACCAACCACCTTTCAAAGACATCATCACAGGTACACTCAGGAATTGGAAAAATGTGGTGCAAACTGGCAGTGGCCCAGCAGGCGCTGCAGGGAGTCCCTGAGTGCTTTTGGAAAAGTCAGTGAACCCCTTTGATCAACAGTTTGGTTTTTGTTTTGTTTTGGCCCCGCCACAAGGCTTATGGGATCTCAGTTCCCTGAACATGGACCACAGCAGTGAAAGTGCCAAATTCTAACCACTAGACCACCAGGGAACTCCCGATCAAGATCTGGTTTTAACTATAAAAGGAAAATACTGATATTTCATCCTCCCAACTCACAGGGACTTTACAGGGATTCACCCTGAGAGGAATTGAAGCATTTTCAAAGGCGGGGGAATTCCCCAGTGGCCCAGTGGTTAGGACACTGCACTTTCACCACCAAGGGTATGATTTCAGTCCCTGGTCAGAGAACTAAAATCCCATAAGCTATGTGGCACAGACAAAAAAAAAAACCTAAACATTTTCAAAGGTGGAACAGGACTGCAAGAAATAAAGGACACAAACAGGGAGAGGGGGACGTCACTCCTTCCAGAGTGTGTGGTCCTAGGATGGCTGTGAGGATTGGTGCGTGGGTCTGGATCCAGTGATTATCAGCAGCATGTTAAGCAAGGCACTATCAATTCACTGGTTACGGTTTCTGAAAAGTGAAAGTCACTCAGTCATGTCCGACTCTTTGCAACCATGGACTATACAGTCCATGGAATTCTCTAGGCCAGAATATTGGGTGGGTAGCCTTTTCCTTACTCCAGGGGATCTTCCCAACCCAAGGATCAAACCCAGGTCTCCTACACTGTAGGCAGATTCTTTACCAGCTAAGCCATGAGGGAAGCCCAAGAATACTGGAGTGGGTAGCCATCCCTTCTCCAGCAGATCTTCCCGACCCAGGAATCGAACCGGGATCTCCTGCATTGCAGGCAGATTCATTTACAACTGAGCTATCTAACTTTCAATAAAATCATCTGGTTAGAATAGGGAAAAAAAAAAAGAGCAAATACTGATTCTATGGAATGTTATGTAGTAGCTAAAAGGAGTATGCAGGACTGGAAACATTTCCAACAAGCATATCACAGAATGACATACACAGTATGATTCCAGTTACTAAAGAAGACCAACCCAAACCCGACCTATGGTTACACATCAGTTTAAAATGCAGAAGAGGGCTAGTCAAGACACACGCCCTGGTGAGGGGGGTGGGAAGAGTGCAGGAGGCCTTTCGTTTTACACAACTTTACTGTATATCCTCTTTTCAGTTTGTGTGTTTGTGTGTGTGTTTTCTTTTGTGTATTTGGCTGCATCAGGTCTTAGCTCCGGCATGTGGGATCTAGTTCCCTGACCAGGGATCCAACCCCGGCCACCTGCACTGGGAGCTCGGGGTCTTTCCCTGGACCACTGGGGAAGTCCTCTTTTTCAGTTTTTAAGAGGTAAGTAAACAAACAAAAACCTAACCTGACTTCCTGCTTCTCTGCCAGGGAAAACAGCCCTGGTCTTCTGATCCAGTTCCCAGCCCCCGTCCTGGGCCATCAGGCTCCGCAGTGGCTCTGCTGCCCTCCCCTCAGGATGGCCTTCTCAGCCTCACACCTGGCAGTTTAAACTCTGCTCAGGCCTTGGCTAGCGGTGCCTGCCTACAACATCATCCCCAGTTGGGGGGAGGGGGTCTTTCAGAGCCTTATGTGGTCCAGCCCCCTCCTGCTGAAGACCCCTGAAGCTCTCAGCATCAAACACGGGCTGTCAGCGTTCACGCAGCCCTCCCAATGGGGGCAGCGTGTGAGTCATCCTAGGAGGCAGGCCTTTCCTCCCACTTCAGAGGCTGTAGGGCGCCCCCTCTCCTGGGCAATGGGTTGCAAGCGCAGACCTTGGGTTGGGCAGTGGGAGCTCCCTCAGGAGCAGAGCTTCCAGCTGAGTGATGGCAGGTGAGGGGGCTGCGTCCAGCAGCGCTGTAGCCCAAATAGTGGCAGCAGCCTAGACCGCGTTGGTCCCTCTTTGTTTTCTGAGCCCTGGGAGTCCCTCTCAGCTGTCATAGGTACTGCTTGTGTGAGGGACCCTGATACGTGCAATAGCCCGTGATCCGTGCATCCAGCAGCTGCTGGTGGTGCAAGCAGTTCCCTCAGATGTTCAGAGTGGAGCATGTGACTGACAGGCAGTTTCTACAACCACGGGAGATGACTTTGCTACCTTTTCGGGGATATAAGAGGCTTGGTGAGCTCCCTTTCCTGGCCTGGCAGGCCGCCCATGCCGCCGCCACTGAGCACTCTTCAGGGAGGAGCTGGAGAGAGGCGTGGGCTGGGGAAACACTTGCTGGTGATGAATCCTGTGTGTACTGTTGTCAAGTGTCACTTTTACAAACAGCTCCAGCCCTCGTGGGGCCGCTTCCCGGGTGCCCTCACCACCCTCTACCAGCCCTCAGACCTCCTCAACTTCATCCCCGCTGGGCCCATCTTCTCCAACCCAGACACAGCTCCGAGCCTCTCTCTTCCAGGCGGCTCCTCACTGCCCTCCAAAGCCCCTGGGCTGCCAGGCTCCAAACAGTCCGCTCAGATCTTTCCAGCCGCCTCTGCTCAGCTGGAGTCCAGGCAGCTCAAGTCCCACCTTCATCCTAACAGACACTTAGACCTGTATTTACTGAGTCTCTGCCATGTGCCAGGTTCCAGAGCCCGCAGGCAGACAGAGGCCCTGGTGGGGGGCTCTCTACTCGTCCCCCATCTGCCTCTGACTCTTCCAGCAGCAACCACTCCCCACCCCCCGCCCGCCGACTTCCGCACTATCTCCCCCTGCTCCCCAGGTCCGTCCTGCTTCAGTCCTGCCCTGGAAGGCAAGGCCGGAGCCCTGTGCTCGCGGAACGCTCCCCTGCCCTGTCTGGGCTGCAGCCGCCCCTCAAGTAAGAGCCTCTCTTCTCGAGGCAGCACCCAGGAACTGGGATCAAATCAAATCCTCAGAAGCAGCAGCGGCAACTCCCTCTCGCCCTGTTCTGACTTTACAGTCCAGGAAGCGGCGCCTTTTGACTGGGCTCTGCAAATAAAGGGCGATTTCTGAAAACCAGAGGGTGCCGGGGACTTAGGCAGCAAACTGCCTCCCTCACAGGGACTGGGGCGGCCTTTTCCCCGCCTCTGCGCCTCGGCCACCCCGGGGGACTGGGCGCGGGAGGGGTGCGGTTCTTTCGTCCGCCAGAGGCTCACGCTGGCCCCGGAGACCTGGGTTCGGGTCCCGGCGGTGCCGTGTGACTCAGAGCGTCACCTGCCCTCCCGGAGAGGTGTTCTCGGCGGCAGAACGATCACAGCCGCCTGCTCTTCTCACCCGCGAGGGGCGAGTCCCGGGAGGCGGCGGGCACCGGGGCTGGCGAGGCCGCGGGTGCGGAGGGGCGGGGCTCGCGGCGGACAAAGGGCGGCGGGAGCTGGTGAGGGCCCTGGGGGGGGCTCCTCCTCGCTCACCGCCACCCCCGCCGCCTCCCCGCCCGGGGCCCCGCGGGCGCGCCCCTCGGCGGGTGGCCCGAGCGGAGCCGCGCGCCGCCGCGACAATGGGCACCATTTCCGCTCGGCGCGGCTCCCCCTGGCTCCTCCCCGCGGGTCCCGAGCGCGAGGGCGTCTCTCCCGTATTATAGACCAGGTGTCCCTGTCGACTTCATTGATTTTTTTACAGAAGTTCAGTTCCATCCAAAAGTGCTTCCTCCTCGGAGAAAAGGGGGCGCGCGGGCGCGAGGCCCAGACACCCTCGCGCGCGGGGGGAATCCCAGGCTGCCGGCGCCCCCGCCCGGCGGCGTCGCTGGGGGAACCCGCGCTCCCGCTCCTTGCCCGCGGCGGCCACCAGAGGGCGCCCGGCGCCGGCCGCCTCGGTCCTCCCGCGCCCCGGCCGCCGAGACCTGGCCGAGCGCGCGTCCTGGGCTCGGGCAAGGGGTGCCCCCCGGGCGAGATCCGCGAAGGCGGGCTACCCCGCTTCGGCGCTGGGCGGCTGGGACCTGCTGCCTGGAGGGCAGCCGGCCTGGCCTGGCGGGGAAGGATCGGGGAGCGGGGTGTGTACCTTGGGGGACAATCGCGCGGACCCTGTCCCGGCCCGAACCTCCAGAGGCCACCAGTCAGAGAACCGAGCCGGGTAGCTGTGTGACCTCGGGGCAGGTGTTGACCTTCCTGGGGTCTCGGTTGTCGGCCTGAGGACGGAGAATGAGCACTGCCCCTCAGCCTGCGGGGCGCGATCCCAAGGCGCCCCAAGCTCACCCGTGAAGGCCCGGCGGTGCAGGTGGGCTTTCCCAGCGCGGCACGAAGTGGGACCAACTGCCTCCTTATTGTATTTATTAAAATCAAACGTGGAAAAAAAACTAAAGAAAAAATAAATAAATAAAATCAAACGTGGGTGAGGGTGGGAGCCAGGTCCTCTCATCTCCAGGTGCAGCAAGCCCCAACTCTGTGATGTCGCGACTGGCTAGCAGCCTGGGTCATCCGGAGTGGCTCTTTTGAACACACTCTGTACAGGGAAATCTGGCATCTGCTTAACAAAGGGATCCCTCCCTTTACAAAATCGTTTGCGATGGGATTTCTCTCAATGAATAAACTGTAGGAAAGTGACCCTTGTAAACAGAACATTCATATCAGGTCAGGGGACTTGAAAATTAGTCCTTTTCTAAAATAAATACTTCCCTTTTAATAACAGACACAAGGGCTTCCCAGGTGGTACAGTGGTAAAGAATCCACCTGCCCGTGCAGGAGGTGTGGGTTGGATCCCTGGGTTGGGCAGATCTCCTGGAGATGGGAATGGCAACCTACTCCAGTATTCTTGCCTTGGAAATCTCATGGACAGAGTAGCCTGGTGATCTACAGTCCATGGGGTTGCAAAAGAGTCCGACAGGACTGGGCACACACGAAATACCGAGCCAAGGGCAGGCATGTGATGAGGGAGCTGACTAAAGGCTCAGCCCATAGATGCCTTGTTCAGTTCTTTTCCATTCACTCTATAGCCTACCCGGCAGAGAGCTGGGATGTCAGGATTCTGTCCCCCATGGCTTGGGAATACTAAAGCTGGGCCCCTTCCTGCCTCAGTTTCCCCTCCTTTTCCCTTTTCCCTCGTCCCTGCTCCACATGCCTCTGCTGGAAAAGGCCTGGAGTCCATCCAGGGAGCAACCTCACTGGCCAGCCCACTCTTGTATGCTGGCCAGGGCCTCCCACCCTGCCTGCAGTGGGTGCTTCAGGTGGGGACTCTGGCTTGGGGGCATCACGGATTCCCTACACCCACCCACGCATGTCCACACATTCTTAAAGTCAGTGGGACACCTCTCTGGTTGCTGGCAGATGGAGGAGTTGGCATCTTGGGCTCCAATGTGAAGTGTGGACCCCATCTTGGTCCACCAGTCTCAGGCCACCCTGCCGCAAGGAAAGACTCAACCACCCAACTTGGGCAAGGAGGTCACACAAACCTTGCCCTTCCCTTGGCCATTTGGTGCTGGGCAGAGACCCACCATTAGCAGATACCACTGCTCACTCACTTTTTTAAAATCCTCTGACTTTTGTGAGTTTTTCATTAAGTCCAAAGAGCCAAGGGAACACACAGGGGCTCACGTGCCTTGGCTGAGGGGAGACTGACTCAGGGAATGTCAGGGTTTGCCAGGGCCCTCCTCACTCCCCTTTAGGTTGGAAAGCCTCCCCACCCCACCACCCCAGGGCCCTGGGCCTCCCTGGCCAGAGGGCACGGACCAAGCCTGGGAAGCCTGTGGGGAGGGGCACACGCCCTGGGGCTTCAGGTAGAAACCACCCCCTGCCTTCACCACAGCTGCTCACTTCCTCTCCCCTGAAATTGCAGAGAGCCTGGAGCCTGTTCAGCAGAGATGGGCTCCATCCTCTGGGCAGCATGTGCAGAAGGCACCTCAGGAGGCAGATTTCATTCATCGTTTCCTATTCAGTCTTCGCTTACTTGCTCTACACACAGCTCCTGACACCTATTTTGAATCAGGCTCTCCAGGAGAGGTGGGAGTGGAGACCTGACACATATTTTTATAGGATCCATGAAGAGTGCTTCTTACTTCCTGATACTGAGGCAAAGAATTCTGACTTCACCACTTACCAGTTGTGTGACCTGGGGCAAGTCACTCAACCTCTCTGAGATTCACTTCATCTGTAAAGTGAGATCAAGGGCACCTTGTCCTGAGACCTCCCCCATGATTCTTGGCCATAGGGCTGTGAGTAGTCCCTGTGGAACTTTCTTTGGTCAGTGGAAAGACAGCTTGAGGCTCTGGGGGTGGAAATAGCCCAGACCCTCCTCCCCAAAGGCCCTGGGTCTCCCTCTGTCCTCCCTCACATGTCAGGGCTCCTGCAGCCTGATCATCATTCCTTCTTATTGTCTGGAGGCAGCCAAGCATGTACTGCCTGCGTGGTTGGTAACTGATTGACTGAATATCAAGGAAGGACCACCGAGGACTCCTGCCCAGGACAGGTGCAGACATCCCATGAGCAAAGAAAGGGCTCCCCAAGTCAGGAGCCCCCGCCATGTCCCAGCTCTGCCTCTGGTGGCTGTGTGCCTGCTCTCCAGGTCTCACCCCATCCCAGGAGGGCCTACTCCTCACACCTCCCTGAACTCAGCCATCAGTCGGGGGAATTCTTCTGGACCCCTCATCTCCTTCCTCATAGAAATACACCCCCCACCCAGGAAAATGCCCTTTCACAGATCTACTCATCCTCCCCACCAAGGAGCGCCCCTCAGCAGCCAGGGTTCCTGGCCCTTAAGAGAAGCTGGTGCCTCCTGTCCCTGCCCCTGCCTCCCCCCTTCTGCTTTCCTCCCGGCAGTGGGCAGCAGCCCAAGGTCAGAGGGGAGACAGACACTGCAGGCACCACCCTCCCCCACAGCAATCCTGATTTCTGTGATGAGCCTAGATAGGGGCTGCCAGAGACGAGGAGCCTTGCGTGGGGCTGGCACTGTTGAGAAGATGCACGGTTCAGCTCACCCACGTTCATCATCATTATTCTTCATCTCCTCTCCGTTATTGTCAGGGGTTTCTTTAATGAACCTTCTAGCAGACAGTTGATGCTACCCCTCCAGGAAGCGACAGTCCCCTGCAGAAATGATCATCTGATGCAGGAGAATTCCCTCCTCTCCCCACTTCTGACCTAGTTCCCCAAACACTAAAAGTCATCCGGAGTACAACTGGCATTGACCTCCCCCTGCCAAAGGGCGAGAGAGGACCCTTTCCCCCAGGGACAGGGTCTGTCCTCAGGAGCTCCATGGTGGAGGGAGTCAGGGGGACACAGTGTAGGGAGATTTCCCACTGCTCAGGGTCCCTGACCAGTGGAGCAGAAGGGGAATGGGGCTTTGGGGACACACCAGGAGGATGACACCAGGCCTAAGAAAGGAAACATAATGCATGCGAGGCCATCAGTACCTGCCCTCACTGGGGCGATCAGAGCCATGGGACCCCAGGGAAATTGGGAGCAGGCACATTCTTTTGCTTTGGGCCCCCTTAAGCACCACCAGTGCCTTGAGAAAGCCAGGAGGGCTTGATGGTGGGGCCCAGACAGCCAAGATTCATGCTGTTCCAACAGACTGACATCCCTGGCCCTGGGTCAGCAGTGACCAACATACAATTCCCTCATACATGGTCAGGGCTTTCCCGTCATTTCAGGGGTCCTCTCAAGTAGCCCCCAGGCTCCTAGCCCACCCCAGTCTCTCCTGGCCCATTCCCTGTGCGCCTTCCCAGCCTTTGCTCCCAGCCTCTCCCAGGCCCTCAGATCCACTCCGGCCCCACCCTCTGCTGGCTTTGCCTATAATTGCCATCCACACCATCAGGTCAGAGCCCATGTTGCCCTGCGGGGTGTTTTCCTCATGATACATCCAGATGGGGGCATCCGGAGGGCAGAGAACTTACATCCATCCAGTGCTTCATATTTGAGAGCTTGACTTCATGGACCCATAGGGGATTGAATGAAAAAAATGGGCTTGGGGGACTAAAGTTGAAATTCTGGATCAGCCCTGTGATGGATTTAAAAGGTGTTCACAAATGCTTTGGCATATCTCCCTTCCAAACATGGAGCAAAATCCCCTCCTCCTTGAGTGTGAGCTGGACTTGACCTAATGACTGGCTTATAATGAACAGGATGTGGTAGAAGTGACATGGGACTTCTGAGACGAGCTCATGAAGGGTATTGCAGCTTCCATGTGGCTGGCACTCTCTCTCTTGGATTACTGGCTCTGGGGGAGGCCAGCCTGCATGCTGTGAGGCCACTGGAGCAGCTTCAGAGAGGTCCTGAAGGGGGAGCTGAGGCCTCCCACCACCAGTGGCACTAACTTGCCAGGCACGTGAGTCAGCAGCCTTGGAATCAAACCCACCAGCCCTACTCAAGCCTTCAGATGACTGCAACCCTTGCAAGACATCTGGGCTCTAATCTCACGAGAGACCCTGAGCCAGAATGAAGCCACTCTTGAATTCCTGGCCCACATAAAATGTGAGAGATAATAAATGTGCTTTGTTTCAAAGCCACTGAGCTTTAGGGTCCCCAGCAGTATATAACCAAGAAGGGCTTCCCAGGTGGCTCAGTGGGTAAAGAATCTGCCTAAAATGCGATGCAGGATTGATCCTTGGGTTGGGAAGATTCCCTGGAGGATGGCACGGCAGTTCACTCCAGTATTCTTGCCTGAAGAATCCCATGGACAGAGGAGCCAGGCAGGCTACAGTCCACAGGGCTGCATAGAGCTGGACATGACTGAAGTGACTGAGTACTCACACACACATATAACCAATGAAGCTACTTATAAGCTGAGTGTCCTTGAGTTTTCTGAGCTTCAGTTCCCTTAACTGTAAAATAAAGATCAGGTACCTCACAGAGTTATTAAAAGGATTAGAAATAAGACACGTAACACTCTGCAGCAGGCTCCTAATATGTGGTGGCTGAATATTAATCAAATATGGGTGCTCCCTTGTCAGCCCATCCTTTCCACCAACATTCCCTGGGTTCTTGACAGACAAGGCTTCAAGTCTGCCTCCAAGGCTGGTACTGCAGGTGGTCCCAACAGGTGGTCCCAGAGTCCCGCTGGCCAGAAAATTTTGCGGTGTAGCTGGGAGCTGAACTTTTCAGCTGGGACACAGGACTGAGTCTGCTTTTACAGAGGAGAGCAGAGTTGCAGGGGCCTGGGAAGGCAGGAAGTTTGAATACTATTTTGTGTCTTTTGAATTTTGGACAATGTGAATGTATCAGCTACCTGACAAGTTCTTTACCTTCTGAGCCACCAAGGAAGCCCAGTAAGTAAGTCAAATATTTACAAAAGTGAGGCATAACAATAAATAAATAAGCACAACAGAGTAACATTGCGGGGGGGAAAAAACAAGGAGGCCCAAAATGGAGTTATTTATGCTAAGCCCTACATTACCAACGCAAGACTTAATTACAGTTTCCGCAGTCCCAGAAATGTAATCTAAAACCAATCCATCAGGAAACAAACCCAGTCAGCACTAGTGAGCTTATCCACCTGACGCACCCCTGCCATCCCCTAAAGAAAAGCGACCTTGCGATAACCCACCTGCTTTCAGCCTCGTATTAACTGTTCCTTCTCCCTTCTGCCTATAAAAGTCCCTCCTTTTGTACAGCTCTGTCAGATTGGATGCTGCCCAATTTGAACTGATTTTTGATCAAATAAACTTAAAAAAGATTTTTAATCTGCCTCAGTTTATCTTTTAACAATACAAATCTTAGAAAACCCACCAGTCAAAGGACCAAGGTGTGATGATCCACTTTGGAAGTGGAATGAGGCCAGGGGGTTGGGCACACCGAGAGCCAGGAGGGGCAAGGAGACAGAAGCAGGGGAAGCCGGGAGCTCCCTCGTCCGTCAGGGCCCAGCGTCTGGCCACCCATACTCCTACCCTGTGCCCAGTCAACCTCCCGCCCCACCTCAGTTAGGGCACCTAGGGGACTGTCCTAGAGCTAGTCACTTATCTGGCTCTCTTCCCCACCCAAGCCCTGAGTTTCTGGTGCCTGAGAACCATGTCCTGTGGTCTCCTTGCCCCAGGCCTGACCTGCTCTCTGCTGAAGGGGAGAAGCGGGAAGGCCGTGTAGAATTAGCGTGGAGCAGAAGTCTTCATTTTTCTGTGAGAGCAGGAGGACCCCAGCTCTCTCTTCAGCAGAGGAGCTCAGGCCTCTGGGCTGTGCCTGAGGTCCTATCACAGGTATCCCTGTTGGTCGTGACAATAAGGGGCCGAACACTGGTGACCAATGTCCTCTGGAGGGGGAGAAGGGGGGCCCTTCTCCTAGGAATCCAGTCCATATCCTGGGTGGTTTGGAAAGCTGCACGTGTGGGCCCAAGGCTGCACCACTCAGGAGAGACCAGAGAGGGCCCTGGTTCTCCACACATCCTTGGCTGAATGCATGCCTTGCACGCATACTGAAGAGACACAAAAGTGCCTGGTAGAAAGTAAAGGCAGGGTCAGGTTTGCACAACTGCCTGAGCTTTGAATGCATTCCCCTGACTGGAAAAGGGTAGAAGCCTTACTGGCTCAAACGTGTGGGCACAAACCTCTGACCCATCGCTGGCTCACAGGGATAGCCTCTAGAAATGCCAGATTAAAAATCAAAACGAGAAGAAAAAATGGAGCGGAGAGAGCAGGAGTGGCACATTATGGGGAGACAAACTCTGCAGAATTGGTCTGAGCCGGTCAATAAACAAATCCACCCAATGGTAGACTTAGGGGGTTGCGGGGGGATGCGTTCAGGTCCAGAACCACTATAATGCCTAACCTAAAATGCCCACTTATTGATTAAAAAAGAGAGACATGCAAAGAAATAGAAAAGTAAGTCCTGTAAGCTGAAAAAAAAAAAAAAAGGCACTAAAAACTCTGAGGAGGCCTAGATGTTGGGCTTCATTGTCTCTCTCCTTCCCTCCCTTTCTGCTCTGTTCCAGAATTCCAGGGAAGAGCCTAATGGGGTCAAGGGTCCACCCTGATCCTATCAACTGTGAGAGAGGCGGGTCAGAGGAGGGAGAGAAAATCTGTAATGTCTCAGCAGGGAGAAACTGCCTCTTTGGATGAGGATCAGTTCCCAGAGAAAAGAAGGGTAACTGATTCCAACACTGTATCAACTGAAACATATTCAAAATTCTAAGAGTTTGAGCAAAAACCCACTTGAAGAGGGCAGGGCTAAACTGGAAGTGGGTAGGAGCACTTCTCCGGGGAGCTGGGGAAGACAGAGAGACTTATTTGTGGAAGCAAACAAAGGAAATTATTTCTTGGCCATAGCTTACAGCCTAGCTATCTGTTTGTGATTTATCTTTACAGGTCTGATTTCATAACCTTGAAACATTTACAGCCTTCGATTTTGGTCTGCTTAGGTAGCCCCCAATACATTAGAGCCACAGTCAGTCTAAAGGCCTCCTTGTTTAAGTAGACACCCTAGCTTCCCTCTGAAAAGGTAAGCAGTGAGGCCCCCAGGAGTCCAGAGGCACTCGGATTTGTTCCCTCCCATCAGAGGAGGGCAGCTAGCTATTTCTCAGCCAGGTGCTTTGTAAATATCCATTCTCCCCAAGGAGGGGCTGTGTTGGACAGGGAAGAGGCAGTGGGAAGAGGGCTCATCACCCCTAAGCTCCTTTGTAGTTATCTCAGAAGTTGTGCTACTGTTCTATTTAACAATATAAATTGCACTCAGGTAAATGACTGTGGAGTCCTTTTCCTTTTGTTCCCTCTATTCCCTCTACTATTCCTGCCAGTGATCAAGATTGGGCGGTACGTCCGTCCCTCCGTCGGTAGGACATGGTGTGGAGGGGAGCCCTGACAACACTCGGGGGTGGGCCCTGTGTGAAACACAACTTCCAAGTTGCAAGGGAAGACAAAAGAACCAGGGACAAGAAAAATAAAAGGTATTAAAATAGGCTTAGCTACTTTGGGGTTTTCCTTTGTATTTATTTTTAGCAAGGATTGTGTGCCTAATTCTGCATTAAAATAGCTGATGCTACCAGTCATTGTTCCAGGCTCTTGCACAATGCAGCCTGGCAGGCTTTCTGCAGCCAAAAGTGAAGGCAGCTGGCAGGGTTGGCCCACCCAAGCTGGGGAGAGAGCATGTGTTTCACCGACAGCACCCCCAGCCCCCACGGAAACCTCAGCGGTGGGAATGCAAACAGAAGCAGGGTGCTTTGGGTATGGCCCAGAGCTGGGGGAGAAAGCTCTCTGAAGCCTCCTCCACAAAGCACTCCCTGCTGAGTGGAGCCGGCAGAGGGCTGGAATTCCTCCACGGGATCACCAAAGCTGGCATCACCGGAGACAGATGCGGCAGTCAGTTCTCCATTAGGGGGTTTTCTATGAGTATTTTTTCTAGGAGACCTGGTCAGGAAAGATTTTCCAGTCAGCAAGCTCTACTTTAAAATGCTTGAATCTCTCACATCCTCCCCTCTGGTCCATAGGCCAGTGGGGCTCTGGCGATCTGGAGTAAACACAAGTGGCTAGGACAGGGAGGGGCAAGGGAGAGGATTTCCTGGACACTAGAGTGAGAAGATGCATGAGCCCAGCTGCTTCTTGCCCAAGGGTTTTCAGGTCTTGGCCCTGAAGCGAGTGACCTCCATGCGGGGCTGGACAGAGTCCCTGAGGAGATGGGCTGAGCAAAAAGGCTGCCATGGTATCTACTACCGACTTTGCAATACTGGTGCCGAGACAGTGCCCTGCTGCTGTGTGAGACGACTTCAGTTTTTACCCTGGGGCTGTTAGCACTTGAAGTAACCTTTTCAGGGGCCCCGCTCCAGAGATGGCGAGGTCAACCGCTTCAAATCTCTTTATCTACACATGCAGAGGAGGAACGTTACAGATGAGTTTCTTTGGCAAAATGATCGATGTTCCAGTTGTGTGATTGGCTAAAAAGCCTAAGCAGGCACTTCTGCGGTGAATGAAGGGGATTCTGAAAAGCTGACAAGTCTTGGTGCTGTGGGTCTAGAGTTCTCATCGTTGCCGTGGTTCCCCTTAGCGGGTGATGCTGTGTGTATCGGGGCGGGGGAGACTACTATAGGAAGCATAGCGAGCAGCGATGCATTTGCTACCAAGGGACGCTTTCTTGCAAGATATTTCCAAAAAGGGGACCTCGCTGTGTAGCAGGTTATTTAACTTCTCTGAGCTCCATTTTCTGAAGACTGGAGATAATGATAACCTTGCAGGGCGGTTGCGAGGAGTATCCGAGCTTTATAAGGTCAGTTTCTGCTGCAGCGCCCTCCCACTGTGCGACCGGACCAAGGTCAGAAAGGGCGTCTGGACCTTGTCGGAGCTCTGGCCCTCACCGTCGTCGGTTCCCCGCGAACGCTGGCTGCGGTTTGAGCTGCAGAGACCCAGCTAGCCGACCCTCGCTCGCGGGGATGCGCCCTCCGAGACTGGGTGCTCCCGGCTCCGCCTTTCCTTCCTCCCCGCTCCCTCCGACGTCCCCTCTCCGGTGGCACACTCGGGGTCCGCTTCTCCCCGCAGGAGCCCGGAGCGCGACGCTCCCAAGAGCACCCGCCGCCGTCGTGCCCGCGGCCCACGGGGTCCGGGCGGCTCCTGGATGCGGCGCAAGGAACGTGTCTGGGAGACGCGGGCCTCCCCCTCGGCCCCACCGCCTCAGGCCTACAGAGAACACTCGGCCTGGCTCCGCAGCTCCCTCTCCTGCCGCATTGAACTTGGCCCTTCCCCCACGCACCGACACTTAAAAGCCGCTGCCAGGAACTGAAATATTAATAGGTACAAACTTCCTGGAAAGATTTTCTGCTCCAAGATAGATGACCCCCGCCTTCTTCCACCAAAATAAATAAATGAAGGGCAGCTCTGGGGCAGGCGTCCGGGGAGCCTGCGGCCCGGGAGCCGCTCGCGGGCGATCCTCCCCCGCCCCGCGTTGGGCTGGGGCCGCGGCAGCGCGGGCGCCCGGGAAAGGCTCTCCTTTGTACGCACGGCCCGCGTGCGCGCCGGCGGCGCGGACGTACCGGCGGCGGGAGAGGGGGCCTCCGGGCGCGCGCCCGCACCGAGCGGCCCCGGGCACCGGAGGTCGCCCGCCGGGCTCGGAGCAGTGGCTCGGGCTTGCACTGTCCCGGCGGGACGGAAGACGGGGAGGGTTTGACCGCCGCGATGCGTCCTCAGCTGCCCTCCCGGGCTTCACGGCCCACAGCCCGCCTCCAGCTCCTTTCCCCCGAGCGCGGGTCCCGAGGGGTTGAAGCGGGGAGGTGCCCACGGGCAGCCACGTGACCCGCGCGTTTTCCGAGCCCTCAGCTCCTCCCCCCGGGACAAAGCCCGGCCCGCCTTCCGTGCTCCTCCGCGGGGGCAGCTGTCATTTAGGATCCTCCGCACAAATCCCCTGCTTGCGTTTAAAGACACGTTTTGCTTTTTCAGAGTTCTTCGACATTCGGATCTCCCGGGCTTCCCTGGGCCGGGAGGCGGTTGTAGCGGAGGAAGCCAACCCGCCTCTGCCTTTCTGCCAGCCTCTCGGAAGCAGATCACAGACCCGCCGCTCTCCCAAGACTGAGCTGCCTGCTCCCGCTCCCATCTTGCGGATAGCAAGATTCCAGTGCAGGGAGGTTTCCGTGACCGCCCCTGACCCCGTCCCAACCCGGGGAGCGGTCTGGGCCCCCTGCCAGTTTCAGCTGCAGGCTTCTCAAGGCAGCAACTGCCCCTGGATTTGCTCCAGTTTTTCTGTCTTCCTGGAAGTCACTCACTTAAAATTTTTCTTGAGCGCCTGATAGGTTCCAGGTACTATTCTAGGCACCCAGTTGAGAGCAGCAAAAACAAACACATACAAAAGTCCCTCCTGGAGCTATATTATAATGGAAGAGACAGAACAGCATAAGTGAAATACATAGCGTGCCAGTAATTGAGGCAAAAGGCAAAAAATGCAGGGGAAGAGGGTGTGAAATGTACATGGAGGGAAATAGCGAGATTTGAGTTTGCCTACAGTGTTCCAGGAGCAGCCAGGAGGCCAGTGTGGCTGAAGCAGGGTGGCGGAGGAGAAGCTGGGGCTGAAAGGGTCAGCTGCGGAGGGGTGGGGTCGGGTGGAGGGCAGGGGAGATTAGATGAGGGAAGGCCTTGTGGGGCCGTTGTAAGGACTTGGGCTTCTCCTGGGTGAGTTGGGAGCCCTGCAGGGTTCTGAGCAGAAGAAGGGCGCATTCTGATTTCTTTTAAAAGCAGCATTCTGAATGAGGACAGACTGCCGGAGGCAGGGTCAGAAGCCAGGAGGCCCTTTAGTAATCTAGGAGCCATGAGGGACATGTCCAACGGTGTTGGGAGCTAAAAATGACCGGAAATGGAATTTTGGAAATACTTTAATGGGAAAACTGACAAGATTTATTGCCAGGCCAGATACGAGGTAAGAGAGAGATAAAGAAAGGACAAGGAGAGTACCAAGGCTTTGTCTTGAGCAACAGGAAGAAAGAGTGGCCATTAACCAAGATGGAGAAAACTGGCCCTGCTCGTTCGGTGGGTGGGAGTGGGCCTCTTTGGGGTGCAGTTTTGAACAGGTGAGGTTTGGAGGTGTGCATGAGACATCCAAGGGCAGAGCTGAGTAGACACTGGTTAGACAGGTCTGCAGGGCCAGAGGAAATGTATAGGCTGGAGATAAACACGGGAAGTCATCAGCAAGACCTGCTGGTATTTAGAACCACGGTTTTCTGAGAGGATATAGCTCTGTGCTGTCGGATGTAGTAGCCCCTGGCCACATGTGACTACCGAGCACTTGAAATTAGTGGAAATCGTGCAGCTGAAGTTCTAAATGTTTAATTTTAATTAACATTTTAAAAACTGATACTGGATTGAGTTACTGGTAAAAGCAGTATGTTTGGAGCAAATTGGGTATATACATCTACTTTTTCAACTATAGAGTTCATGAAATCTAAATACAGATCAAGAATTTCCAATGAAAATTTGGTGTCCACATTGACATATGCTGTGTCATATATACACAATGTTTTGAAGATTTAGTACAAAAAGTTGTGTCTCAATTTTATGGTGATTACATGTTTAAATGGTATTATTTTGGATATATTAAGTTAATGAGATGTTATTAGTTTTACCTGTTAATATTTTTACTTTTAAAAAAATGGCTACTAGAAAAAATTTAATTATATGTGTGGTTGATATTAAACTTCTGTTGAATAGTGTCAATCTAGGGAGGGAGTGTGGTTATAGAATGGAAGGGGTCCGGATTAATTGAACCCAAGAGCACTCCATTACATAAAAGACAGTAAGATGGGGAGGAACTGGCAGAAAACTGGGAAGGAGCAAAGAAACAGGAGAACTAGGCAGATGTGGCGTCCCAGAAGCCCCAAGAGGAGGGTGGCACCAGGAGGAGGGACTGAGCATCTGGTGAAGTGTTGCTCCAAGGTCAAGTGATGAGGACAGAGTGTGGACGCTGGGCCCAAACCAGAGGTCACTGGTGATGGAGGCAAGAGCAGTTTTGGAGGAGCAGTGGGGTCAAAGGCTGATCAGAGTGGCTCCAAAAGAAAAGGGGAGGAGAGGGATGGACAACTCTTAGCAGAGTTTGGCTGTAAAGAGAAGGGAGGGACTCCGCCTGCCAATGCAGAAGACATGGTCTGGGAAGATCTCACATGCTGAGAGGCAACTAAGCCCATGGGCCACACTACTGAGCACTCTGGAGCCGGCGCACCACAGAGAGTAACCCCCGCTCACTGCAACTGGAGAAAGCGCGTGCATAGCAACAAAGACCCAGCACAGCCAAAAATAAATACATAAATACATTTTTTAAAAGAGAGATAGCGAGAAGGGAGGAGGAGCTAGAGAAGGAGGTGAGACAGAAATTTCTCTTTTCAGCTGGGAGAAATGGCAGCATGTGTTCCTGCTGATGGGGATTACCCAGTGGGGGGAGAGGACCAGCTGGGAGCAATGTCCTTGAGTGGACAAGGAGAGCAGAGGTCTTTGCTGGGGCCAGGAAGGCTCCATACATACCAGAGAGAAGGCAGTGTCCTTGAGCACAGAGGCAGAGAGGTGGGTGAGGTGTTGGGAGCTTATGGAAATTCTATTCCAGTTGCTGCAATTGAGTCCATTTAATTTGCCTCTAAACAGGCAGGCCTGCTTTGCAGTTATCTACTTGTGCATCCCTTTATCAGAGCTCTTCTTTTTAGTCAAGACTCAAAGAAACAGCACCCAGAGAAGGAATATGCCATCACTTTTGCTTCCTGTACATCCCAGGGCCCCAGCACTGCTGGCTCTTCTTCTCCATCTGGGATCACTCTTGCCTCCCTCTACAGGGCCCAGCCCTCCTCAGGACCAGGTCACCTCCTGCCACCTCCCTCCTGTCCATCTGGGGAGTGTGTGGTGAGGAGGAGATGCAGGTTGACTTCTCCCAGTGAAGGCATCTGTATTCTAATCAGCCCTGCCTGGCCTTGCCTTTCTAGCTGGTGCTTATGAGGATTTGGGCTTCCCTCATAGCTTAGTTGGTAAAGAATCCACCTGTAATGCAGGAGACCCCAGTTCAATTCCCCTGGCAAAGGGCTAGGCTACCCACTCCAGTATTCTGGCCTGGAGAATTCCATGGACTTTTTAGTCCATGGGGTCGCAAAGAGTCGGACACGACTGAGCGATTTTTCACGTTCATGAGGATTTGGGTTTGTCTGTGTTTTAGTCCTTTGCCATCCTCTTCCTAAAACTAGATTTTAGCCTTCTGAAACAAAAGCTGCTTCCTGTCTTTCCTCCAGAGCCTGGTGCCATGCCTCTTGGTCTGTAATGAAAAAGAGTGGGGTCTTTGGAAGAGCAGATGCTTTAACCTAGTGTTTCTCGAGTGTGTTTAGCAAGTGCTAAACACAGATGAAATTGAGAGTCCCCTGCACGTGTGCTCACTCAAGACCTTAACTATGGAAACTGGTCTTGGGCAGGACCTAGAGCAGTGAGATCTGTGTAGACACTTTTCCTAAATGGATTTGACCCTGAACCCTTTTAGAATCAGAATGCTTATGAACAATACCTAAGGCCATAAAGACACTTGGAAAGATCAGTCTCTTCTCTGGGGAGAAATTCCCCCAAGCAGGGAGTCATGTGGACCAGCACACACTGCCCTGGATGCACCCGGGGTTAGAAATGTAGACTTAATACTGTCTCTCACCAACTATACAGCTGTCAGTTACCAAGGAAGAAGGGGATAAGTGGACACTGGGGAGGCAGCCAGCAACCTCCACCACAGTGTCAGAGGTGGATTCGCTGTGTGACGTCTCAGGAGCCCCGAGGGGAATGTTTCTACACTTGACTTCAGCCCTGAGATGCCCCGTGCCAACCTGGCAGCCAGACACAGAGCCGAGTGGTCACTGGGGCCTGGGGCCTGAAGATGGGGCCACTTCTGGAGGTGAGGTGACCATGAAAAGGAGCAGAAACTAAAATGGAAAGTGATCAGGGTGAGCGAGAGAAGCAGACAAAGACAGTATGTGCCTGCCTGGGTCAGGTGCCGTGGGAATAGAAGGGCTCAGAGACGTTAAGAGATGCCTGGGCAAGTCTTCACTGATGGCCTCAGCTCTGCCTCAGTCACAGGAGAGACCATCTACTTGGCCTCCACCATCATGTCTTGAAAACACAGAAGACAACAGAAAGACATAGGGACAGTCTTCCCATGTAAAACCACTGGACCTCCATGACAACCCCATGTCCTGTGGACAGTCAACTATTTTTTATCCCATTTTACAGATGTGAAAACTTGCTCAGCGATACTGAATGTCCAAGAGGCAGTGCCAGGAGATAGAGTCCAGGTCCTGGGGCTCTCGGTGCAGTGAGGGGATTGCAGGTGTGAGGCAGTGGTCAGGATGTCCTCTGGCTGGGCGGGCTGTCCTTCCCTGCCTTTGTTTCTGGGTGTCTGGGGCCCGAGGAGTGAGGAGGCAGCGGCAGTGCCTCCCAGTGGCGGGGCAGAGCAGCATGCTGGGGAGCAGGCAGTGTTGGATCATGCTCTGCTCAGCAGGACTGCACCCTGGACTTGCTTTAGAGTCAGCTTTTCCAAATGAACCGGGCTTCCCTGGTGGTTCAGATGATAAAGAATTTGCCTGCAATGTGAGAGATCTGGGTTCGATCCCTGGGTTGGGAAGACCCCCTGAAGAAGGGCAAGAGTACCCACTCCAGTATTCTTGCCTGGAGAATCCCATGGATAGAGAAGCCTGACAGGCTACAGTCCATGGGGGTCACAGTCAGACACGACTGAGCAATAACACTTCCAAATGAACCGGCTTCTGCAGTCATTTCTTGGTAATGGTCCACAGCCAGCTTCAATGCACCTCCCTTGGGTGACCTGGCGTGACAGGTGCTTTGAAGCCTCTCCTGAGTGCCTGCCTCTCCCTCCACTCCCGGACCTATGCCCTTTCTCCTCCACAAACTGGGACTTTGTAACTCCCAGCTCTGCCTTTTTCATTGTCCTCATGACTCTGCTTCTTCAGTCTCTGCTTGCAGGGCTCCCACTCACCCATCTCCGGGTTATGGCACCCCGATGCCTTCCTCCAACTCTTCCGCCTGCCACTGTTGCCCAGCCCCAGTTAAAAGTCTCCGGAGAGGATCTGATTGGCCCAGCTCATCCTTGCATGCAGGGTCCACCTCATAGGTTGCTGCCAGGCAGCATATTGGCCATTTCGAGCCAATCGGCTGATGTCGGGGAGGGGGTGTGGTCACATGATTGGCTTGGAGCTGCCCATGGGCTCTGCGCTTGGCAGTTTCAATTGCAGGAGACCGTGGAGATGAACTGTGAGAGAAACCTACATGTCTGATGCATAGATGCTGTGCTGTGGAAGAATCTGGAAGCCTTTATGGGAGAGGTGATACTTGAGCTAGGCTTGGAAGAATGGGTGGGATTCCAGTGAGCAGAGATGAGGCAGAATATTCCAGGAGGAGTAAAGGAAATAAAGCAGACGTGCACAGAGCAGCAGGGAGTCTTGTGTGGCCTGAGAGGGACTCATGTTGGGGGTCAGGGAGTGGAGGAAAATGAGGCAAAGAACTGGGCTGAGGCCAGACTGGACCGGGATTGTGTTCTGCATGAGTGGGGAGAAGCAAGACTGACATTACAGAGCTGTGCTCTAGGAAGCAGGGAGCAGGTGGACGGTGGAGGGAACTGGGAGGGAGCCCATACTTCCCCCTGCATCCTTTGTCACCCATCTTTCTGTGTCCGGGCAGGAGCCAACCTGCTCTTTACCCTGGCACTCACCAGGCTGAAGACACTGGGCACTGAGTGCCTGCATGGGCTTTCCACCATCCCAAAGTCCTG
This sequence comes from Bos javanicus, assembly GCF_032452875.1. NCBI lineage: Eukaryota > Metazoa > Chordata > Mammalia > Artiodactyla > Bovidae > Bos > Bos javanicus. Next base: position 29,812,412 of record NC_083883.1, on the reverse strand, counting down.
GCGTCTGGCCAGTGGTTCATCATAGCAGTGACCTGTGTCAGTTCGAGGTCAGAGTTCTCTATACCTTCTCTTCTCATGCCCCTGTGACTGGGGATTGTCCAGCTGTGGTTCTTCTAGCAGCCTGGATCCCTAAAATACTAGGTGAAGCAGAGCCCTGCCCTCATCCTCTCCCCCTGTGCTGAGCATATAATGTGACTGAGTGAGAAACCTCCTGCAAAGTCACTGAAGTTTGGAGGCTGATTTACTACAATAGAGCCAAGCCTAACCTGACTAATAGACCAGTTGAGGGGACCTCCCCTCTCAGGAGCACAGAGATAATGGGCAGATCGGGGAAGACATCAGGAGTTAGTGCCCTGGGGAGGGTTTGGCTGGAAGGTCTCCAAGCACAAGGGCTCACTGCCACTGTGGGGCCACCACTGAGCTGAGCCCACGTTGCCTGGGCACAGACACCAACACTGTGGAGGCGGGGGTCACCTAGGGAAGATACGGGGAGCCTACCTGTAGAGGGTCAGCCACGGGTGGTGAAAGAAGAGGGAGTGTGTCAGATTCACCAGCTGCTCAGCCCAGCAAGAACCAAGTCCTGGGGAGGAATGAGGCTGGAGACTAGACTCTGCCTTCAAGGCAACAGCCTCCCCGTCTCCAGCACCGTGGCCCTTGGCCGGGAGCTCTGAGCAAGGCAAACTTGACCATATTTCTTCCCCACTTAAAAACCAAGAGAAGGTCCAAGCACTTTAGTGGAAGTTTGTTTCAAGGTCATCTACAGCCTGGCCCCTTCCTTCTGCTTGGCCCCTTCACATCCAGCCAGTCCCCAGATTCTTGTCTCCTTCAAACTCAGTGAGAGGCTCGCCCTTCCAGACTGGCCTGTGTCATTCCCTCCGCCAGAGTGCCTCACGCCTGCCCCTCCGCAGCCTGACCTGCTCTGGCTCTGCCACCCTCTCCTGGCTCTGCCTTTGACCCACGCTGATGCTGGTTCCTGTCTCTGCTGGAGGAAGGGCCCTGCCAGTATGGCCTGGGGGTCCCTGCCCACAGTCTCCATCACCTCCCTGAGGTGCAGACAAGGGATGGTTCTCTCTACCTGTGCAGGCCCGGTGCTGGGTGCTGGTTCAGAAGCGACCAAGATAAACGTGGCGTTGCCTCCTAGAATTGACCATCCTGGGGGTGGATGGATGTTAAACACATGGTCAGAAAAATATACCTATACATCCTGCCTGGAAAGGGGAGAAAAATGGTGGGGGCAATCTCCTTTGGTGTGGATTGGGGGTTTCGAGGGAAGGTCTCTCCAAGGAGATGGTTTTTAAAGCTGAGGCTGAATGGGGAGGAGACCTCGCCAGGCAGGGGCGTGAAGGATACAGTGAGGGGATGAGCAGTGCTGGGAAAGCCTGAACTGCGGGCCCTGCAAAACCCAAGTCTTCTCTCTGCAAAACCCAAGGTTCTCTCTGGCTTCTCTTTCTCTCCTGTTGTTCTTCCTACCAGCCCCATCTCTCCTGCCCAGATTCTAATATGTACCTCAGGGCACCAGGCGCTGTACTCAGGCCTTTGCACACATTCATTTCCCAACAACCCTGGAAGACAGCTGCACTGGTGCCCATTTTATAGACAAAGTAACTGAGGCTCAGGGAGGTTAAGAGACCTGCCCAGGTCACTGGTCAGCAAGTGCTGAAGCGCATATTCAAACTCAGGCCGGGTGCTTGCAATGCCTTCTCTGTCCCACAGAGCTCTGGAGCTTGATTTCTGCCCCAGGACCCTGCTCAGCAGAGGCGAGATGCCCTCCTGCCCCACCTCCTCTCTGCATGCTATGGGGAGGGGGTCGTGGGAGTGCAGGAGGCAGTGATCCCAGGGCCAAGCCCCCACGGGCCCTGCAGCCGGGCATTGGTAAGGCAAAGCCCTGAAGTTGCAGGCTGTGAATGGTTAAGTGGTTACAGCCCCAAAGCACTCAGCAGGCATTGTTTTTTGCTGCCAGGCCCGGTTGTGTCTACCAGAGTCTCAGAGAAAGTAAAAGTGCCACTATAAATCAAGGGGGCAGACTCTCATTCAGGCCTGATGACTCGCTGACAACACACTTTCTAGGATTAAGGTGGAGCCCAGGTGAAGACAAAGCAGCCAGGTCCAACTGCAGTGCACACAGAAAGGGGGAGGAGACAGGAGTCTGCCCTGCTGGTACCCCCATCCAGGTGCAGCCACCCCCAACATTCCATCCATCCGCTACAGTCCCCAGGGAGGTGGGGTGAGCCAAGATGACTGTGGTGCCTGAAGTCACGTGACCAGTGCTCTCGAAGCTGGGGTTGGAACACTGGGCTCTCTGACCCAATCTGATGCCCGTATTTCTTTCCAGCAGGCCTGGCAGCCCCAGGGAAAGGAGCCCTGGGCCCCCAGGGGCCACTCGTGGGAGCTGAGTTCAAGCCCCATGCTGGAGGCCCTCTTAGAAGTGTCTTTCTGGGTCGCATATTACCACCAGTGTCTGAGCATCTCAACATGACGAGGGTCACTGTGCTGATGTCAGGGTCTCCGGGCTGGTGACCTCCCAAGGGTGAGGAGGACGTGGGTAGGGCTGCACAGGAGACTCTTGGGGATGAAAGCAGCTTTCCAGGAGGTGAGAGCAGCCTTGATTCTATTTCTGAGATCTTTGACTCCAGGACCAACCTAGAAAACTCTAGGTCACTGATCTCTTAGTTTGTGTGTGTAATGGTGGCAGTGGAGGGGTGGAGGGGAGAGCAGGTTGAGGTTTCTAGTCTCCTAAAGTCCTGTCAGTCTGCTCTGTATAGACAAGGACCCTCTCCCACTCTTTCCCGTAGGACCCTGCACAGCTTAACTAACCAGAGTAGTTTTTAGAAGCAATGCTTCCTAGTACTTTCCTAGCTACCTAGCTAAGTCACTTCAGTCTTGTCTGACTCTTTGCAACCCCATGGACTGTAGCCCACCAGCCTCCTCGGTCCATGGGATTCTTCAGGCCAGAATACTGGAGTGAGTTGCCATTTCCTCCTGCAGGGGACCTTCCCGACCCAGGGATTGAACCCAGGTCTCCTGCTTTGCAAGCAGATTCTTTACCTTTTGAACCTCCTCTGTCCATGGGGTCTTTCAAGCAAGAATACTGGAGTGGGTTGCTGTTTCCTACTCTAGGTACATTTTTTTAAAATAACTTTATTGAGTTTTACATTTTGTATAATTCATTCATTTTGAGTGTTCAATTAATTTTTCAGTAAATTTACCAAGTTGTGCAACTGTCACCATAAATCAATTGTAGAACATTTCCATCACCCCAATGAGATCCCTCACATCCATTCACTGTTTTTTTCTTAATTAAAAAAAAATTTTTGGCCATATGCCATTGCAGTGGGACCTTACTTCCCTGACCAGGGACTGAACCCACGTCCCCTGCATTGGAAGGTAGAGTCTTAACCACAGGACCAACAGGGAAGTCCCCCCATTCACTGTTAATTCCTGTTTTCTCCCTGCGCTGGGCAACCACTAATCTATTTTCTGTCTCTATATAGATTTTCTTTTTTTGGGCAATTTTTAAAAATTGAAATATAGTTGATTTACAATGTTGTGTTAGTGTCAGGTATACAGCAAAGTGATTCAGTGAATAGATATATATTTTCAGATTATTTTCCATTAAAGATATTACAAGATATTGAATATAGTTATATGTGCTACACAGTAAACCCTTGTTGCTTATTTATTTTATATATAGTAGTGTGCATCTGGAGAAGGCAATGGCAACCCACTCCAGTACTCTTGCCTGGAAGGTCCCATGGACGGAGGAGCCTGGTGGGCTGCAGTTCATGGGACTGCGAAGAGTCAGACATGACTGAGCAACTTCACTTTCACTTTTCACTTTCATGCTTTGGAGAAGGAAATGGCAACCCACTCCAGTGTTCTTGCCTGGAGAATCCCAGGGATGGGGGAGCCTGGTGGGCTGCCATTTATGGGGTCGCACAGAGTCGGACACGACTGAAGCGACTTAGCAGCAGCAACAGCAGCGGTGTGCATCTGTTAGGGGCTTCCCAGATGGTGCTAGTGGTAAAGAATCTGCCCGCCAATGCAGAAGAACTAGGAGACTAGGATTTGATCCCTGGGTCTGGAAGATCCCCTGGAGGAGGAAATGGCAACCCACTCCAGTATTCTTGCCTGAAAAATCCCATGGACCGAGGAGCCTGGCGGGCTACAGTCCATAGGGTTGCAAAGAGTAGGACACGACTGAGCACGAGTGCATAGCCAGTTAACAAACAATGTTGTTAACTGTGCATAGCCAGTTAACAAACAAGGTTCAGGTGAACAGAGAAGGGTCTCAGCCATACATATACATGTATCCATGTTCCCCCAAACTCCCCTCCCATCCAGGCTGCCGAATAACATTGAGCAGAGTTCCACATGCTTTACAGTAGGTCCTTGTGGGTTATCTACTTTAAATATAGCAGTGTGAAAGGGTTTTTAGAAAGAATATCTGAAGTTTATGATTCGTTCATTTTGTTGTGAGGTAATGTTCTAAAGAGGTTAATTATACTTCCAAGAACTATGCTGTTTGAAGGATTTAATAAAGCAATGAAATATGCATGTAGTATACTAGACATAATTATGTTTAAACTTCTCATCAGGTAAAGATTTGTTTGCAGACAGCTCTCTAATAGAAACAGGAAAGAATCTTTCAGGATACTAAACCTGTGAATTTGCCATGTTGAATTGAAGCCCCAAAATATTGACTTACATTTAGTTCTACTTTTAAACTGTATACTATCTCTTCTCCATCTCCCCCAAAAGATCTGGTATCTTCCTGTCTCCACTTTTAGCTCACTTTCCCTTTATCTGAACTTCCCATACCCCATTTTCATCTATCCATATCCTATCTTCAATTTAATGCTGGTCTCTCTGTAGGTGTTTCCCTATTAACTCCTCCTGAAGGCAATTTCTCCCTCCTCTAGGTTCCCGTAGACCCCTTGCTGAGACCAGTTATATGGCACTCCTCAGAGAAGACCTTAGAGCAGGATAATTTCCTGAGCCTTGGTTGCAGTTTTCCTCTCTGTGTTTTAATTTCCATTTTAGGAAAGAATACAAGAACTTCTGTGCCCTTTTATTTGGGAAGATTAGGTCACAGGGCTAGAGACACTTACTTCTAATATTATTTGGGTATCATTTGGGTCAAGGCTTCAATGACAAAGAGAGCCCAAAATATAGTCATTCAAACAAGATAGAAGTTTACTTCTCTCTCATGTGCCAATGCAGAGGAAGCCAGCCGAGGTTCAAGATGGATAAGCTGGACTTCCCTGGTGGTTCAATGGTAAGAATCTGCCTGCCAATGCAGGGGACACAGGTTTGATCCCTGGCCTAGGATGATGGCACATGCCACGGGGCAGCTAAACCCTTGTCCTGCAACTACTGAAGCCCTCGTGCTGCAACAAGAGAAGCCGCAGCAAGAAGAAGCACTCACACTGCTGCTGGAGAGCATCCCCGATTCGCCACAACTAGAGAAAGACTGCCCACAGCAACAAAGACGCAACATAGCCATAAATAGATACATTAAAAAAAAAAAAATGATAAGCTGCTCTGCTGCTTAGCCTCATGGACTGTAGCCCACCAGGTTCCTCTGTCCATGGGATTCTCCAGGCAAGAATACTGGAGTGGGTTGCCATGCCCTTCTCCAGGGGATCTTCCTGACCTAGGGATTGAACCCAGGTCTCCTGCATCACAGGCAGATTCTTTACCATCTGAGCCACCAGGGAAGAGCCCAAGCTGCTCTGTTCCACAACATTTTTCAGGGCCTCAGGCTTCCTCTAAGCGGTTGTTCCTCCGTCTCCTAGACTGTTATCCTCATCTGTATGGTTCCAGCTGGGACATCATCTCATCTATGTTCTAACCCATGGAAAGGGGAGATTATAGAAAAGCACATGCCCAAAGCTTAGAAGTAGCACACGTCACCCACTTACATTTCATTGTCTGAAATTAAATTGAGCAGATACATCCAGCTGCAAGGATGGCTGAGAAATGGCATCTCTAGCTGGAGCAACATGTGCTAACCTAACTCGATTACTCTAGAGAAAGGGGAGAAGATATTGTGAGGCATAACTAGCAAGTTGACACCTTTTCCTGTCTAACTTTAGCTTTCCCAAAGCTAGTGACATTGAAGAGATTGTTCTGGGTCCTCTAGGGCTGGGGAGCGGTGACAAACAGTAAGGCCCAAAGGAGAGAGTCTGGGGAAAGAAGTTATCTACTGCTCCAGTTACCTATTGCTGCATAATAAAATCCCCCCAAATTCAGTGTTACACAATGACACCATTTATTGGGCTCACAAATCTGTTACTAGAGAAGTGTTTGATGAGGACCGCTTGTCTCTGCTCTGCTCAGCATCAGCTTAAACCTGGACTCTACACCTGGGGCCTGGAGTCACTAGGCCTCAATCACGTGTCTGGTCGATGCTGGCTGTTGACTGGGACCTCAGCTGGACTTGTGGCCAAATCACCTACACGGCCTTTCCGTGTGGCCGCTGGGATTTCTCACAGCGTGGGGCTTGAGTTCTAAGAGCAAGCATCCTGGGAAAGAGCCATGCGGAAGCATACTGCCTTTTCTAATCTAGACTCAGAAGCTATGTGGCATCAATTCTGTCACATTCTATTCACTAGAAGCAAGTTGCCAAGGGTGGCCCATGTTCCAGTGGAGGGGAATTAGATTCTTTTTGATGGAAAGAGTGTCAAAGAGTGTGTGAAGCATGTTTTGGAATCAACACAGGTCCCATGGAGCCTACTTGCTGTCAGTTGCAGTGAAGGAGGCAGGTTTCTGAGGCCTGGCTGCTTATAACACCAGGGAAGGCAGATCCTAGGTGCAGGAGGACCAGCTTCACCCTGGAACCCCAACTTCATGAGTGACATGGAAGCAGTGGTACCTCCAGACCGGCAGGGACCTTGTAAGCTGGGCTCATGGGAGTCTCGGCTGATACCACCTATGACCAAAGTTTGGAGCCTCGTGGCGCCTGGGCACTGCACACTACTCTGAGACCCTGCGGGGTGTACTTACTAAGACGCTTTCCATCTTCAGTAACAGCCAGTTCAATTTCAACTGACCTGAAAAAGAAAGGGACCCACTCCTAGGCATTTACCCTAGAGAAATGCAAATTTATATTCACCTCAAAACTTCTACACAAATGTTTACAGCAACTAGATTAAGTCATCAAACTGGAAACAAAAGTTCTTCAATGAGCAAATGCATAGACAAATGGTTCATCCAGTCCACGGAACACTGCTCCGTAAAAGGAACAAACTACTGTACATGCTAGGATATGAACGAATCTCAGAGGCACTGTGCTGAGTGAAAGCAGCTGGTGTTGGGAAGGTTACATAGTGTCTGAGCCCCTTGATATGGCATTGTGAAAAAGGCAGAACTATAGGGATGGAGAACAGATCAGTTTCGCTAGAGACTGGGAAGCCAGTTCAATTACAAAGAGAGAGCATGAGGGGATCTTGGAGGGTGATGGAGCTGCTCTGTATCCTGGTTGTGCTGATGGTTACATGAATCTATATATATGTTAAAACTCAGAAGTGTACACACATACCCTGTGCAAAAGGTCCATTTTTACTGTATGTAAATTCAAAAAAATAAAATTATGCTTTTCAACAAATGGTGCTGAAACAATAGGACATGCAAAAGAGTGAATATGGTACAGTCCTTATACCCTTCACAAAAACTACCTCTAACCGGATCACCTAAACATAAAACTATAAAACTCCTGGAAGATAACATTGGGGAAAATCTAGGCGACCTTGGGTATCGTGATGGCTTTTTAGACACAACACTCGACTCTGGCTTGTCCTGTGGAATGACATCTGAGAGGCTGGGCTCCAGTGGATTCAGAAGACACACGTAGGTGGTGTGAGCAGGTGGCTAAGATGCCTGTAACAGCGATTCTTTCTTCATTGTCTCTCCTCCCTTATTTGTTTATTTATGTATGGCAGTGCTGGGTCTTTGTTGCTGCACTCAGGCTTTCTCTAGTTGCCGCGAGCAGAGGCTACTCTGTTGTGGTGCGTGGGCTTCTCATTGCAGTGGCTTCTTTTGTTGCAGAGCACAGGCTCAGTAATTGTGGCGCACAGCTGCCACATGCTCTGCACCATGTCGAATCTTCCTGATCAGCGATGGAATCCATGTCACTTGCACTGGTAGATTCTTAACCACCAGACTACCAGGGAAGTTCCTGCCTCTCTTCCCTTAATCCTAGGGCTTCACAGTAAGTTCCTTGTGATCAGATGGCTGAGAAGAGAAAAAAAATTCAGGTCTGGTTTGCAGAAGTTTCTGTACCATCTACTAGTACCAAGAGAAATAGGACAGCAATAACCCTACAGCCCCACGCAAGGGTGGCCCTGAAGGACAATGCAAGAAACTTCTCCAAGTGGGCAGGACTCTGAGAGACACTTTGCCTATGTTGTCTGGACTGAGAGATGGCTGTAAAGTATGGGTCTACATGATTCATTGACAAGGTGTGGAAGGAATATGTTGGCAGGTTGGTGACAAGGAGGTCTGGGGAAGAGTTATTGGGTTGGCCAAAAAGTTTGTTTGGGTTTCCATACGATATTTTTTAAAAATCCAAATAAACTTTTTGGCCAGCTCACTCTATGGCTGGATCTCTACAAATGGGCATGGAATGTGAGGATATTTGTGCCCCATGTGACTGCTCACTAAAGGGTATTCACTGCAAAGGAGGCTCCTGCCAATCAGGTGAACAAAACATGTTCTAAAGATGTCAACCAGCCTCTTTTCCCAGACACCTCAGTGCTAGCTCAGTCAGCCCATGTAACCAAGCGGCCATAGCGGCGGGGTTTGAGTCCAAGTCTACGCACGGACTTCTCCTCACCAACACGGACTTGGCCATCTAATCAGCCCACAGCAGAAACCAACACTGAGTCCCCAGTAGAAGCCCATGGGGACCCAGCCAGCCACCTAGTGACACATGGGTTAATTGGACTCTTTCCATATTGGAAGAGGCAGAGATTTGTCCCCAGTGGACTATATACATGTTCTGGATACACATGTGCCTTTCCTGTTAATAATGTTTCTGCAAGCAACACCATTCATGGATTTGCGGAGTACCTTCCTCACGGTCCTGCTGTTCTACTCAATATTGCTTTGGATCAGAGAAGTCACCTCACGTCCAAAGAGCAGCAAAGGGCAGATGCCCATGGGATTAACCAGTTTAACCACATACACTATCACTCAGAAGCAGCTGACCTAATAGAAGGGTGGAATGGCAGACTGATGAGCTAGTTATGGTGCTTTTTGGGAGTCGTCCCTTCGAAGGGATGGGGTTCTGTCTTACAGGCTACAGTGGATGCTCTGAATCAGAGACCATTGCATGGTGCCGTCTGTCCCTGGGCCTGGGAATCAGGGTGACAATGGCTCCTCTCACTGTTAGCACACCTGACACTCCACTCATGGTGCGGATTTCTATACCAGCCAAGAGCCCCAGGAGACAGAAGCCACAGTAGCTCACAGAGAAAATTTAAGATACAGAACTGTTCTCTAACACAACATTGTAAATCAACTATACTTCAATAAAATAATTTTTTTCAAAAAGAACTGTTGGGACTTCCCTGGTGGTCCAGGGGCTACGACTCTGCTAAGACTCAGTGCAGAGGGCCAGGTTTGATCGCTGGTGGGGGAACTAGATCCCACATGCCACAACTAAGACACAGCACAGCCAAATAAATAAATTAAATATTTTAAAACTTTTAAAAAGATTTTTAAAAAATAGAACTAAGTAGGTACAAATTTAACTAGTAAGTGAAAGAGTAAAATAAAGCTTTGTGGGTGCTAAGGTGCTTCAGTCATGTCTGACTCTTTGCGACCCCATGGACTGTAGCCCTCCAGGCTCCTCAGTCCATGGGATTTTTCAGGCAAGAATACTGGAGTGGGTTGCCATGTCCTCCTCCAGGGCATCTTTCCAACCCGTGTCTGTTACATTTCTGGCATTGGCAGGTGGGTTCTTTACCACTAGAGCCACCTGGGAAGCCCAAAGAAAGCTTTAAGGTATCACAAAGATAGCAAGTGCAGGAAGCAGCCCCTACTCTAGAGCTGGGAGAATGAATACGATTGGAATGATGGAAATAAACTCACAGGAGAGGCCTGGGGCTGACATACAGACCTTGGAGGAGGGGGCCCTGCTTGGCTGGTGCTAGTTCCTCTGAGTAGGGAAGAGGCCCTGTGGGTCTGGAACCCAAACTTCTGAGGAGAGGACATAGTCCAAATAGGGCTAGGATGTCCAGTAGATGGTGGGAGGTACATGATGAAGGTTTAATTGAGGACTAGATTTAGCTGATGCTGCTGGATTGAAGCATTGAGATGCAGGTATGCTCCCCCAAACCGAAACCAGATGGAAGACCCCCAGGAAGCCTCCAGGAAGAACCCCTTTGCCCTCTCCTGGCTGGCAGTCTCCTGCTCTGCTCACCCAGTGGAACCTGCAGGGGAGCCAGTGGGAAAACAGAGGCACCATCCCACATTGCAAAGCAGAAATGAATCAGGGCAACCCACCGGTAGGGCATAGACCATGACGGGGGATGCTGATCATTCCCACATCAGATCAGATCAGTTGTTCAGTCGTGTCCGACTCTTTGCGACCCCATGAATCGCAGCATGCCAGGCCTCCCTGTCCATCACCAACTCCCGGAGTTCACTGAGACTCATATCCATCGAGTCAGTGATGCCATCCAGCCTAAACCTGTGGGTTGGTCCGTGTTTATCCTTATATGCTTCACAAAACCTAACACAGTTTTCATCTATTTCTAAATTATCTATTTTTTTTCCTTCTACCAAGACTGAAGTCAAGGCCTATCTTTTAATTCTGACTCTGCCTCTCAACAGTTGTGTGATTGGTAACTGTCATTTCATAACTCTGAGCTTCAGTTTCCATATCTCTATAACACAGAAAACAACACTTATTCCTCACAGGGTTGCTGTGATGACATGAAAATGAAAGCTTAGTGTGGTGCTTGGCACATGGTGAAAAAGATATTCAAAAACATCTGTTCATTCCAAATATGAAGCCAAATGTATGCATGCTAAGTTGCTTCAGTCATGTCCGACTCTGTGTGACCCTATGGACTGCAGCCCAACAGGCTCCTCTGTCCAGGAGATTCTTCAGGGAAGAAGACTAGAGTGAGTTGCCATGCCTTCCTCCAGGGGATCTTCCCAACCCAGGGACTGAACCCACGTCTCTTACCTCTTATGTCTCATGCATTGGCAGACAGGTTCTTTACCACTAGCACTACCTGGAAAGCCCCATGAAGCCAAATATCTCCCTTTAAATTGCTTGTCAACCATTTTCAACATTAAGTTCCAGGGTCCTAGAACCCTTGGGTTAAGTCTTTGTTCTTTTTTTCCTAAGAGTGGACCATGGGAGACTTCCACATTGTCTCCACTCCCTCAACCAGCAGAAGGGACGGAGGGAGGCTCTCAAGAGATCCCTGGTGGCACCTAGTGGAAATCCCTAGGAGTGGAGGTGGCACTCTATCTCTGAGTGTGCCCTTTCCTTAGGAAAATAGCCCCCTGTTTGGCTGAGGACTGTTTTAACCTGTTCTTCCTCTTGGACTCATTGCAAGTGCTTGAGTCTGGGAGAAGGGAAGAAATGGTTCTGTTAAAACATCTGGCTGGGGTGGTACCCAGGCTTGTGCAAACAGCACTAAAAGTGATGTTGGTGCTGGGGTCCTCTCCGCGGCCAGTGGGAGAAGCTGAGCTGGACCTTTAAGGCACCCTTGGGAGAGCTCCTCCATCCCCTTCCACATTTGGTGTCCCCAAGACTTGACTCCTCCAGGACTTAGGATTCCCTCTTCCCCAGTGGCAGCTCCTCGGGTCTTGCCCTGACCTCATAATTGATCCCTTTGCGACATCCCCACACGACTGGCTTCTCAGTATTAATAAAATCCCATCCTAAAGCCTCACCAGGTGTCTCTGGTCCTGATCCATTTAAATCCTGTTCATCCTCCAGAACATCAGGAACACCAACCTAGCCGAGCGCTCCCACCCCCAGCCCCTTGCCTCAGTGCTGGCCCCCCTCCCTTCAGTGTTCCTAAGGACTCGCCTTCTCAGGACTGGAGACCGCCTGGTCACCCTTTCTCCTAGCTCCCAGCGGGACGGCTGAATCAAAGACGGAAGCCTGGGGTAATCAAGTTCAACGCGGACCACTGGAAATCGGACCGGTCAGGGACCAGCCAGGGACGCAGTCTCCTCCGTCACAGGGGAGACTGGGACTCAGTGACTGTGCTTCGAAAGTCTGCGGCGTCCTGGGGTTTCCCCTGACAGCCCTGCTTCCTGATCAGTTTCAGGTCCAGCTCCAGTTGGCTTCGCAGCTGAAGCCCACCTTTACCGGGCAGAAGGACGCGGCTGCAGAAGACAACTCCGGGCCAGGCGGGACGGATAACTACTGCTCCCCAGGAGCCGCGGCAAGAATAAACGCAGTGTTTACACGCTAATGGTTTCTCCGTTCATAAATGTTACGTTTTCATCCACCTACTCCGAGGCAGCTGAGCACTTAAAAATCAGCTTTGTTTTCCAAAGGGCCAAGTGTAACCCCTTGGCGGGACGTGTGGCGTGTTCAGCTCTGGAGAAGGTCACGGGGGCAGGCCGGGGGCGAGGAAGCCCTTAGCTGAAAGCCTTGAGGACAGGCGATCCCGTGTCGGGGTGCGGGGCGGGGGGAAGGGGCCCCAAATCTGAGGGCCAGGAGAAGCTGCGGGGATAAGAGTCCCGGCCCTGCCCCCGGCGAGCCTGAGGACTGGGAAGCAGGCCTCTTAATGGGCGCCTGCGGCTCCGGCAGGGACGGCAGGGGGCGTCCAAGGTCGTCCCTCCCAGAGGAGCGTGCGGGGAGTGCGAGGCTAAGCCCGGAATCGCTGCAAGAGCGCCCCATTCCGAGTTCCCGGAGAGATACTGGCGTGGAGGGGCGTGGTCTCGGAGGGGGCGTGTCGGGATGTCGAGGGGCGTGGTCTGGTGGGGCCGCCTCCGGTGACAACCGAGAAGGCGGTGGTGCTGCCAGTCTGCCTGGTGTTAGGCGAGATGGGGCTGGAAAGATCAGCTTGGCGTTTTAGGCGGGTCCCTCTGGCTCTGGACGATGGGTGGGGAGGGAGAGATCTCGAAGAGAGAGCCCAGGTCAGGAGGCGATTTCAGAAAGGCGCGGAAAAAGAAAAGCCCTCATTAGAGAGACCACAGTGGCAAGGAGCGAAAGAGGTGGGCTCAAGAGGAGAAAGGCGTGAAGGACAGGCCTCCCGACCTGAGGTCGACGGGGTGCGGGCGGCGAAGAGCAGGGAGGAGCCTGAGCGCTCGGTTCTCGAGTCGGCTGCTCCGGAGGGCGGGCTGGCAGCCGCAGCCTTTCCCGCACCCGATCCCCGAGACTAGGCAGCGCTCCTCCAGAATTCGTCCTTGGCCCTCGCCAGTGCGGGCGCTAAGAGCCGCGAGTCGCGCAGGACATGAAGGGAGGACCCAATGCGCGGCCATCTGCTGACCAGTCTGGAGCCAGTTAGAGCCACCGAACTCTCCAGCACGCCGTCTGGCCCCAGCGGTCCCTCACCCGGCTAAGCCCACGCCTGGGACGCCTTCAGGATGCCTTGAGTCTGGAGGCAGAAATCCTGGTCACCCCTCTCTCCCCACTCCGCCTCCCTCCCCTACACTCGGAACCAGAACTGCTTATTTCTAGTCCAAATATGATGGTGATAATCTATCAAATCTACTGTGAAGTGAGTACTCAGTGTGTGTGTGTTCTAGCTTTGTGGTAAGCATTTTTTCATGTGTTTCCTCATAAATTCCCCTACTTTCCTACGACTTTCGTCATTTTGGCCAGTACCACCTGAATTATTATTTACTTATAATTTTTAAGCCACTCAGAATTTAAAGAAGTGCTATCTGAAATCACAGGTTTGATACACCGTGTTTATTTTTACTAGTTCATATACTATACATATGAACTAAATATTCACTCGTGGGACTTCCGCAACTGTCCAGTAGTTAAGACTGTGCGCTTCCACAGCAAGGAGCGCGGATACGACCCTTGGTCAGGGAAGTAAGGTCCCCGCGGCCAAAACAAGAAAAGAAAGTTCACTCATAAGCCACATGAAATCACCTCATGTTCCACCAGTCGTCCCTGATTTTCGGACTGGTAAACTGAGGCTCAGGGAGATTGTGTCCCTCCCACAATTCTGGTATGCTGCTGCTAAGTCACTTCAGTCGTGTCCGACTCCGTGTGATCCCACAGACGGCAGCCACCAGGCTCCCCCGTCCCTGGGATTCTCCAGGCAAGAACACTGGAGTGGGTTGCCATTTCCTTCTCCAATGCATGAAAGTGAAAAGTGAAAGGGAAGTCGCTCAGTCGTGTCTGACTCTTAGCGACCCCATGGACTGCAGCCTACCAGGCTCCTCCATCCATGGGATTTTCCAGGCAAAGTACTGGAGTGGGGTGCCATTGCCTTCTCCGAATTCTGGTATAGGGCCAAGCTAGTGCACTACTTAACTTCTGAAATTGCCCAACCGTGACACAGGGTACTACAAAAGGAGGCAGCCTGGAGGGGTCCTAACAGAAGGGGAGCAACAAGACAGGGATATGTCCAAGACACTAGGGCTGGGCAGGAATGGGATACTCTGAGGCTCAGTTTTTCCATCTCTGAAACAGGTAGTAACAATCTCTTTCCTGAGGGCCTTGTGAGAACTGAGATAAAGCAGTGTTTAGCACAGTGCTTGAAACTACCACACAATTGCACTCATCACACACTAGTAAAGTAATGCTCAAAATTCTCCAAGCCAGGCTTCAGCAATATGTGAACCACGAACTTCCAGATGTTCAAGCTGGTTTTAGAAAAGGCAGAGGAACCAGAGACCAAATTGCCAACATCTGCTGGATCATCGAAAAAGCAAGAGAGTTCCAGAAAAACATCAGCTTCTGCTTTCTTGACTATGCCAAAGCCTTTGACTGTGTGGATCACAACAAACTGTGGAAAATTCTGAAAGAGATGGGAATACCAGACCACCTGACCTGCCTCTTGAGAAACCTGTATGCAGGTCAGGAAGCAACAGTTAGAACTGGACATGGAACAACAGACTGGTTCCAAATAGGAAAAGGAGTACATCAAGGCTGTATATTGTTACCCTGCTTATTTAACTTCTATGCAGAGTACATCATGAGAAATGCTGGGCTGGAAAAAGCACAAGCTGGAATCAAGATTGCTGGGAGAAATATCAATAACCTCAGATAGGCAGATGACACCACCCTTATGTCAGAAAGTGAAGAGGAACTAAAAAGCCTCTTGATGAAAGTGAAAGAGGAGAGTGGAAAAGTTGGCTTAAAGCTCAACAACATTCAGAAAACAAAGATCATGGCATCTGGTCCCATCACTGCATGGGAAATAGATGGGGAAACAGTGTCAGACTTTATTTTTGGGGGCTCCAAAATCACTGCAGATGGTGATTGCAGCCATGAAATTAAAAGACACTTACTCCTTGGAAGGAAAGTTATGACCAACCTAGATAGCATATTAAAAGGCAGAGACATTACTTTGCCAACAAAGGTCCGTCTAGTCAAGGCTATGGTTTTTCCAGTGGTCACGTATGGATGTGAGAGTTGGACTGTGAAGAAAGCTGAGCGCCGAAGAATCGATGCTTTTGAGGTGTGGTGTTGGAGAAGACTCTTGAGAGTCCCTTGGACTGCAAGGAGCTCCAACCAGTCCATCCTAAAGGAGATCAGTCCTGGGTGTTCATTGGAAGGACTGATGCTGAAGCTGAAACTCCAATACTTTGGCCACCTGATGTGAAGAACTGACTCACTGGAAAAGCCCCTGATGCTGGGAGGGATTGGGGGCAAGAGGAGAAGGGGACGACAGAGGATGAGATGGCTGGATGGCATCACGGACTCGATGGACATGAGTTTGAGTGAACACTGGGAGTTGGTGATGGACAGGGAGGCCTAGGGTGCTGTGATTTGTGGGGTCGAAAAGAGTCGGACACAACTGAGCGACTGAACTGAACTGAACTGGCTTGGCACATAACAACCCCTCATTAAATCTATACTGTTGTTATACAGAGTAGAGTAGGGAGTTCTGAGGCCATGCTTGTGAGTGAGTGGCTCCTCTACCAAATTATCTGAGATTTCACAAACTCTGCTCCCCTTAGGCTAGCACTGTTAGCGGTTTGGTGTGTATCCTTCCAGACCTTTGCTATGCATGTACATATAGTCTCTGTGTATGTATGCTATGTACATCCACACATGATTTACAAATGATTTGGGGTTTTGTTACCGTTTTTGTTGTTAGACTCATAGACAAAAATGCTATACTTATTCCACAGCTTGCTTTTATTTGATTTAACAGTATAGCTTGGAAATCTTTCCACATCAGCATGTATAGGTCTCTCTGCTTCATTCTTTTTTAATGGCTACATAGTATTTCTTAATATCACTCCATAACATTTTATTTAGCCATTCTTCTACTGATGGACATTTAGGATGTTCAATTTTTTCAGTTTTACAAACAGTACTGTGAAATATATGTTTATCCTTGTTTTTGCATTTCTAGGAAACAGGTTTATAGACGTGGAGATTTTGAGGAAGAATATTAAAACATTCTATACTATTTCCTTTCAGTTCTCTATTAATTTTGTTGTTGATATTTAATCATTTAATCAGCCTGAAATTAGTTTTGGGGGTATGAAATAGTAATAAAATGCTGCCTCATGAATAGAGCAATTATCTTATCTTACTATTTGAAAATTAAATAGCTTCACCCTTACCCAAGGGTTTTTAAAAATTCTTTTTATTTATTTAAGTAATTTATTTAGCTGTGCCAGGTCTTAGCTGCAGCATGTGGGATCTAGTTCCTGACCAGGGATTGAACTCTGGCACCCTGAATTGGGAGCATAATGTCATAACCATTAGACTGCCAGGGAAGTCGTACCCAATAGTTTTTAACACTGTCTTTATCATATCTTGGATTCCTTGGTTCTGTTTCTTGACCATTTATTTAGTTCCATTTATCTATTTACTTATCTTATGCAAATATTTTTTAAATAAGTAAATATTTTGTAATACACTGACATTTGCTTAAAGCAAGTATTTTTTCTCTTTTGTAAAATTTCTTAGCTCTTCTTACATTTTCTCTCTTCCAAATGAACTTTAGAATTAATAAGCAGTTTCATTAAGAATCCTGTTAGAATTTTTATTGAGATTGTCTTAATGTATAGATTCATGTGGTAAGAATTAAAATCTTAACAGTATTGAGTCTTTCCATTCAGGATCATATATCTTTCTTAATTTACTCAGATCTTTCTTATGGCCTTCAACAAAGTTTCAGATTGTCTTTAAATAATTCTCACTCATTTCCTAGGTTTATTTTTTGATGTGTTATAGCTTAGTAAGCATTGTAGATAGTATTTTTTCATATTACACATGTATATGTTAATCTTATAACCAGCAATTAGTTTTATTATGAATTTTAAGTAGTTATTATTAATGTGTATAAATTCTGTTGACTTTTTAAAAATTGGAGTATAAATTGGCATACAATATTAGATTAGTTTCAGGTGTCTAACATAGTGATTCAATATTTTTATATGTTAAAAGTTATCATGACTATTGATTTTGAGTGTTTTATTACCTACCATCTTATTGAGATCTCATTAAAACCACTAATTTTATATTGAGACTCTTGGACTTTCTGTGTTAACAATTTTACAATAAAACTAGCAGTGAATATTTATTGAGCATTTACTATGTGCCAGGAACAGTTCCAAGCAGTTGACATATTTTAATTAATATCCCCCTCACAACCCCAACAGCACAAACATACAAAACACACAACAGCAAGCATTCTGTTTCCCCATCTTACAGGAAAAAACCCAAACCCTCCTGAGCTCCACTTTCCTCTTCAGTTACTTTTCATTTCTCTTTATTTTAACCGAAACTCCTGGAGGTATAGATTCATTTCCTCAAATTCCTTTTAAAAACATTTCCAACTGATTCAAAAATTTTAAGTCTATAGAGAAGTTGAAACAATAACACAATGAATACTCTTCATGTAAATTTACCAATTACTGTTTCACCATATTTATTTTTATCTTTTACTCTATATACTTTTACTTTTTAAAAAAAAATTGAAGTATAGTTGATTTGCAATGTTGTGTTAATTTCTCCTGTACAAGTGCAATTATACATGCTCACATATGTATATATATGCATACATACATTCTTTTTATATTCTTATTATGGTTTATCCCAAGACATTGAATATAGTTCCCTGTGCTATACAGTAAGACCTTGTTGTTCATCCATTCTATATGTATTTAGTTTGCATATATTAACCCCAAACTCCCAGTCCACCCCTCCCCCAACCCCTGTCTCTATATTTTAGATTAAGCCACAGCCATTATGACTCTTCACGCCTTCAGCTTTCATCTCCTAAGAGCAAGGATATTCTTCTCTATAACCATAATTCCATTATCATACATCCAAGAAATTTGAAATTGGTACATTATTTAATATATAGTCCATACTGAAGTTTGCCCAACTGTCCCTAAAATTTCTTTATAACTTCTTTTTTAATCCAGGATCCAATGAAGGATTAACGTGCAATTAGTTATCATGTCTCTCAAGTCACCTTTAATCCAAAGCAGTTCCCCTGCCTTGTTCTGTTTTGTGAAACTGACTTTTTTCTTTTTTGTCTTTTTGGTTGAGTTGGGTCTTTGCTGCTCTGCACAGGCTTTCTCTAGTTGTGGTGAGCGGGGGCTCCTCTCTAGTCGTGCTGCACGGGCTCCTCTCTAGTCGTGCTGCACGGGCTCCTCTCTAGTCGTGCTGCACGGGCTCCTCTCTAGTCGTGCTGCACGGGCTCCTCTCTAGTCGTGCTGCACGGGCTCCTCTCTAGTCGTGCTGCACGGGCTCCTCTCTAGTCGTGCTGCACCGGCTCCTCTCTAGTCGTGCTGCACCGGCTCCTCATGTGGTGGCTTCTCTCGTGGAGCACAGGCTTGGTGCACGGCTGCAGTAGTTGTGGTGCATGGGCTTGGTTGCTCCATGGCATGTGGGATCTTCCCAGACCAGGGGTCGAACCTATGTCTCCTGCACTGGCATGTGGATTCTTATCCACTGTGCCACCAGGGAAGTCCTGAAATTGATATTTTTGAAGAGTCTAAGGCCAAGATTTTTTTTCTATTTATTTGGCTGCATCGTGTTTTAGTTGCAGCACACCAGATCTTTAGTTGTGACATTTGAACTCTTAGTTGCAGCATGTGGGATCTAGTTCCCTGACCAGGGATAAAAACCCAGGCCCCCTGCACTGGGAGCGGGGAGTTTCATAGGCCATTGCTTTTGTAGGGCGTCTCACTTTGGATTTATCTGATTTATTCCTCATGATTATATTCAGGTTAAACCTTTTGGGTAGAAACATTTGGGTAATGTGTCCTCATGTTTTACATCAGGGGTTTATAATATCAGTTCATCTCATTATTGACAATGTGCAGTGTGAGCATTTGGATTAAAGACCCGATTTCTCATGAATCCACTCTAATCAAGTTTTGTTCCCTCAGTGTCACCAACATGGTCCTTAGAAAGATCACCAATTACCTCCACGTTGCCAGATTCAACTGTCAGTTCTCAGACCTCTCTCTCTTGACGGATCAGTAGTATTTGTTACGGAGACCACTTCTCTTCTTTGGAGTGTTTGCTTCTTTGGATTTCCAGACATCCCAAACGTCTGGCTTTTTTCCTGTCTGCCCGCTCATCTCAGTCTCCTTTGGAGTGCTCCCTGGCTCCCTAAACTCTCAATGTTGAGTGCCTGAGTGCTTGGACCTCTTCTCTAATTTCTATCTACACTCCCTTGGTGACCTCATCCAGCTTTTTGGCTTTTACACCGTGCATTTACTGGTGACTTCTAAATTCCCATCTCTAGCCCAAACCTCTCTCCTAAATGCCAGGCTTGTATCCAACAATCTACTTGAAATCTCCACTAAAGTCTAATTAAGCACCTCAATCTTAACATGCTCATAACTAAGCTCCTTATATCCTGCCCATCCTGCCCCCTTGGGTTCCCCTTTCTCAAGCAATAGCAACTTCATTCTTGCAGTTGTTCAGGCCAAAAACCTTGGCGCCATAAACTCCTCTTTCTCATGCCCACACCTGTCAGCAAGTTCCAGAGAGCCTACCTTTTAAAAATATCCAGAATGCCACTTCTCACCACCTCTCTTGCCACCAGTGAAATCCAAACCGCGATACCATGTCACATTTGCCTTACTGCCATAGCTTCCTAAGGGGTTCTCCTTCCTGCTCTACCCTTATCCTCATTTTCTACACAACAATTGGAGTAATTTTGTTAAAACTTAAGTCATACAGTTTTATCCTTCTGCTTAGAACTCTCTGCAGAGGCTCCTCCTCTCAGGGTTCTTACTGGGACCCCTAAGTCCTGCAGGATCTGGTCCCCATTGTCATCTCTGATTTTCCTCCTACTCTGCCTCCCTGTGGTTCCTGAACACCCCAGGCTCACTGCCCCCTCAACAGGGCCCCTGCTGCTGCTGCTGCTAAGTCGCTTCAGTTGTGTCTGACTCTGTGGATCTGGATGCTCTTCTCTCACATCTGTGTGGCTTGCTCTCTCATATTCTTTAGGTCTTTACTCAAAAGACACCTCTTTTGAGGTTATGCCTTCCTGGCCTAACTCCCAGGACCCACTCCCCTTGTATCACAACACTTCTTACCCACGTTACATTTTTTTCTTCAGCACCTACCACTATCTAATAAATGATATATAATCATCTTTTGGTGTCTGTAGGGGATTGGTTACAGGATCTTTCTCCCATACCAAAATCTGCTGATGCTGAAGTCCCACACTGGGGATTCTGTATCTGTGGAACCCAGGGATATGGTGGGTTCATTGTATATTTATTGAACAACAACAACAAAAAATTCCAAGGACTTCTCTGGTGGTCCAGTGGCTAAGACACCACCCTCCCAATGCAGGGGACCTGGGTTCATTCCCTGTCGGGAAACTAGATCCCACATGCTGCAACTACGAGTTTGCATGCCCCAACTAAAGATCCCGGATGCCACAGTGCAGACTGAAGATTCCAGGTGCTGCAACAAAGACCCGACACAGCAAAAACATTTTGTAAAAAATGTGCCTATAAGTGGTCTTGCAAAGTTCAAGCCTGTGTTGTTAAAAGGCATGAGCTTAAACTGTGTGGGTTCACTGATATGTGGATATTTTTCACTAAACATACTCCACAATATCATGATCAGCAGTGGTTGATTTCCTGGATGAGGAACCATGACTGTGGAAGGTCAACTATGGGGCTAGAGCATCCAAGATTTTGGTATCCACAGTCAATCCTGGATCCAATCCCTGGGGATTCAGTGGGACTATGGAATTTTACTTTTTCATCCTTTAAGGATTATCCTTGTTGTCTACTTCCCTCACTAGAATGTAGCTCTAGAATATCTATGAGGACAGAGAACTTTGTTTTGTCACTTCAGTATTCCATCAGTAGTGCTGGCATACAGTATGTGCTCCATAAATATAAAACTTTCTGAATGAACAAGGCATTGGACCTGAGCTTTTTTTGTTGTTGTTGCTGCACTCCACAGCTTGTGGGATTTAGTTCTCCCACCAGGGGAGAACCCAGGCCCTAGGCAGTGAACACACCGAGTCCTAACCACTGGACCGCCAGGGAACTGCCAGAGCCTGAACTCTTAATGATGAAGCTATGCTGCAAATAATTATTTCCTTAAAAAATATATTTTCTGATTGACTAAAACTTTACGAAGAATGTTTCGAGATAGTGTTGGAAAAAATACTCCTAATGAAATGCAGGAGAGAATGTGGAGAAAAGGAAACCCTCTTGTACTGTTGGTAGGGAGAATAGAATGAAGATCCCTTAAAAAGCTAGGAACAAAACTACCAAATGGATCCACCAATCCCACAAAGGGGCATATACACTGAGAAAAATCATAATTCAAAAGACATATGTACCCATGTTCACTGTAGCACTATTTACAATAGCCAGGACATGGAAGCAGCCCATTAATAGATGTCCATAGACAGATGAATGGATAAAGAAGCTGTGATACATAAACAATGGAATATTACTCAGCCATAAAAAGAAATGAATTCAGTCAGTTCTAGTGAGGTGGATGAACTTACACTGTCACAGAGAGTGAAGAAAATCAGAAAGAGAAAAACAAATATCATATATTAACACATATATATGGAATCTAAAAATGGTACTGATGAATCTATTTGCAGGGCAGTAATAGAGACACTGGAGGTGGAGTAATAGAGACAGTGGAGGGGATGGAATTCCAGTTGAGCTATTTCAAATCCTGAAAGATGATGCTGTGAAAGTGCTGCACTCAATATGCCACCAAATTTGGAAAACTCAGCAGTGGCTACAGGACTGGAAAAGGTCAGTTTTCATTCCAATCCCAAAGAAAGGCAATGCCAAAGAATGCTCAAACTACCGCACAATTGCACTCATCTCACACGCTAGTAAAGTAATGCTCCAAATTCTCCAAGCCAGGCTTCAGCAATATGTGAACCACGAACTTCCAGATGTTCAACCTGGTTTTAAAAAAGGCAGAGGAATGAGAGATCAAATTGCCAACATCCACTGGATCATCGAAAAAGCAAGAAAGTTCCAGAAAAACATCTATTTCTGCTTTATTGACTATGCCAAAGCCTTTGACTGTGTGGATCACAACAAACTGCAGAAAATTCTGAAAGAGATGGGAATACCAGAGCACCTGACCTGCCTCTTGAGAAACCTGTATGCAGGTCAGGAAGCAACAGTTAGAACTGGACGTGGAACAACAGACTGGTTCCAAATAGGAAAAGGAGTACGTCAAGGCTGTATATTATCACCCTGCTTACTTAACTTCTATGCAGAGTACATCATGAGAAATGCTGGGCTGGAAAAAGCA
Organism: Bos javanicus; assembly: GCF_032452875.1. Lineage (NCBI taxonomy): Eukaryota > Metazoa > Chordata > Mammalia > Artiodactyla > Bovidae > Bos > Bos javanicus. The sequence goes on along the minus strand of NC_083883.1, from coordinate 29,789,515 downwards.
CAAGCTGGAATCAAGATTGCTGGGAGAAATATCAATAACCTCAGATATGCAGATGACACCACCCTTATGGCAGAAAGTGAAGAGGAACTAAAAAGCCTCTTGATGAAAGTGAAAGAGGAGAGTGGAAAAGTTGGCTTAAAGCTCAACAACATTCAGAAAACGAAGATCATGGCATCTGGTCCCATCACTGCATGGGAAATAGATGGGGAAACAGTGGAAACAGTGTCAGACTTTATTTTGGGGGGCTCCAAAATCACTGCAGATGGTGACTGCAGCCATGAAATTAAAAGACGCTTACTCCTTGGAAGGAAAGTTATGACCAACCTAGATGGCATATTCAAAAGCAGAGACATTACTTTGCCAACAAAGGTCCGTCTAGTCAAGGCTATGGTTTTTCCAGTGGTTATGTATGGATGTGAGAGTTGGACTGTGAAGAAAGCTGAGTGCCGAAGAATCGATGCTTTTGAGGTGTGGTGTTGGAGAAGACTCTTGAGAGTCCCTTGGACTGCAAGGAGATCCAACCAGTCCATTCTAAAGGAGATCAGTCCTGGGTGTTCATTGGAAGGACTGATGCTGAAGCTGAAACTCCCAATACTTTGGCCACCTCATGTTAAGAGTTGACTCATTGGAAAAGACTCTGATGCTGGGAGGGATTGGGGCAGGAGGAGAAGGGGACGACAGAGGATGAGATGGCTGGATGGCATCACTGACTCGACGGATGTGAGTCTGAGTGAACTCTGGGAGTTGGTGATGGACAGGGAGGCCTGGCGTGCTGCGATTCATGGGGTCTCAAAAAGTCAGACACGGCTGAGTGACTGAACTGAACTGGAGACACAGACATAGAGAACAGGCTTGTGGACACAGTGGGTGAAGGAGAGAGTGAGATGAATTGACAGTTTAGTTAGCTAAACTAACTTTAGCTAGTGGCAAGTTGTATTAATATAACACAGGGAGCTTAACCTGGTGTTCTGTGACAACCTAGAGGGGTGGGATGGGTGGGGCAGGGGGTGGAAGGGAGGTTCAAGAGGAAGGGGACATTTGTATGCTTATGGCTAAATTTATGTTGCTGTATGGCAGAAACCAACAGAACATTGTAAAGAAATTATCCTCCAATTAAAAAAATAGCACTGGTCAGACCAGCAATGACCAATTTTAAGATGAAAAATAAAAGGATTCATAATGACTTTAAGAGCATGCTTCTTACCTAGTTTCACCATTAGTTATTAATGTTCTTACTGACTCAACTGACTTGATCATGTTACTGCTAAGACGCTTCAGTCGTGTCTGACTCTGTGCGACCCCATAGACAGCAGCCTACCAGGCTCCGCCATCCCTGGGATTCTCGAGGCAAGAACACTGGAGTGGGTTGCCATTTCCTTCTCCAACTGATCATGTTACCTAAATCCTATTTCATTTAGAGACCAATGCTTAATGGCATAAGAATGACAGCTATTAAGCAGGAATTTAATAGAAAATGCATACTACCTAGAAAGTTGGGAAGTTGAAGGAATTTTTCTCTACAACTTTGCAAGAAATAGAATGTATGCTTATTAGCTTTATCAGAATTTAAAATTCTACCCCAGCATTTATTGAATATTATGTGCCCAGCCTTGTGTTTTCACTTAATCTTCAAAATAATAAATCAGTTACTATATTTTAAGGTTATGGAAATGTAATGTTAAAATCTGAAGGGCAAGAGAAACATTCATTTAGTATGAATCCAGTCATGTCCAACTCTTTGGGTTGTAGTTCACCAGGTTCCTCTGTCTATGGGATTTTTCGAGCAAGAATACTGGAATGGGTTGCCATTTTCTTCTCCAGGGGATCTTCCTGACCCAGGGATTGAACCCACGGCTTTGATGTCTCCTATATTGCAGGCGGATTCTTTACCTGCTGTCATCACGGAAGCCCATATTTTAAGGTTATAGAAGCTTAACATTACGATCTGAAGGACAGGAGAAACATTCTAGTATGAATCCAACCAATTTTTTTTCAGTTTTTCTACGTACCAGTACAGGGGCTACAACAGAAAGGACACTGAACCCGTTTTTATAGCACATTCTAGTAGGGGTAAAAAAGGAATGTAATTTCAGATTTTGATAAATAAGGAAATAAAACCAAGGGATGTGACACAGTGTATGTGGGCAGAGGGTTTGGCTGCAGCTTAGTAAGCGAGTGGTGGAAAGATTGGTGAGGCCAGATCAAAAAGGCCTGCCTCATGAGCTAGTTTAGATGTTATGCTGTGAGTAATGGGAAGCCACTAGAAAATTTTAAGTGGGGAAATGATCTGATCTGTTTTAGAAGCATTCTCTGGGGGCTGTAGAGGCCAGGGGGAATGAGTGGATGAATGCAGACTGACTTAAGTTATGGTAATAGTCCGGGTGAGAGGATAGCAGCTCAAACTAGGATGATAGAAGGTTAAGTGGAAAGTTTGGGGCACACTTTTGGAGGAAGTCAACAGGATTTAATGGAGGAATGAAGGTGATGGCTCAAGACTGAGCAGGTTGTGAGCAGCATGTCTTCAAATGCAATTTTAATTTCTTGGCTATGCTGGGTCTTCGATGCTGCACATGCGCTTTGTGTGCATGGGCTTTCTCTAGATGCGGAGTGAAGGCTCCTCTCTGGTTTCGATGGGTGACTTTCATTTCTGAGCACAGGTTCAAGGGCTCATGGGCTCAGTAGTTTATGGTGCACAGGCCTAATTGTTTCACAGCATGTGGGATCTTCCTAGAGCAGAGGTTGAACCCATGCACCCTGCCTTGGCAGGTAGGTTCCCAACCATGGGACCACCAGGGATGGCCCCTTCTTGTAATTTCTATTATCTGTCCCTCTCATTCCCAGTTTTGTCTCCCCTGCCTGTTTCTACTGTCAAGACTTAACTTCTTCCTAGAGACCCTGTCAAATTAACCGATTTATTTGTATATCTCACAGTAGGGGCATGGGAATGAGAGAGCACTGCCTTGGGTTTAGACTACTAGGGAATAAATCCCATCTCTTCTATTTACTATGTGACCTTGGGCAAGTTTCTTCACCTCTAAAATACATAGTACCCATTTCATAGTCAAGAATTTAGTCCTTGAGCAGTTTATACCTTTACTCAGTCTCCAGCAGATATATTCAAACTTGCAGTTTATGTCCTCTCAAATTCTAGGCTGTCAAGATCAGTTTCAGTGTTTTAGCCAAGGGCTTCCCACATTTATCTAAGACAAATGACATTTCCAAATTCCTTCCTCCAAGCTCTTCCCATTCCTTGATCTTCCTTTAGGAAGATTTTAATCTTATCTTTCTCTTCCCATGATTTTATAGGGTTTTTCATCTGTATAGTTGACTTGGTTTTTGGAATGTTTTCTGGAAACTTTCAGCTATTAATCAGCTATTTTCATAAGATACTTTATATTCAATAGTTACCACTTTTTAGATGCTAAAAACTGCACAAGAGTGGCAAGTTTAACTATGGTCCCCACACATCACTTTGTGCCCAACTCTAATTCACTTTTCCTAAGTAAAGTTCTCATGTAGCCAACTCCAAAGCATAGCAGGTAAAAGGGTTTTTAGCCCAATAAGCATTAACTCAGGGATCAAAGGGAGTGGCAAATCATACTTAGATATCTAAGTCAAAGAATATCCCTGACTTCAAAACTATGCATTGTTTAGACCCTAGTCAACTAAGAATAATCTTCCCAAACTCCACTACCTCTTTTAAGTAGGAATGAACTACCTACCTTATAGGAATAAAGACCATGGTATGAGATAAGCTCCATAATACACATACGTATCTATGTACATGCTACTACTAAGTCACTTCAGTCCGACTCTGTGCGACCCCATAGACAGCAACCCACCAGGCTCCGCCATCCCTGGGATTCTCCAGGCAAGAACACTGGAGTGGGTTGCCATTTCCTTCTCCAATGCATGAAAGGGAAAAGTGAAAGTGAAGTCACTCAGTCATGTCAGGCTCTTTGTGACCCCATGGACTGCAGCCCACCAGGCTCCTCCATCCATGGGATTTTCCAGGCAAGAGTACTGGAGTGGGTGGCCATTGCCTTCTCCAATCTATGTACATACTGTGGAGTAATAGAAGTTAAAAAAAAAAAAAGTAAAAAAAAAGTTCCATCTATTTTGCATCATAATCAGAAACATGTTGTAAAAGTTTTGTTTCCTGAATCTTAGGATTTTATAATGACCTATCTAAATGACCATTTTTATCTAAAAATGAGGTTATTGCTAAAAAGGAGCTTAAGAATAATGTATTCATAAGCCCAGTGTTATTTATACCTTATTGATGTGAATTTTAGTTCATCTCACTTCAGTTTCAGAGCACCTTCGTTCATGTTAAGTGTCAGTACACTAGGGATGTTAAGTCCATCCTCATTTCACATTCCCAATGCTAAATAAAATGCAGTTTTAAGAATGAACTATAGCTGATTAATACAGGGTTAATATACAGTATCTTAAAATAGCCAGCTCTTCAATGCACTAAGTTTTTGAGCTGAAGACTGTTCTACTTGCAGTTAAATTACCACTAAATATTGTTTAATAGTACAATTATTTATAAATGTACTTTCACTACTTATACAGATTTAACTATTTTCATGGGATCCTGCTGGCCAGTTAGGTTTGGGAATTGTTAATACCCATATCCAGAGAGTTAAAATTAGGAGGAAAGCCAGTAGCTCTGTTCTTCTTCCCATATAAAGCTTGCATTTACCTCAAAATCACTGCAGGTGGTGACTGCAGCCATGAAACTAAAAGACGCTTACTCCTTGGAAGGAAAGTTATGACCAACCTAGAGGGCATATTCAAAAGCAGAGACATTACTTTGCCAACAAAGGTCCGTCTAGTCAAGGCTATGGTTTTTCCGGTGGTCATGTATGGATGTGAGAGTTGGACTGTGAAGAAGGCTGAGTGCCAAAGGATGCTTTTGAACTGTGGTGTTGGAGAAGACTCTTGAGAGTCCCTTGGACTGCAAGGAGATCCAACCAGTCCATTCTGAAGATCAGCCCTGGGATTTCTTTGGAAGGAATGATGCTAAAGCTGAAACTCCAGTACTTTGGCCACCTCATGTGAAGAGTTGACTCATTGGAAAACACTGATGCTGGGAGGGATTGGGGGCAGGAGGAGAAGGGGACGACAGAGGATGAGATGGCTGGATGGCATCACTGACTCAATGGACGGGAGTCTGAGTGAACTCCAGGGGTTGGTAATAGACAGGGAGGCCTGGCGTGCTGTGATTCGTGGGGTCGCAAAAAGTCGGACACGACTGAGTGAGTGAACTGAACAGTTTCTGATAAAATGTAACAATACTTCATACTAAAATTATTCTGAATATGGAACTTTCAAGGAATTAACTGCACGGTTAACGCTGATAGTAAAGACCCAAAGCAGGTATAGTTTAATGTATTTTAATAGCAAACTTACAGGAACAGCACAGAAGACAGACAACATGAAAAACATGTACTTGCACGTAGGGCAACTCAGTTAGAAAAGTATAGTGAGTGGGTGGAATCTACTGTATGATAAAAATGCTACAAACACCACTTAGTTGCAGTCAATAAGAAATTTACTTGTTTTAAAAAAATCCAAATGCTGGCATTGTCCAGAAAAATTTAACAGGTTTATTTATAATTGTTATAAAGTTGAACTGCTGAAACTTGTTCACTGAAACATTTTGACTTTCATTAATGCTTCATGTCCCCGCATTTATATTAAAAATTCACACACAAATGAAAATGGAAAAACTGCCAATACCTGATTTCTGTCCCCTATTTTCCACTTGCAATCATATACTTAGGTACCTTTTGACCCCATGGAAAAAAAATATCTAACGTTCAGAACTACCAATAACAGGAAGAAGAGAATTTTTTTTTTTTTTTTTAAAGAATGAAATGTTTCCCATCATAGTGGATTCTTAAGCACGTTCTCCACGTATGCGGCGTGCTAGCTGGATGTCTTTTGGCATAATTGTTACACGTTTGGCATGGATAGCACACAGGTTGGTGTCTTCAAAAAGGCCAACCAGATAGGCCTCACTTGCCTCCTACAAAAGAACAGAGAAAAAAAAAATGTTATTATCAACAGTTAAAGATACATCTATATTAGTTAAAAAGATGTTTTTGAGCCCTTTAAAAACCTACTTCAGAAGATGTTGACCACTTACCAAATGCTTAATTTAAAATCTGGGATGAGGCTGAAAGGCAGCTTATTAAAGTGAAAAACTCAAGACTGTAAATCTTTATAAAATACGAAAGTCAAATAATTTCACTACCAAATACTTTACCTTTTCTGTTATATGTGATTTTTAAACAAACTGAAATGTGTCTTGAGTAAAGCAAAAATCAAACTTCAACTCTAACATTTATTCTTATCCTCACAAAGATAAATGGAATTATGTATATCTATTCCAAGTAACACTCTCCCACCTCGGGATGTCCTCCTTTTTCTGAATCTTACTCCCAATTCATTATATCCGTTTGACTACTGGTTTCCATCATATGGGCCTCATCTACCTTTCCTTTAAACACCTCAGAGTTTGACTACCAGGTCAGTGTCCTACTTATATACAATGATCTATTTTGCCAACATATGCACCCCTACTAACTGTACTTTCCTCTATGCACCCCTATCTGTAATGGCATGTTATCCCCTCAGCATTAACACTGACCCCTCTGTTTTTTCCCATTACATCATAAAGCTTTTGAAGGTATCCTCTTATTCCTACTTTCACTCTAAACTGCTAGCTACATGAATCATTCAATACTTGCAGAGAAGGAAGAAAAAAGGAGAGCTCCTACTTATAATTAACTCTTAAAATTGTTAGTGTTATCTTACAGTTGTCTGAAAAGTTGAAGGATTCCTTGGTCTAGGTTAAAACAACTGCTTACGCATTTTGAAATGAACCAGTCATCAGTCCAACTGTTCTAGTGGATTAGGAACACTAAATGAAAGACATTATTTGGCTTCTCTATAGGCAAGTTATTTCTCTAAGATATATTTAGGAAAAAAAACCACACATTTTTAGAGTTGCTATTTTTGTCTTAATTAAAAAATTATTTCCATTTTGGAACTCTTTAGGTAATAAGACTAAAAGAGAAATACACAAAATACTTGGAGCAATTCAAGCCCCACAATACTTCGTAACACACAAGATATAGATGGGAGGGACCAGATTTGCTTTATAAACACTGACTTTGCTAATAACACTTGAGATTCTACTTTTAAAAGTACTAACAACTCCTCAAATGGTTTGTACTATTCTGTCTTATGAAAATATTTTACCTTCATTCTTTTTAGCCTCTTCTATAAAAATGTTTCATTCAAATTTTACTGTCCTTACATCTTTCTGCAGTATGTTATCAACAGATAAGTCTTATTTGCTTATCCTTTATGGCCTTCCTCAAGATTATTCCATGAAGGAGAAAGCAAACATTCCTCTCGCCCCTGCTTCCCAGGTGCAGGTAATTTTGAACTCAATTTCCTTGGCACTCACACGGGCCTTGTACACTAGCCATCTTTTAATACCCTTAAAAGATGGGTACTTACTTAATAAAATACTTATTTTATGCTCACAATGCCTAGCCCTTGAAGGAATAGAAGTTCAAGAAGTATTTGCTGGCTTGGTTTTTTATATCTAACCTTAACTTGAAACTTGCATCTTTTCTTTTCTTTTTTTTCCCTTGGATGTGCCCTGTGGCTTGGGGGACTGTTCTCCAACTAGGAACTGTACTTGGGTCCTTAGCCATGAAAGTGCAGAGTCCTGACTACTGGACTGCCAGGGAATGCCCGAAATTTGCACCTTTTCTACACCAGTAGTTCCCTGTATCTTACCTATTCCATATTAAAAGCAAAAGTCCTTAATATTCACGGATTCATCCTTGGGATATTCTAGAAATGGTAAAAAGTTTAGAAAACATAGCATACTGTAGACCCTACTCTTATGAGTTTCACAGGGCACATTAGATACCAGAACTCAAATTCCTCAAGAAAGAAAACAGTTGTTTCTTTTTTTGGTTTCACCCAGCATGTCTCAGGATTATGCAAATCTAGAAGGCTTCTGCAAAATACAGCAGTATGAACTGCTATATGGACAAGCCAACAAGTCCTGAAATTCAAACACCCATTTAAGAGTGGAAAGGTTTTGGCTCCCCTAGTACTATTCAAATATGATATGTGGCAGCTGGGGCTCTCATTGCTATCTTAGAACCTGCTCTAGATGATATGGGGTTGTGTCTGTCAGCTCTGGGAGAAGAGTCAATACAGGGAATTTGACCATGACCCATGTATTTCTAATTCTATTACCAATGTCCAAAGTTTCCTAAACATTAAGGCTATGATGGGATTTAAAGAGGGACACATTAATTTATAGCCCAATGAACAAAATTTTGAGGTAACAGCAAAAAAATATCTTGTAAATGGAAGGAAATGTTAATTCACAATATTTGAGTATATTCAATATCTGACTGTTCCACCATTTCAAACCACCAAAGTCAACTTTTAACATAAGGTGACCTTAATTCAAACTCTCAGTCGTTCGGGGCAAAAGCTAAATTTTAAGTTAGTTAAGTCTTGATAATCTACGGGAAACCAAGTCTGATTCCTCCACCATCCTCCCTAGACTTACTGCCCCCCATCTCTTTTAGTTGTGTTAGAGAAGTTGTGAACTATGTAACTCTAAAGTCAAAAATGGCTTTCTTCTACCCTATTCACATAAGCAAATTCTCCATCTCTATATCCTTAAGAGAAATGAAATATTTTCCAATAAAGAGCTACCAATGCCAGAGTACTACAGGCAGAAGAGTTGAACATTTTGCTCAAAACCAATGCAATCACTTACTGACAAGTATAAAACACAAACCTTAATAACAGCCCTGACTTTTAAAAAGACAAGTCTTTTAGCCAGACTGTTAAGTAATCAATTTACAAAGCTCTAACACTGACACTTAGGCTTGACAATGTTGGACTTTCAAGTATAATGTGTGTAACTACAGAACAAAATTAGCATCTTTAGGTCAACACTTGAGAATATTTCTGTATTTAAAATTAGTGCAGAAAATATGACTAGCATTTGTAATAAATGAAATGGGATCTAGAAATAGTCAAAGATTAAATCAGAAAATAAAGGTCTTAAATAACAGCACTGGAAGATTTTAGTAGTTTGAAATTTTAGCAATTTCAATTCACTGAGAATTTAATGGATGCCTACTCCTGGAATTCACCAATCAAATGAAGTTCAGACTAACCATAGAAACAGCTCAACCAATTACACTTCAGGATAGAATCCACCTATCAAATCTTCCTCACACATAAAGGAAAAGCTTGGCAACAGCAGCCTTGAAAAATCCTCCAATGGAATGTATGTCGATCCTGGACCCTCCCCTAAAAGAGATTCTGATGCAGGTCTGTGGAGGTGCCTAGTAATCTGCATTTTAAATCACCTCTAACCCCATGCTGACAGAGGTGGCAGTCTTGCCATACTCTGAGTTACAATGATCTGATGAATGCCAAACACACTTAACATTATAGGTTACTTAAGTGACTGATGTTAACTGTACCCACATACCTAATCAAGTATCTTAGGTGTGGGCATCTCAAGTTGTTTAATCTGGCACAAACCACCAGTATTTCAAATACATGTGTGTGCTCAGTCACGTGTGACTCTGTGACCCTTGGTACTATAGCCTGCCAGGCTCCTCAGTCCATGGGATTTTTCAGGCAAAAATACTGGAGTGGGTTGCCATTTCCTCTTCCAGGAGATCTTCCCAACCCAGGTATCAAACCAGAGTCTCCTGCATTGCAGGCGTATTCTTTACCTCTGAGCCACTGGGGAATTCCATTTCAAATACCTAACCACAGCTAAAACTGTATTTCTCAAAGTTCTGACACACTGGCGCTAAGATTAAACTCACTGTTTCCCATTTAAGTGGAAATCCATATATAATCCCCTTAAACAAACTACATGTCTTCAAACTTCTCTCTTTACAAGCCCAGTAACATCTTTTTCTCCCTGTTGTCAATCCAATCCTAACTACCACTCAAGTTTCTTTTAACTTCAATGCATAATTCTTTAATGTTACCTAGTTCTATCCCAGATATTATGTTTTCTCCACTTGCAACTGCCTCTTCAGGTCCAAGAAGCCATTTATTCTAATTTTCCTTTTATATCATTCCCTGTTTGAAACTAATTACCAATATAGACCTTTGGCCCCATGACTTCCTAATATCCAGCAGCAACTGTAAGTCAAACCAGAGGATTTTTTTTTCCTTTAAACACTGCAATGTTTAAAAATTTTAAATCATATCTGTTTTTATAACCTCAAGCAACTTAACCTTTCTGATATCTCAACAGTGAAACATTAAGACCTATCTCACTGGCTGGTGATATACAAGCATTTGTATATGCTTGTATATATACAAATTTAGAGATGTTCTTGGTACAAAGCAGAACCAGCCAACTCTAAGAGCCTTTCCCACCCACCATTTTACCTGCAAAGCACCAATAGCTGCACTCTGGAAGCGCAGATCTGTTTTGAAGTCCTGAGCAATTTCCCGCACCAGACGCTGGAAGGGAAGTTTGCGAATCAGAAGTTCAGTGGACTTCTGATAACGTCTAATTTCACGGAGTGCCACAGTACCAGGCCTTTAAAACAAAACATTAAAGAAATGGTTACCAAATACATAAGAGAACTTAGAAGAGTGGTCATCAGCTTCAAAGAGATGGAGTCACTTTTCAAAAAATAAATCACCTAACTTTCTTCAGCGTTTGTATCAAATTTCACTTATTAATTTATGACCTAAATATTCAAATCTGTTAGAAGTAACACAGTACTTTTAAGACAAAAAAACATGATATTAAAGCAGATTCCCGGCAGGGAGTTTAATAATCACAGTCCCCTTGATTTTCTTCATCTTTAACATAAACATCACCAACTTCTGTTATAATTACAACTTGGGAAGGTACTAGGACACTAAAAAAGAAGTCAAAGTTTTTCAGACTTTTAATTTGACACCACTCTCATTCTTCCCACTGGCACCCCCCATTCTTCTGAAAGATCTACCAGCACAACCCAATGAGCTTCACTTAAAAAAACACACTTACAGTATTTAAGTTCAATTTCCTAGAATACCTTTGACACTGCATATCCCTCATGAATGACTGAACTGATGAACACTCTTTTGTGTTGTATTTTCCATATGGAAATTTTTTCCTTCAAGTAATTTTAAGCAAGAAATTTACCTCAATCCTGACTTAATTTCTTACACTTTTACTTTAGGCTAATCATTTGCAGAGGGTAAATACAGACAACTTCTGCCCTCTAATGGCAGATGCACTCAATAACACTGCTCAGGGTAGTTCAAAACTAAATATGCCAATAGAAGGAAAAACCAATCCAAGTAAACGAAGAACTTATGTATAACACAATGTCCCCATCTTGATTAAATTATTTTACCAGATGCCAGAGTAGCCTCAAAAATGTATTTAAAAAACAACACTTTTCTATTTAAAACATATGTATTACACCTAACAGCTAAGTAAAAATGTTAGTCTATCCTATTAACGTTATTAGAGATACAACGTCTTCTTTGGGCTATGGGCACGATTAGATTCAAAATTAAACATATTCCCAATAAAACCTAACACTATAAATTATATACACATTTTAAAGTAGTAAATATTTAACAAAGGGAAAAACAGATTCTCTAAAGGAGAAAGTATGCTTATACATCTTTTTATTAGATTATATAAATACTTCGAGAGATAAGACTTTGTTTCATTTTTCCTCTTTTAAAATACCTGTAACGATGAGGTTTCTTCACCCCTCCAGTAGAGGGCGCACTCTTGCGAGCGGCTTTTGTAGCGAGTTGCTTCCTCGGTGCTTTACCACCGGTCGATTTGCGGGCAGTCTGCTTTGTACGAGCCATGGTATAGAGACCTCCTTACTTACCTACCAGCATCGGAAAAAACCAAAAATCACCATATGCAACTACCACACACACAAGTTTTCCTGCCACTACCCCCCCAATCTGGAAATTATGATTAGTATTAAAAAAAAAAAAAAAAGTCCATAATGTTATGTAATTTGAAAGGGTGCAGATTACATCTACCACCCAAATATGACTTTTTGAAACAAACTGTAGTACTAGAAAATTGTTAGCCTTAACACCAGTCATCTCTCAAAATGCCCAATCTGAGCGATAAACGGCAAATCAAAAAGACCCCCCAACAGCCTTCGCTTCAATTTCTTTAAAAAAACTGGAAATTAGAAATGTCTGTAAACATTCCATCCACGAACAAGTCAAAAGAACTAAGCCACACACCACAGAAAGGTCGAGTCAAATTACAGCAAAAAAGGTTTTAGTCACCCCCCCCCCGCCGCCCCCCCTTTACGTCTGGCAGTTGATAGATTGCTGTAAATATCTGAAAACATTCCTGGATTTGCATCTCTACAGTTCTGTTGACAAAAAGGCGTCTCAAAAAACAAGGGGAACAACAGCTACCAACAGCGAGCATTCTACAAAGCACCGCCCTCGAGTCCAGTCCTCAGAGGATTCGCAATGAAATAATAAAAAAAAAATTGCCCCGCACCCAGGCTTTAATTAACGCACTAGACTGGCCGACTGGTCCACCTCAAGCACCGCATAAACTTTTGGTTTCGCCTCCTCCGGCCCCTCAACACAGGGTCCCCCATCCTGCCCGCCTCGCTCCTAGCGTCTCGCGCAGGCACAAACTCGGCTCCCAGACCAGAACAAAATGGAAACAATCGCAAAACGTATCCGATTCCTTTCCAAAGAGACAAAACACCAAATCGCTCGAAAATACTCCATCCCCTGCCACGTGCCGCCCTCCAAAATGCAAAAGTTTTTTTTGCATTTCAAATGCATCAAGTTTCCGCTTCTCTAAAAAGGAGAAAAAAATGTTTCTCTTTAAAATTTTTTCCTCCTTTTTTGAAATGGGGAAGAGAGAAACGGGGGAAAAAATATGGTCGGTGACCAGAGAAGAGAGACAAGATGGTGAAGCTTAGCAACAACTGTGGGGAGGCAGCAAAAAGCGAGTTACCCCAGGGTGGGAAGCAGCGGCGATTTCCACCCTTTTCCCGCCCGAAAACTGGGGTCCGGGGTCCGGGGTCGGTAGTTAAGAGGCCCGCGCGGGTCGTGGTGAAGGTCTGGGGTCCCGGGAAGGGGCGGCGGGCGGGATTTCACCGAAGAAAAAGGAGCTAGGGGCGCGGGGAGGGAGAGCAGGCTCGGCGACGCGGCGGTTGCTGCTGTTGGGCTGAGGCGACGAGAGACTGGGGAGCCGCCGGAGCCGCCGCTGCCTGAGGGGAGAGGAAAACTCGCTCCTCACCTCCATTTCTGGGCCAAAAAGTTTTGGGGCCAAGCCGGAGGGACCCTGGGTCCCCTCCCGGCACCGCCGGGGCCCGGCCCGGGGCTGACGGCAAGCGGGGCTCGGTTCCGGGGAAGCGGGCAGACGGGGAAACTTACCCCCCTTCTCCTTCGGCTGGAGCTCGGCGAGCTAGAGGCGGCGCTGGCGTTGGAGAGCGACGGCGGCGCGGCGGCGGCTGCGAACACAATTGAAAGATGGCTGACACCGAGGCTATCCCCCAACACAAGCCGCCCCGCCCCCGCGCCGCGCGCCAACCAATCACACACAATGGAGGGAAGGCTCGGCCCCGCCCCCGCCCCCTCGCTCGCGCCCCGCCTCCCCCCTCCCCCCGCGCGCCCGTTCGCTGGCGCGCGCTCGCCCCTCCCCCGCGCGCCGCCCGCTCCCTCCTCCCGGCTGCCTCGCGCAGTGTGTGTACAAACACAAAAGACACGCTGAAGGGCCGCCGGCTCCCGCCGAGACGGCCGCCCGCCCACCCCCGTTTTAACTCCAGCTCCCCGGCCCCGCACTCCCACCCAGCTCCGTGCGCACACGTCATGGAACTCAGGAAGCTCGGGTTTGGGGCGCCGAGGGGGAAGTTGGGGGGAGGGGCGGGCGGGAGGAGGCGCGGCGGGTGAACGCCCGGCCTGCGGGCGTCTCGGGCAGCGGCGGGGAGGGTGAGGGAGGGGGCGCCCCGCTCCGGCGCGCGTCCCCGAGGCGCCCCGGACGGCGGGGGGCGGGGAGGAGGACACCGCCGGCCCAGTCTCCGAGCCCCAGTTGCAAACACTACCCGACAGGAAGCTTGCAAATAGAAACCTTGCACCCCGCGCCTACATTCGGTTGGGGCTGCTCTAGCACTGGCAGGGCTGCCGGCGGCCGTTTCCCTCCTTTCGCTACGGGCCAGGTGCGGCCGGGCAGCCCGCAGACAACTTTATTCACTCAAGACACCGGCTCGGGCCGTGGCGGTCTCGCGGTGCAGGTTGCGGGCTGCAGGCGGTCCGCGAGAACTCTGCCACCTGGGACGCCTGGCTCCTCGCAGGTGGCATCTCCAGGCCGACGGAGACGGCCAGGGACGGGGCTCGCCTTCTTCCTGGGTCGGGATGCCTGATGCAAGATGGCTGTATTTTGTAAGCTTCTAAAACAATATATGGAATACATAGCTAACTGCCCGAGGGCCTGAATACCAGCCTTGGCAGCTGTTCTACCAGCCAGTTCGGCTTTTTAACCATTTCAGTTTTAGGTAGAATTGCCAAATGCCGTATAGTCAAATGTCAGCAGCTTCTGAATAGTTGGATGCGGCGGTAAGTGGCATAAGTAAGGAAAACGTCTTTGGGGATCATGACATTTATCCATTTTCCAATTCTCAGTAGCATAGGAAACAGATTTCAGGTTCAAGTTACCCACGTTGTCATTTCATTGGCCTTAGAATATATGCACCGTCCCTAGATGGCTTTGACAACACTTGAAACTACGTGCTAAGGTTTTCAATAGAAGTGTCGTGCAGACATCCCATAGGATAGTGAAGGAGATAAATTTCATAGATGGAGAGCATAACTACTATTGATACTCTGAAGCTCTTATAAGGCATCTTAGTCATAAACATTACCCTGAAATCAGATATGAGAGAGGGAATAGATTTGTCCAAGGTCACTTAAGTGAAGAACAGACACAGGAGAAACAAACAAACAAAATCTAGTCCTCCTGTTTCATTATTATTTAATGAATGTTAAGTGTCTGTGGTTGCTGTGCAGAACACATGCAATTTGCAAGCCTGTCCTAATAGCACATATGCAAAAAAGCTTAGGCTGAGCTGCCAGCGAAGAGTTCCTATAATTTGCGCCAAGAAAAGGGTTTTTTTTTGTTTGTTTGTTTTTTGTTTTGAGGAAACCAAAATATTTGTTGGCTTTTTCCCAGGAAGGCTG
This sequence comes from Bos javanicus, assembly GCF_032452875.1. NCBI lineage: Eukaryota > Metazoa > Chordata > Mammalia > Artiodactyla > Bovidae > Bos > Bos javanicus. The sequence goes on along the minus strand of NC_083883.1, from coordinate 29,774,242 downwards.
ATACACATCAATTAAATTAATCATCTCTTCAAAAAATATTGAATGACATATATAATGTTCTCTTTATCTGCTAGATTTTTCCGTAGCTTCCATTTTTTTACTTAAAAATATTTCTGAGGGCCGGGAAAACTTTTAGATGACATAATTCTAATCTTGGACTATCTGAACCTACTTAGCTGTCCATCTGTAAAATGGAAGTGATATTTATGTGTGAAGATAGGCCACAAGTTTTTTCTAGTTGTAGGATCAAGTATGTTTCGCAGTTGGGTAGGTGTCTGGTTGGGCTTCCCAGATGGCTCAGTGATAAAGAATCCGCCTGCTAATGTAGGAGATGCAGGTTCAATGCCTGGGTGGAGGAGATCCCTGAAGAAGAGAATGGCTACCCACTCCAGTATTCTTGCCTGAAGAATTCTATGGACAGAGGAGCTTGCTGGGCTACAGTCCACGGGATCACAGAGTCAGACACGACTGAGCAACACTACTATGTCCATTAAATCTCTTATCATCTATGATTCTCTCTAGTTGCACTTTGTTGAAAAGTATGTCTTGAGGCTTTGGATCCCAGTCCTCTTTCCTTAATTGTCCCTCCTTCAGTCTTGCCCAGTAAATGGCATTATGATTTACTTAATTGTTCAGACCAAAATTCCTCTGAAAAACTTATCAGAATGACCTGCTCCTCTCCTCTTGCCTGTCCCCTCAGTCACTTTCTATATGACCTTTCTCTTTCCACTCTTGCACCTCTGTATTCCATTCTCTACATTGCATGCAGAGATTAGATTTATAGAATGTAAATTGGATTAAGTCACACCCTTCCATAAATCTATTTGGAGGCCTCCCACTGCTCTTGGTTAAAATGCAGGGCCTGGCATCACCCCTGCCCTCCCTAGTGACATTCTGCTGCAACCCAACTACCTTATCTTTCAAGTCTTCTCTCCTGAGGGTCATTACACTGTTTTGCAGGTTAAATGCTCTCCCCAAGGTTTACACAGGAGTCCAAGTGGCTCAGTGGTAAAAGAATGCACCTGCCAATGCAGGAGATGCAGGAGACCCTGGTTCAATCCCTGGGAGGAGGAAATGGCAACCTGTTCCACTGTTCTTGCCTGGAAAATTCCATGGATAGAGGAGCCAGGCAGGGTCGCAAAGAGTCGGACACAACCAAGTGACTGAGCACTTACGCATAAGGTTTACACAGAGCTGGCTCCTTCATCTTCTAAGGCAACATTTTGCACTTTCCCATATCTCTTAGAAAAAGATCCTTTTTATAAGGTCCACAGAAGAAAACTGAAGGGGATTTGGAGCCATTCATATGGAACTTGATTAAAACTTTTATTATATGTTTTTATATTACATAATCATATAAGAGAAAATAATTGCATTTTAAAGAAAATCAATATCAAACTTATGTAAAACTCTCAAATAAAATGTTTTCAAAGTTTTTAACAAGAAATGTTGAGGTTTTAAACTTGAAATGACCACATACTATTCCTGATCAAGACTTTAGAATGAAGATCTCTTCAGATTCTTGATGTTCTTATCATTGAAAAACGTTAAAATATAATTTTCAGTTATTCAAAAAAGTGTAACAGTTGGAGTTATGTATTTAAAATTCTTCCCTTTCTTTCATTGATAAGTGTAGTCTTGGAATTTCTTGTGAATGGATTTTGAATCCAGCTAAGCTTTTTGAAAATCAAGTATTTTTAAATTATACCTCCAATTTTCAAAATACACATGTGTTGCTAAGCAGTCATCCTGTAGGTGCCTTGGTCACCACAAAAAAGTCTAAAATAGCAAGAAATACCTGGTAGGAGGACAGAAATTCAAATCTGCAACAGCAGCTCTATTCAGCTTCCTTGTCCTCAACTCTGGTTGCATTTTGGGCCACACCAGTACTCCTTGGGCACTTGGCACAGTAGTCCTCAGGTTCCTGGTCCATGATGCTCCCTGCCTTGTGGGACTAAAGCCGGGGTCTGGAGTCTAGAGCACCTCTTGGACTGTGCTCAACACATCCTATGGAGCATTGAGTGGTTCTCATTTATCTGCTTATCTGCTCACCTCTGTGCCAACCGAGGGGCACAAATCAGACTCAGACCGATCAGGTTGCCCTTCAAGGAGCCTCAGAAGAGGCTGCTCCCAGGAGCTCTGGGGTGTAGGACCGAGAGGACCTATTTCCTGGCACTTCCATAGCCCAGAGTGAAGGCCCCTGGATGGCTCTGAGGTCTCAGTTCCAATGTCACCCCTCAGCCACACTGAGTCCCTGTCTTCCTTCCCCTAACCCTCATATTATACTTGGTCACATTTCCATGCTTATTGCTTTCACAGCAATTCTCACAAGCTGATGTTTTGATTCTTTTAGTGATTAGTGGTCTCAGCTAGACTGTAAACTTAGTGAGAGCAGGAGCCTTGATATTTTAAACACTGTTCTGTCTGCATCAACTTCTATAGTACCCAGCCCACACCAAACACTTAATAAATATTTGATGGATAAGTAAAAGGTGACCGTATTTTTGTGGAGTTTTATATTATAAATGTATTTTGTTTATAGGATATTCACATCTCAAAACACATATCTCTGAGTTAATGAGGGGCTTCTCTGGTGATTCGGTGGTTAAGAATCTGCCTGCCAGTGCTGGACATACATGTTCAATCCCTGATCTGGGAAGATCCCACATGCTGCAGAGCAGTTAAGCCTGTGGGCCACAACTACTGAACCTGTGCTCTAGAGCTTGTGCTCTGCAACAGAAGAAACCACCACCGTGAGAAGCCCACACACAACACAGAGTAGCCCCTGCTTGTGGCAACTAGAGAAAAGTCCTCGAAGTGCAAAGACCCAGCACAGCCAAAAATAAAATTATTTTTTAAAGTTTTGCTTTAAAAAAAGAATGAGCTATGACATCTTTTTCAGTATTCTCATCAGTTTAATGGAGAAGGCAATGGCAACCCACTCCAGTACTCTTGCCTGGTAAATCCCATAGATGGAGGAGCCTGGTAGGCTGCAGTCCATGGGATGGCGAAGAGTGGGACACAACTGAGCGACTTCGCTTTCACTTTTCATTTTCATGCATTGGAGAAGGAAATGGCAACCCACTCCAGTGTTCTTACTTGGAAAATCCCAGGAACGGCGGAGCCTGGTGGGCTGCTGTCTATGGGGTCACACAGAGTTGGACATGACTGAATCGACTTAGCAGCAGCAGCAGCAGTTTAAGAAAGATAAATATTTTTCTCGTGATGAGATTGTAAGGATGAAAACTGCCCATTTGACCGGGGCTAACTGTCACTATTAATGTTTTATAAGTTTTGAACACTCATTAAGTGACCAATGGCATCTATTATCGTTATTCCCTGCTCATCAAGCAGCCTTGGGCTTGCAGTTGGGGTCTCTGTGTATATCCCCAGTATCCAGGAGATTGTCACATCTCTTTGTAAATGAATGGGTGTCCCAGTTCTACATCTGTCTTGGTGAGTGAGTTAGTGTAGGTCTCCCCTGAAGGAGAGCCAAGAAATTAAGTGGTTTTTGAGAGTGCAAGGCCCAAAGCCATGGTTTTGAGCCATAGTGAATTCATACATGTATGTGGCACCTGGGGAAGCTTCTTGGACATTAAACAGCCTTTGAGACACTCCCCAACCCTTCCTTCAAACTTCAACATTCTGATATAATGATCTTGACACTTGCTAAATATTAAAAAACAGGCAAAAAATTTCTGTTTCATAAAAAAATCCTTTAAAAAAGGATTCTCTCTTTTAAACAAACAAACAAACAAAATATTCCCTTTTCTCCAAGAACTGGATTAATTGACCAAGTTCAAGAAAAGACAGTTTCAAAAAGTAATACCTTCTCCTCTGGAGAAAAGAGGAGTTATGCTTCCTTTGGTAGACTGAGAATATTCTACCGTACAGAGCTGCTGCTGCTGCTAAGTCACTTCAGTCGTGTCCTACTCTGTGCGACCCCATAGACAGCAGCCCACCAGGCTCTGCCGTTCCTGGGATTCTCCAGGCAAGAACACTGGAGTGGGTTGCCATTTCCTTCTCCAATGCATGAAAATGAAAAGTGAAAGTGAAGTCGCTCAGTTGTGTCCAACTCTTCACGACCCCGTGGACTGCAGCCTACCAGGCTCCTCCGTCTATGGGATTTACCAGGCAAGAGTACTGGAGTGGGGTGCCATTGCCTTCTCCACTGTACAGCTAGCCTGTCATAAGGACAAGGACTTGAGTTACCAGGGAGCCGGGAACTGCCTTGTATGGTTTTTTAATGACCCAAGCAATGGTGTTTCCCTTTTCTAGTATAAAAGGAATGAAGTAAATTCTTTCTTCTATAACCCCCTTTATCAAATACTTATAATACCTCAAATACCAGATAGGTTAACTTAGCCCTATTAAGAATTTTTCTTTTTAATTATGTTTTTCACAATTAAGAATTAAATTGTAAAACATGTTATCAAACTAAGTACGAAGGCTTTACCTAGAAATGAAAATTTCTAAAATCCCCTAAAAATCCATAGACTCCCCTATATTCTCAGATGGATTGTTTGCCCCCTAGGTTGGAATGAGAGGGCTTGGGGCTCATATGGTTCCCTGTTGAAATAGTTAGCTTCCCTAGGACCACCTCTGACACTGATATCCATTCACAGCAAGACACATCTTGGACATACTCCCCAGGCCTCATAGAAGGAGCTCTCTGTACCCCTATTAATCCTCAAACAGTGTGGCTGAGTTCACCAGATAAAATGGTGCCTGGGATGTATATATCCAAGGATGAATTTATACTAATAAATGTTTTGTTGAAATTTTGTTGTTTACCTGACATTCAAATTTACCCTGGCATCCTATATTTTTATTTTTTAAGCTTAGCAACCCTTCCACCTACTAAGGGGCTGTTTCTTTCAACTCTCCATGACCCCAGCTCCCCACTGCTCAAAACTCTCTGAGCCTCTTTAGCAGCCAAGCCTGGGCCTAGAGGACTGGTGTTCACCTTGCATTTTTTACCACTTCTGTTCTTCCCTTTCTAGAAAGCAAACTGCTCCATAGGAGATCTCCACACTCAAGGGGTTTTCAGGCCTTCTCAGGTCTCTTTTGGAAACTTTAGACCCATCCACGGTCATGGCAAAGTGCCATAATAGCTGACATTATTACTCTGTTCTCCTTCCTAAATATTTTGCCAAGAAACTACCCCAGTCTGGGGCCCTTGCCACAGCGTACCAGTGCTGTAAGGTTGACAGTGCTATCTGAATTCTATTCCCATTTAGTCCTTCCTCCAGCAGAACCCACCCAATGATGACACCCAAGCATAGTCAGACCAAAGGAAACCAAGTGGGAAGGGAGGGAAATCGGTAGTCAAACAAGACTGAGTGTGAATCCTAGCCCTTCCACTTATCACCAACTGAGTGTTAACATCTCTGGATCTTAGTTCCTCCTCTGTAAAATGGACAGAATTACCTTAAAGTATAATAATAATCCTATCTTGCCAGGTCACCATAAGGATTAGAAAGAATAAATACAGAGCACCTGATATAGAGTATGGGCTCCATGAATGATCCATTGTGTCAAACCTGTCTTACTGCTTCCCATAGCTATGATATTCTATGTATCATTGCAATGTAAAGTAGCTGTATGGGACTTACCTGGTGGCTCAGTGGTTAAGAATCTGCCTGCCAGTGCAGGACACACGGGTTCCATCCCTGATCCAGGAGGATCTCACAGGCCAAGGAGTAACTAAGCCTGTGTGCCACAACTACTGAGCCTGTATTCTAGAGCCCGTGCTGTGCAACAAAAGAAGCCACCACCACGAGAAGCCCATGAACCACAACACAGAGTAACCTCTGCTTGCAGCAACTAGAGAAAGCCTGTGCGCAGCAATGAAGACTCAGTGAAGCCAAAAAATAATTTTTTTTAAAAAGTATACTTAATTTAAAAAAATTAAGTGGCTATATTAATAGTTCTCAAACACATGGGCAAATTGTGACCTTTTCAGAAGCATGAAGATCCTGGTTATCTTTAGAGAATTTGTCATGCTTTATTTGGCTTCAGGCCCCTGCTAGGTAGCTAGTCAGTGTCCCCCAGGACATAGCATGGGCCCAGTACTTCTAAATAAGGTTTAGGAAGAAGCTTAATTAAGCAATCGCCACATTATTGGAAGCCCCACAATGTCTTCCAATCTCTGAGGTAGACCAGTAATTGCAGAATCTGAAGGAAGATCTTTCCATGCTGGGTCCATAGAAGTGTTAACATCCCAGACAGAGAGAGACCAACAGAGAGGGAGCAACTGACCCTGCCTAGGCGATTTTTTGGCTTATAAGTAGAGTTCTTCCCTGGATATACATACTGTCTGATGACCCTTGGGGGTCATCAAGGACATCCTACTGCCACTCAAAACCAACAGGAAAAGCCCTTTGTTCTATGGAGAAGACTCTCCCTAACTTTGGATATGACTAAGTTATCTTGGAATGATATCTGTGCGTTTCCTCCAAAAGTGATTAGCTTTTCTTTACTTCTGGGTTATCTTGAATCTAGAGAAGGAAATGGCAACCTACTCCAGTGTTCTTGCCTGGAGAATCCTATGGACAGACCATGGGGTCACGGACATGACTGAGCGACTAACACTGTCTTGAATGCCGTAAGTAGCTTCTTCACACCTAGTTACCAGAAGTCCCTGATGAAAAAGAGATCTATTGTCATTTCAAAAACCAAGGGTCCCTTAAATTTATAAGGAGACAAAGAGATGCCGACACATTAAACATGAGTTATACAGGGTTTATTAAAAGTCTTTTATATGCACTATTGCCCCCTACGAATTATCATTTGTGGATATAGACTCCCTCCACTTCCTAATCAGCCCAGTTCTTAGAAAATTTAGAATTTAATATATGTGCCAGGAAATGGGAAAACAAAATTGAAAAACATTGATCTAAATAATTCTGGTTAAAAAATAGTAGATATTTGGACTGACTAGATTTTTTTTTTTTCTTTATTGCAGTCTATGCTTTCCAAATTTTTGTTTTTACAGTGAGACTATATTACTTCTATAGTTAGAAAAAAGTTGAAGTGCAAAAACTGGGAAAAGGCACCCTCGGCTCCTGACAGAATGACTTGGAATGGCAGGCACAGAAAACTGGCTCTGCTTGGGGTTTGCCTCTTACAAACGTGAGGCCAGGATCGGCCCACAGGTCTAAACAGGATCTGCTAGCAGCTCACTAGATGTGAACACCTGGAGAGGGAAATGACGACCCACTCCAGTATTCTTGCCTGGAAAATCCCATGGCCGGAAGAGCCTGGTGGGCTACAGTCCATGGGGTTGCAAAGAGTCAGACACGACTGAGCGACTGACTTCACAAGGTGTGAACAAGGGCAATTCAGGTCAGTTCAACAAGCATCTACTGAGTGCTTACTGTGTGCCTGGCACTATGCTAGGCACTTGCTACAAAGGTGGAAATATCGATAGCCCTAGTCCTATTGAGAATGCGGTAATCTCCACACGGTATGATGCGTCTCCATTACAGGCATTTCAGGAGTTCTGTGGGAGCACCAAGGACACCTCAGGGGCAGGGAGCATTTGGGAAGAGATGACACCTAAACTTTATTTAAAATATTTATTTGTTTTTGCCACATACCGCTGCGTGCAGAATCTCAGCTCCCTGATCAGGGTCAAACCCCATGCCCCCTGCAGTGGAAGCACAGAGTTTTAACCACTGGACCACCAGGAAAGTCCTATAAAAATATTTTATAGTCTTTTAAATATTTTTTTTTAATTTTATTTTTAAACTTTACAATATTGTATTAGTTTCGCCAAATATCTAAATGAATCCGCCACAGGTATACCTATGATTACAGATAACTACTCCTAATGCTTTTGTATTTTCAGATATTTTGACTTCTTTCCAATGTGACTTTCATGCATTGAGATGCATGTATGAATATGACATGACAAACTTTTGGTGTTTTTTACAAAAACTAGGAATTTGCATTAGCCTTGAATAATGAGTAGGAATAGAGGGAGTAAAGAAGAGATGAAAGGGTGTTGCAAGCAGAGGGGACAGTATGAGTTAAGGTGGTGCGACAATCATTTTCATAAAATCAGGACACATATATCAAGACAGAAGTCTCAGAAGAGGAGGTTGGAGAATAACCAAGGACTCGGTCCTAGATGGCCTTCTTGGTCACCCTAAGACACTTGGGCCGTGGGGGAGGGTAAGGAGGGAAAAGACATGATCGGGTTTTCTTGAATGAATATCACATTGGCAGCTAGGTGAGTGGTTAGTTTGAGATGGTTAATACTGAAGGCAAAGAATTTGGGACAATACAGCTGGACTTTGAGGGTGTTATGCTAAGTGAAGTAAGTCAGACAGAGAAAAACAAATACTGTACGACCTCACATATGTGGAATCTAAAATATAATCCCCAAACCCAAAAATCAAGCTCATATGTACAGAGAAGAGGTTGGTGGTTGTCAGAGGTGAGACATGGGTTGCAGAGTGGTGGGGTGGGGGGGTTGGTAAAACGCGTGAAGGGGGTCACAATTTCTGGTTGTAAAATATGTTTTGGGGATATAGTATATAACATGGTGACTATAGTTAAAATGTTGTATTGCACATTGAAGGTTGCTAAGAGAGTAAATCTTAAAAGTTCTCATCACAAGAAAAAAATATTTTAACTATGTATGGTGACAAATATTAAGTAGACATTGTGATGATCAATTTGCAATATGCAGCTGACTCTTGAATTACAGAGTTGAACTGTAAAAGTTTACTTACATATGGATTTTTTTCAGTAGTAAATACTACAATAGGGCTTCCTGGTCCCTCACACAGTAAAGAATCTGCCTGTAATGCGGAAGACTTGCAGGAGATGAGCATTCGACCCCTGGGTTGGGAAGATCCCTTGGAGAAGGTAATGGCAATCCACTCCAGTATTCTACCTGGAGAGTTCCACGGACAGAGGAGCCTGGTGGGCTACAGTTCATGGGGTCTCAGAGAGTCGGACACAACTGAGCAACTAACACTTTGACTTTCACTTCAAATACTACACTACTACAACAACTGTGGTTGGTTGAATCTGAGGATGTGGAACTGTGGATATGAAGGGCTGAATGTAAAATTATACACCAGTTTTTGACTGCCAGAGTTTGTTACCCCAACCCCCGAGTTTTTCAAGGATCAACTGGATACAAATATTGAATCATTATTCTGTATACCTAAAAGTAATAAGTTCATGTGTCAATTATACCTCAATTTAAAAAATTTATCTCTATTCAACAAGTATAACTGAGCATCTACTAAGTACCTGACACACAAAGAGACTGCAGGTAAAGAAAGCCATAAGGAGACCTCAGAACTGTGTATTTATTATTACTATTGGCTGTGCCACACTGCTTGCAAGATCTCAGTTCGCTGACCACAGATTAAACCTGAGTCCTTGGCAGTGAAGGCTTGGAGACCTAACATCTGGACTGCCAGGGAATTACCAGGAATTTATATTTTTTATGCTTAGAGATAGTCAATTTCAACTCCCTCAGTTCAGTTCAGTCGCTCAGTCGTGTCCCACTCTTTTCGACCCCATGAATCGCAGCACGCCAGGCCTCCCTGTCCATCACCAACTCCTGGAGTTCACTCAGACTCACGTCCATTGAGTCAGAGATGCCATCCAGCCATCTCATCCTCTGTTGTCCCCTTCTCCTCCTGCCCCCAATCCCTCCCAGCATCAGAGTCTTTTCCAATGAGTCAACTCTTCACATGAGGTGGCCAAAGTACTGGAGTTTCAGCTTCAGCATCATTCCTTCCAAAGAAATCCCAGGGCTGATCTCCTTCAGAATGGACTGGTTGGATCTCCTTGCAGTCCAAGGGACTCTCAAGAGTCTTCTCCAACACCACAGTTCAAAAGCATCAATTCTTCAGTGCTCAGCCTTCTTCACAGTCCAACTCTCACATCCATACATGACCACTGGAAAAACCATAGCCTTGACTAGACGGACTTTTGTTGGCAAAGTAATGTCTCTGCTTTTGAATATGCTATCTAGGTTGGTCATAACTTTCCTTCCAAGGAGTAAACGTCTTTTAATTTCATGGCTGCAATCACCATCTGCAGTGATTTTGGAGCCCCCCAAAATAAAGTCTGACACTGTTTCCACTGTTTCCCCATCTATTTCCCACAAAGTGATGGGACTGGATGCCATGATCTTCGTTTTCTGAATGTTGAGCTTTAAGCCAACTTTTTCACTCTCCACTTTCACCTTCATCAAGAGGCTTTTTAGATCCTCTTCACTTTCTGCCATAAGGGTGGTGTCATCTGCATATCTGAGGTTATTGATATTTCTCCTGGCAATCTTGATTCCAGCTTGTGCTTCTTCCAGCCCAGCATTTCTCATGATGTACTCTGTATATAAGTTAAATAAGCAGGGTGACAATATACGGCCTTGACGTACTCTTTTTCCTATTTGGAACCAGTCTGTTGTTCCATGTCCAGTTCTAACTGTTGGTTCCTGACCTGCATACAAGTTTCTCAAGAGGCAGGTCAGGTGCTCTGGTATTCCCATCTCTTTCAGAATTTTCCACAGTTGATTGTGATCCACACAGTCAAAGGCTTTGGCATAGTCAATAAAGCAGAAATAGATGTTTTTCTGGAACTCTCTTGCTTTTTCCATGATCCAGCGGATTTGGCAATTTGATCTCTGGTTCCTCTGCCTTTTCTAAATCCAGCTTGAACATCAGGAAGTTCACGGTTCACATATTGCTGAAGCCTGGCTTGGAGAATTTTGAGCATGACTTTACTAGCATGTGAGATGAGTGCAATTGTGCGGTAGTTTGAGCATTCTTTGGCATTGCCTTTCTTTGGGATTGGAATGAAAACTGACCTTTTCCAGTCCTGTGGCCACTGCTGAGTTTTCCAAATTTGCTGGCATATTGAGTGCAGCACTTTCACAGCATCATCTTTCAGGATTTGGAAGAGCTCAACTGGAATTCCATCACCTCCACTAGCTTTGTTCGTAGTGATGCTTTCTAAGGCCCACTTGACTTCACATTCCAGGATGTCTGGCTCTAGGTCAGTGATCACACCATTGTGATTATCTGGGTCGTGAAGAACTTTTTTGTACAGTTCTTCTGTGTATTCTTGCCACCTCTTCTTAATGTCTTCTGCTTCTGTTAGGTCCATACCATTTTTGTCCTTTATTGAGCCCATCTTTGCGTGAAATATTCCCTTGGTATCTCTAATTTTCTTGAAGAGATCTCTAGTCTTTTCCATTCTGTTGTTTTCCTCTATTTCTTTGCATTGATCGCTGAGGAAGGCTTTTTTATTTCTTCTTCAACTCCCTAATCAAGAGGAATTTACTTTTTAGCAAAAATAGTTTAATGATTTGATTATATCAAAGTCCAAGGGATTAAACATCCCTGTTTATTCTTTGCTTTCATCTGATGGATTCCATCTTCATCATCATGTAATATAATAATTACAATGAACATAGCTAATACTTATTGAGCCTTTATGGTATGCCAGTAGATATGTTTCATCAAATAATAATAAATATGTATTACACTGCCCCATTTACAGATGAGGAAACAGGCTAAGGAAGGCCAGAGAAGCAAGTAGCAGACCTGGAGTCCATGCTCTGTCATCCACGTGATTAACAAACTTTTATTTGACTAAGATTAGTCACAGTTGGGCTTCCCAGCTGGCCCTAGTGGTAAAGAACTTGTCTGCCATTGCAGGAAACATAAGAGACTCAGGTTCAATCCCTGAAGATCCTCTGGAGGAGGACACAGCAGCCCAATCCAGTGTTTTTGCCTGGAGAATCCCATGGACAGAGGAGCCTGGCTGACTACAATCCATGGGGTCGAAAAGAGTTGGACTGGACTAGGCATGCACACAGGCAGTCACAGTTATCAGGAATTTATCTTGAAAATCTTTAAAATTTCATAGTATTTTTACCTACTAAGAATTGGTCATTTTCCAGGATGTCATACAAATACACCCTTACTGTTTTTAAACCTCACAGAAGTTGCCGAAATCCAGAATGTGAACTAATGATTACTATTAAAGGCTGCAGTAATTTTCAGAAAGACTAGCATCTAAATGCAAGAGTCATCCAGTGAGGAGAGTGATTATCAACCATTTTGCCATGTATCATCAGTTAGCCTATTAGCCTGTGTGTGTGTTAGTCACTCAGAAGTGTCCAACTCTTTGCGACCCCATGGACTGTATACTGGAGTGGGTAGCCATTCCCTTCTCCAGGGGATCTTCCCGACCCGTGGATTGAACCCGAGCCTCCTGCACTGTGGGCAGATTCTTTACCATCTGAGCCACCAGGGAAGCCTGCTGCTGCTGCTGCTAAGTCGCTTCAGTCATGTCCGACTCTGTGCGACCGCACAGACAGCAGCCCACCAGGCTCCCCCATCCCTGGGATTCTCCAGGCAAGAACACTGGAGTGGGTTGCCATTTCCTTCTCCAATGCATGAAAGTGAAAAGTGAAAGTGAAGTCGCTCAGTCATGTCCGACTTTTAGCAACCCCATGGACTGCAGCCTACCAGGCTCCTCCATCCATGGGATTTTCCAGGCAAGAGAACTGGAGTGGGGTGCCATTGCCTTCTCCATTCCAGGGAAGCCTAGTACTTAGTAAATGCCTTTTTTTTTTTGGCCACACCACAGGCACATGTGATCTTAGTTCCTCAAACAGGAATCGAACCCGTGCCCCCTGCAGGGGAAGCAGGGAGTCTTAACCACTGGACTGCCAGGGAAGTCCCCCCCTTTCTATCATTTTAGAGGTGCATTGTCTAAGCCTGGGGAGCTCCAACCAAAAAGCCCAAGCTCAGTCACTCTGCACCCCTGAAACATGGTTTTCAGAGCTGCCAAGTGAGGCTAAAGGGCCAGCACATTTGATCCAAGCCCATTAAACGGACAAAACCAATGTGAAGGGCTTGGCTCTTCGTAGGTGCCCTCCCTGTAAATGCTATTTTCCCCTCCCTTTGTCAGTGAATAGCTATTTAGCCACTATTTATTGTTATATTAGAAAATAATAGTCATTCCCATATATTGCATCTGAGTAGAATTGAAAAGACCAGTGTGGGGCAACAACGCTTACCAAGGTATTTACACAGAAATCAAACCTGTGGTATGGGGTAGTGCGCCTGGAGTTGTTTGGAGTTTTGCTTCAAACTCAAATCTGCCAAAAAGCTTTTCTTCTGAGAAAGCTTCCCTAATTGGGACCGCTGCCGGCCGTTTATTTGCCTGCCATAGTTTTGTTTCCTAGCAGTCTTCAGATACATCACTGGAAATTGGAGTTTAAAGCATCATTTCAGTGCTTTTTCTCCCCCTACTCATCTGGCTTAAAAGACATCCTTTGTCAGTTCACCATCATCAGTATATCATCCGTGTCGTACCTGTACTTTCCCTTCTAAAATATGGGGGCATTGCTCAGCAAAACTGTCATGACAATCATTTCAAAACTTCATCTCAACACATTGGTTTGTTGGTAGTGATGACGTGGAACAGACACCCTCAGACATTGCTGATGGTTGTGTTTGTTAGCACAACTTTTTTGGGAAGCAATTTGCAATATATATCAAGAGTCATTAGCATATTCATACTCCAAGCCTGTAATTCAGCTTGTAAAAACTAAATTAAAGAAAAATGAAAAATCTAGAAAATATATTACAATGGTTTATATTGTGGAATTATAAATACTAGTGAAAATTATAAACAAATATAAATATGATTAATATATTTTAGTAATCTGAAAGAAATATTATCCTTTCATTAAAATGCATTCTTTAAAAATGTTTATTAGCAATGTTTTTCTAAAAATATAATGTTGGTTGAAGAAAGTAGAATATAAAATAGTGCATTTATTTTGATGATATGCTGGGAAAATTATACATTTGTATATACCTATATAGCAGGATGGTGGTATTATGGGTGCTATGTTTTGCTTCCTAATTTTCCAGAATTTTAATAATATGACTATATTATTTTTATAGTAGAAAGATTTTTAATAAAAAAACTCTTATAAGTACAATTAGAACCATATGACATTATGATGAGAGTTTTTAGAACTCAAAACACCAGGACACATGGCCTGGCTTATGGTCTGGCAGTAGGACCCAGGATTTGAAATTGGAATTATCCCCGAAGATCCAGGGCAGGTAGGTACTTGTAAACTGGCAATGTTGGCTGTAAGCCAAAAGTGAATCGCGCAACAGGGTTTTATTGGCGGGAAGCCCTCCAGGCACTATGTTGTCAGTGACTCAAGGCCACCCATGGTGCCTTAGTCCCAGGGCGGTGCAAGGGACCAAATAAAATCGATACCCTCCTGTGGCTAAAACATTGAATCTTCTGAGTAAGTGTCCCCTTCCAGAAACTCTGTTGGTAGTGTCATCGTTCTCTACAAAGGCAAGTCCTAACTAACATAAATGCTGGAGCAGAGGCATTACAATGTCTTATCCATAATTTAGAAGCTTTTTGATGGAATTCAGATGCTGATATTCTGCTACTTTGCCCCTCTCTCCGCGAATTCACTGAGCTTATCCTGGAAGAGCCTTCCCCTTAGCCCCTGCCTTTGGCAGCCCATCCAGGATGGTGCCGGGGGATTCACTGCCATTGCCATTGCTGCTTTCTGGTCTCTTGTCTCCTTCGCTCCCTCCTTCTCTTTCTTTCTCTATCTCTCTCTCTCTGCTATTACATAGACTTCAAATTAAGTTTTCATAAAAAGGGATTGCTGAATGTTCTAAGACTGATTCAGTCATTTGTTCAGTTGTTAAAGGATTAAATAGGCATAATTTATTACATACCAGATTAAAGAGAACAGGAAAACATCCCCTGCCTTGCCCTTCAGTTTATAGGTTAAAGCAGAGTCACAAAAATTGCTGGGGGAAGCAGGAGTTGGGGAGGTCTGTGTGCTTAGGATCCAATCATCTGCAAGAGCTGGTGTAGATAGGGCTCAGATGGGGAACACCCTGCAGAGAGTAGGCTGTGCCCCAAGGAGGCCTTCAGAGGGCTGGTGACTTACTCCTCATGCTGAGATTAGCTGGAAATTTAGACAGGGATTCTGAAAGGCAACAGAGAAGACACGGAGGACAAGTGTCACACATTGCTTGAGGCCTAAGTGAGAGGAGTAGGACTTTTGCTTTTTCTTCCTTGATCCATCTCTGGACTTCTCCTTTGGGTGCTTCTGCTAATAGAAAAGTGTTCATAGGCACTTGCCTAGGAGGCTTTCTGGAAATTTATCCACCAGATTTCTTTGATGCTTGAGATTTGATGCCTGCCAAGAGTCAGTCTGAACAAATTCCTAAATATTAGTCCTGCTCACACCTTGATTTCATTCTGGCCTCCAGAATTGTGAGACAGTATCTCCTTCTTATAGGAGGTACTTTTATTCATTCATGGTTGGTTCCAGGGAGGAACTTCTGGAGATGGGAGGCAGGTCAGCGAGAGCTCAGCCTCTCTCATGGTGCAGTTGACGTCTAGGCTGCCAAGGCCCATCCAGCATCCGAGAAAGTTGGTAATATCCATGTGAGGCCTGGGATTTTTGGAACACAGTTTCTCTTCATCTCTGGCACAGACTGATCCCAGCCTAGAATAACTTACATTACCTTCATTCCCTTGACCTAGATGTGACTGCTGTTCCTGAGACAACAAACACAGGCGTCGTCCTTTCTTGAGATTTTTGCTTCAGAACTTCCTCTGGCTAGAGACAAGCCAGCTGTGAACCATTAATTACACAAACCTGCAAACTAGAGACTCTACAGAGGGTGACCAAGGATGCCCGATGTGGACAAAGCTTCAAAAAAATAAATAAATAAATAAAAAATTTAAAAAATGGACTGGCTTTTCCTTTCCCAAGGCAGAACATTGGGAGGTACAGCTAGGCCATCTCATCCCACAGTCCTTTGGCCTTTCCTTGTGGCTAACCTAGTGTTCCTTGGTTTCTGCCAAGGGAATTTTCACTATGAAGGAGAGGGCAGCTGGATTAAGCATCAGAATGTAACGTGGAGCTGAGAAGACTTAGGAGTCCAAACAGCTAGGGCTGACGATCAGGGAACTTAAATATGGACAACATATTAGATGATATGGAATTGCTGTTAATTTTACTGGGTGCAATAATGGTATTGGAGTTATGTAGGAGATCGTTCTTATTCTCTACAAGGAGAGGGAGAAAGGGAGAGAGAGAAGAAAGCAAATGTGGTAAAGATGAATTGTTGAATCTAGGTGTAACTTTTCTGATTGTTTACATTTTAATTAAAATGTTAGGGGTGGGGAAGAAAAAAGAATAAAAAAAAATCAGGGCAAAGACATGAGAGAAACCAAGAGAGAATTCAGAAGAATGACATAAAAACAGGTAATCAACAAGGACCTACTACATAGCACTGGGAACTATACTCAATTGTAATAACCTATAAGGCTAAGAATCTGAAAAAGTATATATATATATATATATATATACACACACACACACGTGTGTGTATATATGTACGTGTGTGTGTGTGTTTGTATGTGTGCATGTATCTGAATCCTTTTGCTATCCACGTGAAACTACCACAACATTGTAAATGAATTGCATTTCAATAAAACTATAATGTGATATTAATATTTCCAAATTTTTTAAAAAAAGAATGATCTAAGTGGGGAAAAGTCTCTGGAAAGAGGAAGAACTTGGCAGACAGAGAAAGTGGAGGGAAAAATCTTGGGCCATCATTTCCATCCTTCATTCAGTTCCTCTGTGACAAGAGGAAGTTCTGATGAAGCACAAGAAACCTCAACAAAATTACTCAAAATTTCTTATTTTCATTGGACACTGCAACATGAGAATGGAAAGGCAAGCTTTCTTTATAGGACCACTCACTTCAGAGGAATACTAATGGCCTAATGAGATTGCTGAAAAGAAAGGATAACCTGCCTACCACTGACAAACCAGCTTGGGTATCTAATACTTGAGGCCAGCTGATCCACCTGCTGTGGTGTGAATTGGCTGCGATCACTTTGTAAATAAGAGTGGCCATCAGAAAATTAAGCAGAAGACACTGGTCAAGAGAGAGGTGAGTAGAGCAACCAGGAGAGGTGAAGCTAAAGAAACCAGAAGCCCTGGGAGAGCAGAGGAGCGTCCCTTCTGGTCCATCTGGTCCCCTAAAGTTCCTTCCAGTCTCCTAAGGTTTCCTGCCCTTGAATCTAAGAACCTGCAGTTGCCTGCTGTGTCTCCACAACACCTCCTGCCCGTCCACCCTCTTTGGGCTGAGCAACTCCAGGGGGTACTTGTCTCTCATGGCCCAAGCCACCTGGCCTAGAGCAGCATCTCTTCCTCATTTGTGGGGCTACCCAGCTGCCCCTTCTCTGGGCTGCCAGAAGCCTGGACCCACCCACGCTTATCATAACCCCACCTGTACTGATTGAAATTGTGTGGTTCACAGCTGCAGTGCCCGCTCCTACCAATCCCTGGCAGATGGTAAATACTCAATGACTGTCTTGGAAAGAACGAGACTCATCAACATAAAGCTCAACTGGGCTTTCTTTGTCTCAGCAACTTTTCACTCCCCCTGCTCAGGGCTGTCTCCTTCTTTGCCCAGGCTATTTTAATTTCTCCAGTCACTCACCTTCCCCACCTCTCCTGGAAGTAAGAACAGCTGATGTATGCTGAGTGCACAAGATGGGCAGGCGTTGTGCTGACTGCTTTCCATGTGTTGAGTCCTTTAATCTTCCTGAAACCTAGGAGGCAAATCCTATTATTAAATCCCCATTTTACAGATGAGAAAGCTGAGGCCTGGAGACTAGGTTACTTGTTCAACATCACAGAACAGTGATAATGAGGATTTGGAAACTAGGCAGTCTGGTTCCAGAGTCGACCTCCTTAAGGTCTTATTAACTTTGTGATAATAAAACCCAGCTGTGCTCAGCAGCCTATGCGCAGAGAAAATGCTTTCTTCTTCAGAAAAGAACAAGACTTATTTTTTCTGGAAGCATGATTGTGCAAAGGAGTGATCGGTCTCTAGCTCTAGTGTCTGGCACAGTCACTGCCTCCTCATTCATAGGAAAATGGAATCAGATGAATTTCACTGACTCCTACCTGCAGACATGTCCATTGGTCCCCCTTCTTCTGCTTTCCTCAGGCTCAGAGAAGTGGGTATCCTCTCAGTTGAGCTAACCTGGGTCCCTCTGACCAGTTCTGTGGGCTGGCCTCATTGGATGCGGCAGCCAGGGCCCTGTCAGAGGGAGCTGGCTGCTGAGCATCGCTAGGGCTTGATGGAAAGACTGTCCCCAGGGGTGTGGGCAGAGTAGGATGGGGCCACCTGGGCATAAGCAATAGCGGGGAGCTGTGGCTTCCTCTATAGGCTGAGGGGTCAGGGGAGGTAACAACAATTCTAGGGGCCGGGGGAGAGCTCTTACTGTGAGAAGTGACTGCCTGAGAGAAGGGGGCCTTAAAGTCATGTGGAGCTGAGTTGTGTATGTGAACATACAGCAGGACAGAGGAGGGAGGGTCTTAGATAAACAGAGATGTTCCTTCACTCCTGTATTATCAATCTCTCCCCTTTCTGTGGGCTTCCCTTGTGGCTCAGCTGGTAAAGAATCCGCCTGCAATACGGGAGACCTGGGTTTGATCCCTGAGTCAGGCAGATCCCCTGGAGAAGGGAAAGGCTGCCCACTCCAGTATTCTGGCCTGGAGAATTCCATGGACTTATACAGTCCATGGTGTTACAAAGAGTTGGACATGACTGAGTGACTTTCACTTTCACTTTCAAGGGGCAGCTAAGAGTTCGAATGCTGCAACTAAAGATTCCACATGCCTCAGCTGAAGGTCAAGGATCCCATGTGCAGCAACTAAGATCCGGTGCAACCAAATAAATTAATTTTTAAAATTTCTATTTGACTTTTAGATTCCAAACACATATTACCTTATGCAAAATTTGAATACTACAAAAATATATAACATAGAAAGTAAGTCTTCCTTAGTATTAGCCACCCCCACCCTGCTCTACACACCACCCCCCCAGATATAACTGTTATTAAAAAGTTTTGGTGCATATTAGTCTAACTTTTAAAAAATAGATGTATAATCAGAATGGCTAAAATGAAAATCATGACAACACTAAATGTCAGCGAGAATACAGAGAAACCGGATCTTTAGACTTTGCTGGTGGGAATGTAAAATGGAACAGCCACTCCAGAAAATAGTATGACTGTTTCTTACATTATTAAATATGCACTTACTGTATCACTCAGCATTTGCACTTCTGGGCCTCTGTCTTAGAGAAATGAAAACTTAGCTTTACACAAAAACCTGTACATGAATGTTCATAATAGCTTTATTTGTAGTTGCTAAAAACAGGAAACAACCCAAATATCCAGACAGCTGAAGGCTTAAATCAACCGTGGTACATCCATACCATAGAATACTACTTGGCAACAAAAAGAAAGAAACTATTAATACAGGCAACAACCTGGATGGACCTCCAGAGAACTCTGCTGGGTGAAAAAAGTCAGTATCAAAAGGTTAAATAGTGTGTGATTCCCTTTATGTAACATTCTTGAAATGACAAAGTTATAGAGATGAAAAACAGATTAGTGGTTTCAAGGGTCAGGTAGATGGGAAGATCGGGTATGGCTACGGTCATAAAGGGTACAAAGGATGTGTGTGTAATGGAACTGTTCCTGACTGATAGTGGTCACATCAATTGACTGTGTGATATGCTTCGATCCCTGGGTTGGGAAGATCCCTCGGAGAAGGGAATGGTTGTCCACTCTAGTATTCTTACCTGGAGAATTCCATGGACAGAGGAGCCTGGTGGGCTGCAGTTCATGGGGTGGCAGAGTTGGACACAAGGGAGCCTGGTGGGCTGCCATCTATGTGGTCGCACAGAGTCGGACACGACTGAAGTGACGCAGCAGCAGCAGCAGAGCAACTAACAATTTTACTTTTTTCAGAGCACTCAAGACACACTGTGTCTTCTCTACGTGCATGGGTCTTCTCTACTAGATCCGAGCTCCTGGAGTGTAGGCTGCCTCTTGCTCACATGCTTGGTCATCCATCACAGTACTCAGCACACATGTTCAGTCTGTAAATCGTGTCTGACTCTTTTGCAACCCCATGGACTGGAGCCCACCAGGCTCCTCTGTCCATGGGATTTCCCAGACAAGAATACTAGGGTGTGTTGCCATTCCCTTCTCCAGGGGATGTTCCCAACCACACCCACATCTCCTGCATTCACAGGTGGATTCTTTACCACTGAGCCACCAGGGAAGCCCTGTTCAGCACACAGTAGTCACTTAAGAAGTGTTTGTTAGATAAATGCATGGGCGAACTTCCCTTAAAAGGGATCACTAGCCAAGTAGAAAGATAAGGAGCATCACCTAATGGCAGGTGATCTCACTGAGGTGACATCGAGGTAGAATGGCAAGTGCTTTGTGAATGGCAGAAAGAGGGACAGTTGCAAAGGAAGCAGGAAGAAGGAAATTCCTTGGAGCCACCATCTGGGGCCTGAGAGCCTCCGAGCCTGCAGGGAGTCTTCCTCTACTGCCGCCCAGGGTGAAGAAGGAAAGGAAACGTAAAGGAGGATACATAGAACTGTCTGCCTTTGCTGTTCCTCCTTTTCAAACTCAGCACCTAAATTCTAAATTTGGAAGCCCTTTATTTACTGAAAAGATGTTCGGGAACAACGGCCTCAGACACTTCGCACTTTCTTTTCTCCTTGGGTGGAATGAGACTCCCTCTGAGCAAAAATTGGACAATGGCTTTGCTGTGTCCATGGAAACTTTTCCCTCTGGGAATAATGCCTCTTCCCAACTATATGGGTATTTTGAGAGTACTCCTTTTTGGAAAAGTTCAAGAACAATCCATATAAATGCAGTCTTTTCTAATTATAAGTTTATATTTGGGTAAAGGTTCATCCATAGCAGAGTTGAAAAAGAATAAATTACAGGACTCAAAGACAGAAAACTCCCTGGAAGAAAGTTTGAATTTACCTAAAAAAAAAAAAAAAAAAGCTGAATGGAATTCATTCGTTTCTTTTTGCTTGTAAGTATTTTATAAATGTTTTAGAATGAATGTGTCTTATTTTTGTAGTAAGAAAAAAAAATCGGTACTTTTTTTTCAACTAAAAGAATTGCTGGGGACTTCTCTGGGGTCCAGTGGTTAAGAATCTCCCCTCCAATGCAGGGGATATGGGTTCGAACCTTGGTCAGGAAACTAAGATCTCACAAGCCTGCACGCCTCAAATAGAGAGCCCTTGTGCTGGAGCCTGCATGCTCTGGAGACCGTACTCTGCAACGAGAGAAGCCTGTGCACCAAATCCAAGAGCCTGTGTGCTGCAACAAAGATCCAGCACAAGCAAAAAAAAAAAAAAAAGAATTGCTAATCAGTGTACACGGAGTAAAGGTGACAAGTGAAGCAGGGGAGCTGAGATCACCTTACCCAGACTGGGGGCTTACAGGCGAAGGGGGTGTGTCCATTTTCCATACTGCATAACAAATGACCACAACCTTATGGTGGTGGAAAACAGCTCCCATTTATTACCTCACACCCTGTAGGTTAGGAGTCTGGGTGGGCACGGTATAGATCTGACCTTCTGCAAGGCTGTCATCATGGTGTCAGCGAGGCATCTGAGGATTAACTGGCAATGAATCTACTTTTCAGCTCACTCACTGTTAGCAGAATTTAGCTCATTGCTGCTATGTTTTAACGTTAGTTGCTCAGTCATGTCTGACTCTTTTGCGACCCCATGGGCTGTAGCCCACCAGGTTCCTCTGTCCATGGGATTCTCCAGGCAAGACTACTAGAGTGGGTAGCCATTCCCTCCTCTAGGGGATCTTCCCGACCCAGGGATCGAACCTGGGTCTCCTGCATTGCAGGCAGATTCTTTACCATCTGAGCCACCGGGGAGGGCTAACTGTAGACTGGAGGCCTGGCTCATCTCCAAGAGGCTGCTCACAGTTCCTTGCCATGTGGGCTTCTCCACAGGGCCTCTTAGAACACAGCATCTCACTTCTGCAAAGGCAGCAATGGAGACAGAGAACTAGCGAGAATGGAATCTTACGTAACAGAACCTGATCCCAGACGAACACCCATCAGCATCATATTCTAGTGGTTAGAAGCATCTCACTCAGGAAAGGGGATTATACAGCGTGCGGGTACCAGGAAGTGGAAACCATAGGGATGACCTCAGAGTCTGTTTGCTACATGAAGCTCAAAAATTCTTGTGGGAAACACATCATTTCGTCACCCAGCATTCTGGTACATTCCAAAGGCTGTCCCACTGCAGGCACCCATGATTCTCCACCTGAAAGATCTTTCCTTCTACACTACAAACAGATCTCCTGAGGAGTTAATGTCACTAGGAGCAGGTCTTAGCCAATGATGGATGGAAAGTGGAGGCTCCCCCACTTTCTCACCCCTGGGGTAGGAAAACTCAGAGGTGTGTTAGTACTGTCTCCTACAGTCCCCAGCAGGACTGAGCCCCAGTTCCAGTTGCCACAGCACTAATATGCTTAATAATATTCCTTGCCTTGGCTCCCTTCTCTTCCCTGCCTCACTTCCCTACTCCCAGTCTTGCTGGGATCACTTGTTAAGTAAACTAGTTGCACTGAAATCCTGCCTCAGGGTCCCCTTCTAGGACTACCCAATCCAAGATGGTGGGAGTCAATATTTAAGTGGGTGCTGCTGGTGCTGCTAAGTCCCTTCAGTTGTGTCCGACTCTGTGCGACCCCATAGACGGCAGCTCACCAGGCTCCCCCATCCCTGGGATTCTCCAGGCAAGAACACTGGAGTGGGTTGCCATTTCCTTCTCCAATGCACGAAAGTGAAAAGTGAAAGTGAAGTCGCTCAGTCGTGTCCGACTCTTAGTGACCCCACGGACTGCAGCCTTCCAGGCTCCTCTGTCCATGGGATTTTCCAGGCAAGAGTACTGGAGTGGGGTGCCATTGCCTTCTCCGATTTAAGTGGGTAGCAGAGGATAAAAACCAATTAGAAGCTGAATTTAGGATTTTAAATTAGGACTAAATTAGTTTTAGGACTAAGACTGTTGTAATAAAATACCACAAAGTAGCTCATACACTACGGAAATTTATTTCTCACAGTCCTTCAGTTCAGTTCAGTTCAGTTGCTCAGTCGTGTCCGACTTTTTGTGACACCCCTGGACTACAGCACAGCAGGCCTCCCTGTCCATCACCAACTCCCCGAGCTTACTCAAATTCATGTCTATCAAGTCGGTGATGCCATTCAACCATCTCACCCTCTGTCATCCCCTTCTCCTGCCTTCAATCCTTCCCAGCATCAGGGTCTTTTCCAGTGAGTCAGTTCTTCGAATCAGGTGGTCAAAGTGTTGGAGCTTAAGCTTCAGCTTCAGTCATTCCAATGAATATTCAGGACTGATTTCCTTTGGGATTGACTGGTTTGATCTCCTTGCTCCAAGGGACTCTCAAGAGTCTTCTCCAGCACCACAGTTCAAAAACATCAACTCTTTGGTGCTCAGCTTTCTTTATAGTCCACCTCTCACATCCATACATGACTACTGGAAAAACCATAGCTTTGACTAGACAGACATTTGTTGGCAAAATAATGTCTCTGCTTTTTAATATGCTGTCTAGATTTGTCATAGCTTTTCTTTCAAGGAGTAAGGGTCTTTTAATTTCATGGCTGCAGTCACCATCTGCAGTGATTTTGGAGCCCCCAAAAATAAAGTCTGACACTGTTTCCACTGTTTCCCCATCTATTTCCCATGAAGTGATGGGACCAGATGCCATGATCTTCGTTTTGTGAATGTTGAGTTTTAAACCAGCTTTTCACTCTCCTCTTCCACTTTCATCAAGAGGCTCTATAGTTCCTCTTCACTTTCTGCCATAAGGGTGGTGTCATCTGCATATCTGAGGTTATTGATATTTTTCCCAGCAATCTTGATTCTGGCTTGTGCTTCATCCAGCCCAGCGTTTCTCATGATGTACTCTGCATGGAAATTAAATAAGCAGGGTGACAATATACAGCCTTGATGGTACTCCTTTCCCAATTTGGAACTAGCCTGTTGTTCCATGTGCAGTTCTAACTGTTGTTTCCTGACCTGCATACAGATTTCTTAGGAGGCAGGTCACGTGGTCTGGTATTCCCATCTCTAAGAATTTTCCAGTTTGTTGTGATCCACACAGTCAAAGACTTTGGTGTAGTCAATAAAGCAAAAGATGTTTTTCTGAAACTCTCTTGCTTTTTCCATAATCCAGCAGATGTTGACATTTTGATCTCTGTTGTCTGCCTTTTCTAAATCCAGCTTGAACATCTGGAAGTTCATAGTTCACATACAGTTGAAGCCTGGCTTGGAAAATTTTGAGCATTACTTTGCTAGTGTGTGAGATGAGTACAATTGTGAGGTAGTTTGAACATTCTTTGGCATTGGAATGAAAACTGACATTTTCCAGTCCTGTGGTCACTGCTGAGTTTTCCAAATTTGCTGGCATATTGAGTGCAGCACTTTAACAGCATCATCTTTTAGGATTTGAAATAGCTCAACTGGAATTCTATCACCTCCACTAGCTTTGTTTATCATGATTCTTCCTAAGGCCCACCTGACTTTGCACTCCAGGATGTCTGGTTCTAGGTGAGTAACCACACCATTGTGGTTACCTGGGTCATTAAGATCTTTTTTGTGTAGTTCTTCTGTGTATTCTTGCTACTTCTTAATATCTTCTGCTTCTGTTAGATCCATACCGTTTTTTGTCCTTTATTGTGCTCATTTTTGCATGAAATGTTCCCTTGGTATCTCTAACTTTCTTGAAGAGATTTTTAGTCTTTCCCATTCTATTGTTTCCCTCTATTTCTTTGCACTGATCACTTAGGAAGGCTATCTTATCTCTCCTTGATATTTGTTGGAACTCTGCATTCAGATGGATATATCTTTTTCTCATTTGCCTTTCACTTCTCTTCTATTCACAGCTATTTGTAAGGCCTCCTCAGACAACCATTTTGTCTTTTTGCATTTCTTTTTCTTGGGGATGGTTTTGATCATAGCCTCCTGTACCATGTTGCGAACCTCCATCCATAGTTCTTCAGGCACACTGTTTATCAGATCTAATCCCTGGAATCTATTTGTCCCTTCCACTGTATAATCATAAGGGATTTGATTTAGGTCATACCTGAATGGTCTAGTGGTTTTCCGTACTTTCTTCAATTTAAGTCTGAATTTTGCAATAAGGAGTTCATTATCTGAGCCACACTCAGCTTCCAATCTTGTTTTTGCTGACTTCTCCAGCTTATAGGGCTTCTCCATCTTTGACTTATAAATGTCAGAAGCTTATTTCTCACAGACCTCGAGGCTGAGAAGTCCAAGATCATGGCATGCAGTTTTGGTTCTGCTGGAAAACCACTTCTGGGTTGCACATTGGTGACTTCGAGCTGAGTTCTCACATGATAGAAGGGGTGAGCTGGCTGTCTGGAGTTCCTTTTTATAAGGAAACTAATCCCATTCATGAGGGTTCTATCTCCATGACCTTATCACCTCCCAAAGATCCCACCTCTTAATACCATCACCTTGGGCATCGGGTGTGAACATATGAATTTGGGGGAGGAGGGAGACAAACATTCAGACCATAGCAGAGTCCGGCAAAAGGGACTTGAAATCAGCAAGGACTCAGAATTAGAGAACGACCCTAGCGGGTTTGAGGGCACAAAGGAAGAAATTGAAAACTCAGACACACTCCTCAATAAGTTAGTACAAACAGAACCAAGCTGGGCATGGTTACCTTTCCCATCACTGTGAGATTCATCACAGCGTAATAAAGCAAGTTTTTGCCCCCTGAGCTTCTGACTGGGACAATCTGGACACATCACAGAGTAAAGGGCACAGGAGAGCCAGGTATCAGTCCTCCAGCAACGAGCAAAGTATTGCCACTTCCTTGTTAACTGTACCCTGGTTTTCCTTGAATGTCTTAAAGATACCTCAAGATCAGTAAGTCCCAAACCAAATCTACAATTCACCTGTTATACTCTTGCTTTTTTTTTTTTTTTGCCCCTGGGTAGTTTGTGGGATTCCATTTCCCAAAGCAGGGGTCCAACCCTGGTCCTTGGTAGTGAGAGCACAGACTCCTAATCACTGGACCGACAGGAAACGCTCATTTGCTTCTGCCAGTATTCCATAGCACCATCCACCTGTTGTGTGCGCTTAACACTCAGGCGGCAGTCTGGTTCCCTCTTCTCACAATCCATCACCAAGTGCTGTCCTCTTACCTTCCCAATTTCTGTTGAGTCCATCCGTTTCTCTCCATACACACCACTTTGGCTGCCCTATTCCAGCCCTGCCATCTCTGGACTCCCACACTGATTCACTGGATAACAGACAGTCCCTCTAAGTGGAAGGCCCCCCTCAATTCCCTGCCTTAGGCCCCCACCCCATGTACCCTGCCCCAAGATGCACATACTCTTAGCGTTTAATCACAGTCCTAATAGAAAATATTTATACACATATTTTATTATGAAACAATGAAACAGAGAAACACAGAGCCCATATGAAGCACCTGTGTAGTCACAACCCAGAATTAACAATGTGTGTTAATTGTTCAGTCATGTCCAACTCTTTGTGACTCCATGGACTGTATCCCACTAGGTGCCTTTGTCCATGGAATTCACCAGGCAAGAATACTGCAGTAGGGGGCCATTCCCTTCTTCAGGGGATCTTCCCGAACCTGCGGTGGAACCTAATCTCCTGTACTGCATGCAGATTCTTTACCGTTTGAGCCAGTAGGGAAGCCCAGGAATTAGCAGTGGCAGCATGGTAACTTGCTGCTAAACTTATTACAAATCTTTTTCTTCCCCTTTAAAATAAATCAAACATAAAACAGATGTGGTTAAAATTCGTTTGAACATTTCCCCTCCCCCTCAGTCCTTTTCTCTTTCCCTTGTCAAAGGAACTACTACCAAGAATTTCATTGTGTTTCTTTCCCAGTCATGATTTTACGCTTTTAATATGTAATGTGTGTTTAAAGAAAATCAGTGGTTAGGTTCCTTTTGTTTTTGAAATTATGTAAATGACACTGTATTGATGCTAGAGGTGAACACGTGAAGATTCGGAGGATCAACATGCCCCTGAGTTGTTAACACAGAATTAACTGGGTGCCCAAATGCCTTCCGTGGGCACTTCCGCCTCCACCTTCAGTCTGTCATAGATAAGAGGATATGGCGAAATCAACTTCTGATTAGTTGCTTCCAGATACCAAGAGAGGACATAAAAAGGAAACCAACTCAAAAAAAAAAAAAAAAAGGAAACAAACACTTTTCCAAGTGGTAATGCCAGCTATTATCTATCTACTCCAGGCTAAGAATTATACCTTGCATGACAAAATGTCCAAAGAACATTGTCAACTCAGCGTCTTCAGCCAAGGATGAAGTTATTGAACCTTAAGAGGCGAGGGATCTTAATGGCCTCATGTTACTAACATCCTTGTCACCTCTACCTAGAACTGGTATGGCCCAGTGAGCTCCAACACAGTGAAATCTGGGCTTCCCTGGTAGCTCAGCTGGTAAAGAATCTGCCTGCAATGCAGGACCCCAGGTCGATCCCTGGGTTGGGAAGATCACCTGAAGAAGGGAACAGCTACCCACTCCAGTATTCTGGCCTGGAGAATTCCATGGACAGAGGAGCCTGGCAGGCTACAGTCCATGGGGTCCCAAAAAGTTGGCCCAATGAGCTCCATCACAGTGAAATTTAGAAGCTACTTATCCAACAATGGGATGGACAGAAGCATTTGTTTAATCCAGAGAATCTATACTTTGGGGGTGGGGGAGTGGTGGGAAATGAGGAAGTGGAAAGTACGTGACCTTTGGAGTCAGACAGACCTGAGTTCCCCTCCTGGAGTTGCCTCTTCCTGTGTGTTGCTTAAGCTTTAGTTTCTTCTTCCACAGCAGCGGAGAAAAATCCCAATTTACCAAGCAGCAGAGGGAATTCTGGGAAATCACTGAGTGCTTTGGGACATGACCGGATCCCCTTTATCTGAATTGTGTCCATGTGCTCAGTCGTGATCAGCTCTTTGAGACTCCATAGACTGTAGCCCGCAGGCTCCTCTGTCCATGGTATTTTCCAGGCAAGAAATACTGTAATCAGTTGCCATTTCCTATTCCAGATCTTTCCAACTCAGGGATTGAACCTGCATCTCTTGTGTCTTCTGCACTGGCAGGAGGATTCTTTAGCACTGAGCCACCTGGGAAATCAGGTTATCTGAATTTGGAGAGGGTAAAAGTTCTGGTTCTGGGTTGTGCCTGGGAAGGGCCACGTATGATGTGAGGATCAAATTTGGGCCACCGTTTGCTCAACGTGGTTGGCTGGCCTCCACCACCATCTTGTCACCTCATGGGATCTAATGAACAGAACTCGTTCGTATGTAGAGGACTTACTATATCCCAAACCACCAGGCACCCTGTTGTGTCAGCTAAACACTCAGGCAGCAGTCTGATTCTCTTCTCTCACAACCCATCAGCAAATCCTGTCCTTTTACCTTCTCAAGGAGGGAGCTGGCTTTGTTTTGATCCTATGTAACCACAATGATGGTTAAGTGTCTGGGCGTGGCCTCCTTCAGTCCTTATCACCTTGATGGGCTCCAGTCCCATTCCACAGGGTGTTATTCACATCTGGAAAGGAGAGCAGTTTTCATTTTCAGAGGACCACGAATATCATGGCCTCCAGGTGACTGTTCAGCTCTGAAGCGCCTAAAGTAGCCTATTAAACCCTGTCCGGAGTGAAAGGCTTCAGACACTACTATCAGACATGTCAGGAATCTCTTTCCCCATACGAACTAGATTGGACAATCAGAGTCTCTTCTCCCTCTCTGCTGCTGAAAGACCAGTTCTGTGTGCAGGTCTCCAGAGCCTGTCATCAGGCTATGATTTGGCCTTTCATCTTAGGAAGGTCAAAATGAGTAGAACAGCTGGGTTCTGTA
Organism: Bos javanicus; assembly: GCF_032452875.1. NCBI lineage: Eukaryota > Metazoa > Chordata > Mammalia > Artiodactyla > Bovidae > Bos > Bos javanicus. The sequence continues at coordinate 29,745,373 of NC_083883.1, read as the reverse complement.
ATTCCACCTCCTGCTCCACCTCCACCCATGTGTAACTTTAGGCTAGATAAACATTGGCAAAGGAAACATACATTATGCAGGGAATGTGAGCTTGTAGGTCTCATGCCCACAGCATTATCAGGCACTCCCCAAAGAGAAGTGCTCCTGATCATGAGTGGGCCATCTTGTTTCAAAGAATAAGAAGCTAACAATAATCAGAGGAAGATGCCCAAAGATTTTTCCATGGATTATTCTCCTCCTAGGAAAACACAAAGGCACATCAGTGGACAGAGTTCAAGGTGATAACTTCTCTACCTAACCTATTCTTCAAGTCCTTTCAAGCTGGTTTCACAAGGTTTTCAGTAAGTCACCCAGTCGTAGGTGGAGCATTATCTTCTGGGAACTACTCCCAGGTACCTGAAATATCATTTGAGAGTGAGCAAGACACGTTCCCAAACCCCAAGGGCTTCTTTGGGGCTACAATTACACATTGTTATGTGCTGATGACCCAAGGATTTAGGGGTTGACTTGTAAACCTTAACAGGTTGTTGGTTAGTAAATTAAAAATATGTGAAATCATGAACTGTATGATATTTATCTTGCCTTTTTTGGTTACTATTGTTACCCTGGATCTAAGGTGGGGGATATCAGAAATGTTTGATATACAGTTGATGTCTGTGTTGCGTGCTCGTTCTCAGATTCGGGTTTTGGCATGGATTTGCTAAACACACAGATGCCAATTAGGAAACTAAAATCCAGTCATTACTCAGAGATTAAATATTTCAACATAGTGTCTCAAACTATAATTAAAGGCAGTGAGCCTCATTATTGGGAGAACAAACACACAGGGAGGCAGACAACTATTTTTGGAATTGTTCTTATCTTCAATGCCAACTACATTTTTTTCAACTTGTTTACAGTATTTTCAACCTTACAAATCAGTCTAAACAAAGTGCTATAAAATGACACATTTGTGAAATGGCCTAGGGAGAAGCAGAGGAGGAGCAGGCAGAAGAGGCGATGAGAGCAAGAGAACAACACAGGGATAGGCTTTTTCCTCGAAAAAGGTTAAGAAAGAAAATGAAATGATTAAAATCTATCATCTGAATTGAATTTCAAGGGGTAGTACAATTCAATTTTGACCCACATTTAGTCTTTCTATTTTGTTGCCTCATCCAATTTAAATTATAGTTGTAAGAGTATAAAGTACACATATAAAGTACCGTATACTCATGTCTTGGGCATATGCTAATTAAATTAATTACTTTCTAAATATCAAGATTTGATAAATGGTGGGCCTTATATAGCAGAATATACATATATGTATATGTATATATCATCAGAAAAAAATGACTTGAGAGAATTAAACTTAAAAATTCCATTTCTCTGGACTTGCCTGCTAGTCCAGTACCTAAGACTCTCTGATCCCAGTACAGAGGGCTCAGTTTCGATCCCTGGTCAGGGAACTAGATCCCACGTGCTGAGACTAAGAGCCAGCACAGCTAAATTAATTAATTAAAAAAAAATTACACTTCTCATTACTTAAACATCTGGTCAACTATCTTCTTATGATTTCGTCTTTTTTATCCTGCTTTGGCATTTGAGCACTTCCTTAATGGCTTTTTTTGTTTTTAAATTAAGAGTTAATATACCAAGTGCTTAGAAGCACTGTGTAAGTGTGCACAATTATTATTACATCTAACTCTAGAAATTCAGAGAACTAAGAAAATTTTGAAGGTACTGAGAATATTGTACTATATATTTCAATATTCAAACAACACATGTATTTCCAAAGCAGTGTCAGAAAACACCACACATTTCCATAACACTTCATACTTCTGACTACACAGAGAGTAGGGCAGATAGACGTATGGCAGGAAGTTGTACTTAAGCCAACTAAGATTCATCTTGGTTAATTACATTTTCTGACTCTAGTTAGAATTACATCATAGCATCCAAAATGGAAAGCCATTACACACGTACTATAATAATATCCACTCCACAGATAATAAGAAATTTCCCTCAAATATAAAAATCTAAACCTAAAATAAATATGCATTCTTAGAGATATTTTACAAAGAAAAGATGTCTAAAATATTTTCCCTCTGAGTCAGTATCCCTCTAAAGTTTATTGTGGTGTGTGGGTAGCATAACATAGAAGATAGCCAGTTACAACAAAATTAAATAGACTCTACGTCAACAACCAGAGAAATCTGATTATAGTCTGGGTATTAGGAGAAACCAAGGAAGTAATGTCCTTTCTGTTAGGTGTGATATTGACATTATGGTCATGTGAGAACATATATATATATTTTAAGAGAGGCTTAAATATGTATGAGTGAGTTAAAATAACTTCCTGGGTTAAAAAAATAATAATTCAGAGAAAAAGTGAGAAGGGATAGTGCAGCCAAATCTTGCTAATTGTTAAATCTGAGCGATAGAAATATGAAAGTTTACTGTTCTACTCTGTCCACTTTTGTGTGAGTTAGAAGCTTTACATAATAAAATGTTGTTTTAAAGAACATTAAAATATTTGGTTTAGTGGTTTATTTTTTGCATATGCAGAGCATGATTAGATGAGAGAGTTCTGCCATATTTGAGACTATCTGTTAAAGGATTTTTTCTAGCTTGCTATTTCTCAAACTTGAGTATGCATTAGAGTCCCCTGGAAGACTGGATACCCCTCACATTGCTGAGTCCAGTTTCTGATTCAATAGATCTTTGCAGGGGCCCAGGAATTTGCATTTCAAACAAGTTCCCATTTGACCCTGATGTTGCTGGTCCATGGACCACACTTTGAGAACCACCACTCTAGCTAAACCATCTTTTCTAAATTACCCTGTTTAAGTAGTGATGTAGATGGACTTGGAGTCTGTCATATAGAGTGAAGCAAGTCAGAAAGAGAAAAATATCGTATATTAACACATATATATGGACTTGGGAAAAATAGTACAGATGGACCTATTTGCAGGGCAGGAACGGAGATGCAGACGTACACTGGATGTGTGGACACGGTGGGGCAAGGAAGAAGGGATGGGTGGGATGAATTGGGAGAATAAGATTGACATAAATAACGCTACCACGTGTAAAGTAGGCAGCTAGTGGGAAGTTGCTGTACAACACAGGGAGCTCAGCTCTGTGCCCAGTGACGACCTAGAGCAGTGGGATGGGGAGGTGGGAGGGAGGTTCCAGAGGAAGGGGATAAATGTATATATTGCTGATTCACTTCATTGTACAGCAGAAACACAACATTGTAAAGCAATTATACTCCAATAATAAAAAATAAATAGAAATAAACTACCCTGTTTCACTTTTTCTGTCACCAATTCCATTCCTTTTTTATTTAATGTCAAGTATGAGCTTTAACTGTCCACTTTGGCCAGCTTCTGAGCCTATTTAATTGATTCTAGAATATGCTGAGAGTCAAATCTTGAGACTTTAGAATTAAGATTTTTCACTGTTTGATCTTAATCTACTCAGCTTCCCAATCTTATCATTCACTCGTCTCCCAACTCCAACAATCTCAGGTTACCTGACTTCTAAACAAGTTAGTCAGGTTCCTACCTCAGTCCCTTTGCCCATGCCGTCATCCCCTCCTGGAATGCGCTTGTGCACTTAACACACACAGACTCACACACTGAGTCCAGTCCAAGTACCTCCTCTTCCATGAAGCTCTCCTGGGCTACCAGCATCCATGGTGATGTCCCCTGCTGAAAACCTCTCATTTTAAACTAATCAAATCCTGCCTTGTAATAATTCTTATATTATTATTTGTTAGATACTTGAATCTTGTCTCTTCAATATAGTGCCAACTTTGCAAGGGCAGGGGCTATGCTTTATACAGAACTTCTTTGTACAGGCCACAGACTTCAGCCTAGAACTATAGGCAAGGTCATTTATCCTACAAAATAGGGCAGAAGATACTTTTTCTCTAAAGTAAATAATGGGATAGAACCTGAAATCTGCAGATGCAGAAGACATGTCAGTAAGAGGTAATAGAAACCTAATATCTGTTTACCTCCAAGCAGTGTTCTGAGGCTAATTAATGTTTACATAGGTCTTTGAGATGTTCAGATGGAAGGGGTTTAAGAGAGTTGGAACGATGATGATGATCCCTGGGACTCTTTCAAAATTTCATACCAAATTTCACAGCACCCCTCAGGTTTACCCAGGCTGGGAAGAGGGTCGAGGGCTACTCTGCTGGTGGCTGAAAGGTGACTTTCCAACAGCGCTTGAGATTTTCAGGGAAAACAAACTTTAAAATAAGGCTGATGTTGTTGAAAATCCCAACATAATAAACCCTTGGCTTCCTGAGCAAAACTGAAACCAGAACGCTCCTTTTCATCCTCCTGTAGGGATGCCGGACTCTATAACTGATTCTCTGCTTCACTTCTGCAATCACGGGCTGTCTGGTGTCAGGACTGGGCCTGCAGCTACCTGGATTATATCTGTATTATGGCAGCTCAAAGGTATTTTTGGCCTGAGTTTATATATATATATATGCTTTATTATATATATTAATATATATAATATATTATAAATATATAATACATATAAAGTTTATATATACACATACATATAAAATATATGTGTGTGTGCATGCTCAGTTGCTAAGTCCTGTTTCACTCTTTGTGATCCCACGGGTGGTGTGATAGTAAAGAATCCACCTGCCAAGGCTGGAAACACAGGAGAAACAGTTTCAATCCCTGAGTCAGGAAGATCCCTTGGAGAAGGAAATGGCAACCCACTCCAGTATTCTTGCCTGGAGAATTCCATGGACAGAGGAGCTTGGCTGGCTACAGGCCATGGAGTCGCAAAGAGCTGGACAGGACTGAGTGACTGAGCACACATGTATAATATACATATATAAATGTATATATACGGTGGTTTAGTCGCTAAGTCGTGTCTGTATATAGTTCTGCTCTTCAGGAAGCATCATCTCTTTCTCTTAAGAGAGAAAAAAATACCTCAAGAGGTCTCTTGATTATCAGTTGAAAATCTGTTTGTGACCTAAGCTGGAGAATGTTGCATCAACATCTCAACTTAGATTTTCTTCAGCACTCATTTTCTTTCTTTCTTTCTTTTTTTAAAAATATTTATTTATTTGACTGAGTCAGGTCTTAGTTTCAGTACTTGGGTTCTCTAGTTGTGGCATGTGGGCTATTTTACTTGCAGCATTTGGGATTTAGTTCCCTGACCTTGGATTGAACCTGGACCCCTTGCATTGGGAGCTCAGAGTCCTAGCCACTGGACCACCAGGGAAATCCTTCTACCCCTTATTTTCCTTGGTAACAACTCTCCTTTCTCTTTTTTCTTTGCTTTATTCCTGCATCCTTGTTTAGGTTGACTTGGCTTGGTACTACTTTGGTTTTATGGTTAATAATTCATTAACCATTAAAAAAAAAAATCTCTGAATCCATAACTATGACTGCCTATGTTAGATGAAAAGAGCTCCAATACCTTTACAGGCCCAGGCAGACATAGGTACGGTTATAATTAAATAGTAAATCACAACAAGATACCGTCAGAGGCATGCCTCAGATGTGCTGGGAAAAGTCAAACGTTCTCACCTGCCAGCAGGAAAGAAAGAAAGAAAGAAAAAAAGAATAGCCCAGTCAAGCTTGACCAGACAAGGTTTATACCTGGTATGATCATAAAGCCACTCCTGGCCTGTATTTCCAGGAATAAAAAAGCCAATGTACAAAGAGCCAGGGTCATATTCCACACCAGATGCTAATTCCTTTCTTAGCTGCAAGATCAGATCAAACCATTTCCTGGTTGGCAATGGGCAACTTTGGTTAGACTAATGCATGAGATTAGAAGTCCTCAGACTGCTGTGACTCGTATGCCAAGAAAGTCTGCAATTTAATTAAGACAAAAATGACAACAACAAATCACAGAAAAAGTCTCCACTTCGGGCCCTGAATTAGAAGGAACCTGAACCTGGATCTGCCATCAGTTAACCAAGATCTCAGGGCTCCTTCCTTTGGCCTTCAAGACTCATTGTTGACATTGTCCTTGCACAAGGACATCAGTATGGGTGGTCCCTTATTCCTGACTCAGACTTTAGGAAAACAAACAAATAAGCAGTGGAGGAGGCCCAGATTCTCAGTCTCTAACTGCCCTTTGAGCCCAATTCAGGATATGCTTCTGGGAAAGAAGTGTGTCTCTCTCCTGGGCTAAAGTAAACGGATGAAAACTTAATGATGCCTCCTCCCCACGTTATTTTTACAGGAAAATGTTCCCTGAGGTGTACACGACTGGCTTGTTACCTCTGGGACACAAATCTCCCAATAAGATGGTGACTGTGTGTCCTCATCATAAGGATCTGATTCTGGAAGAGACCTCACAGATAATACAGTCCAAACTCTATAATTTTTCTCTGCCTTCTTTTAGAAGACTCCAAGGTAAAGGGATCAAAGGACTTGCCACAATTACAGAGCCATGGTCTGTAACGTGTCCTCTCAGTGTAGCTCCCGACCATCTGACAGATACAGCCTCACCTGGGAATGTACTAGAAAGGGAACTTCTCAGGCCCTGTCCCAGACTTTCAGAATGAGAAACCCCAGGGATGGGGCCCAGCAATCTGTTTTAACCACCTGACCAGATGGTGTAAAGTTTGAGGACCACTGGATTGTGGTCCTCAAAAAACATATATTTACAGGGGCAGAAAGTTGGGGTGGGGAGGCAGACTTTATTATCTGCCTTGAAAGAAAAGTGAAAGTGAAAGTCGCTCAGTCATGTCCAACTCTTTGTGATCCCATGGAATTCTCCAGGCCACAATACTGGAGTGAGTAGCCTCTCCCTTCTCCAGGGGATCTTCCCAACCCAGGGATCGAGCCCAGGTCTCATGCATTGCAGGCAGATTCTTTATCAGCTGAGCCACAAGGAAAGCCCAAGAAAATTGGAGTGGGTAGCCTATCGCTTCTCCAGCAGATCCCGAGTCAGGAATTGAACCAGGGTCTCCTGAATTGCAGGCAGATTCTTTACCAACTGAGCTATGAAGGAAGCCTATCTGCCTTGAGTGTGGGTATAAATAGCCTTTGTTTTTCTCCGTTCTTTGCAACACAATTACTTCATGTGAAAATATAAGGGTATCTTATTTTGCCCCCTTAGCCAAGAGAGGGCTGACGATGTAATGCAAGAGCATCCTCTTTCTGCTCGCCTTTCATCTCATGATGGAGCCAAGATTCTGCTCAGAGAGAGGTACTGCCCCTGCCAGTGCCTGCCCTGGAGGCTGCCAGGCAAGGAGCTTTCCTGTATAATTCACAAGCAGCCTGGGCAAGCTGAGGGAAGAAATCCGCAGGAGGACTGCCTGCTCAGGAAACACCTGGTAGGGAAGGCCACACATGGTCAGAGGAGCTGAGGGCCTGGGGCCTCCAAGCAAGGACAAATGTCCCCAAAAACCTTCCATGCGCTGTTCCCAGAATAAAGGATGGAAAGTTGGGGTGTGCCCAAAGGGTTCTGAATCCAGTCAGAGAAAGGCATAGGATGAGGACTATTCATAGAAATCTGTATTTATCACACGTGGCTGGCATTTTCCTGTTTATCTTTCTGCCTTGACAAATTCAGCTGGGACTTTTTTTTTTTGGCTGCCCGCCACGGCTTGTGGGATCTTAGTTCCTTAACCAGGGATAGAATCTGGGCCTCCGGCAGTGGAAGTGAGGAGTCCTAACCACTGGACTGCCAGTGAATTTCTTCTTGAGGAAAGGGCCATTATCTGGACTTCATAGCCCTGCCACTGGATACCTAGTGAAGTCATTCAGCACTGTGTGTGGAGACAAGTTAGCTGGTTATTGAACTTGGGGAGGCAATATAGGATAACAGTTAGGTGTAGGAATCAGACTGCTTGGCTTTTGCATTAGCTAGCTGGTTGAATTTGGGAGAGTTATATGACCTCTTTGTGCCCAGGATTTCTACAGAAAAAAAAAAAAAAATCAGTAATAATATTAGATCTACGTAGTGAGACTTGAAAGAGATAATCCATATAAGTGCCTGGTATGTCAGTATGAACAAAATCAAAGTCCCCAAACCCATCCCGACCCTGCTTGCACCCGCATCTTTGTTTCTGCCATTCTGCTCTTTGGGGATTCCCTGGGCCCAGTCCCCACCAGTCACAGAGGTTAACCTATGCCTCCTGTTTCTCCAGAGTTCACCTCAAGCACCACTTTCTCTCAGAGAGCCTCTCGCTCAATCTCTTGTCCCATCAGCCACACAGCCCTGTGTTTTTATACTTTTGTGGTATTCATCACGTTTTCCCTCCAACTGTATAATGTACAAAGGACCTCAGGTTACTCGCTCTGTTTCATCTCTGTTTCCCTCTGAAGTGCCAAGTGAGAGGCTGCCTGAAAGTGAAAGTTGTTCAGTTGTGCCCGACTCTGCAACCCCATGGATTATATAGTCCATGAAATTTTCCAGGCCAGAATACTAGAGTGAGTAGCCTTTCCCTTCTCCAGGGGATCTTCCCAACCCAGGGATCGAACCCAGGTCTCCTGCATTGCAGGCGGGTTCTTTACCAGCTGAGCCACAAGGGCAGTGCCAAGTGAGAGGAGGCCTAGACTGAACATATTGGTGTTTCTATGTTTTCCTGTCACAAGGATTCAAAAACCCAGTTCAATTCGACTTATGATGTGGAAGGATTTTTCTTTTTTTTTTTTTTAGGATTTTTCTTCCTTCCACATTTTTCTCCCTTTCCATGAAATGGAAAATTCCTGAAGAAATACATTCAGGCTTCACGTGTGGTGCCATCAGAGCTCAGGCTCTGTGTCCTGGAATTCCCTCAGCTCTGGTTTCTGAGGTGTCATCTCTGTTCTCAGTACAGCCAGTAGCAACAATCTTCTCAGTTCAAGTCTAGGGAGAGAATGTATTTCTCTAAACAGCAAATGAGAGTCTTTAACTTCACTCTGGTCAGGCCAGTTTACATCAGGTACTCATCCCTTAACCCATGAGAGACAATTGAGGCAAGAGGGTGGGATCCCCCGGTCATTCAGTTTGCCCTCAGATGAGGTGACATTCAACTCCTCTCAAACTCCTGCCGCTCCACACTGGGGACGCCAAACACAAGTGAGGGGCTGCTGAAGAAGGAAGAGATACTGGACAGAAAACCCTTTATTACTCACAGAGTACTCAATCCATGCAGATTAAATAAAAGAGCATGGAATAAATAGCAGTGTGTGTGTGAATATATATATATATATATATATATATTTATCAATCACACTTGTCTGCTAGTCTTTATAATATCTTTGTCAGGCAGTTTCTGGGTAACTTTTTAGATAACACTTAAGTGCAGCAACAACAATCATTGGCCTTGGAACATTTAGAATTCAACATACCTTATTAAAGTCCATTTCTATATCTTATTTTATTTCATCTTTCAAACCTCAGAAGTAAACATATCCTCATTATTCAAGCAAGTCTCTCCTTTATTTAGTTATTTTTAATCATGTAACAGCACTGGTCATAGAAAACACCCTCTTCCAACAACACAAGAGAAGACTCTACACATGGACATCACCAGATGGTCAACACCGAAATCAGATTGATTATGTTCTTTGCAGCCAAAGATGGAGAAGCTCTATACAGTCAATAAAAACAAGACTGGGAGCTGACTGTGGCTCAGATCATGAACTCCTTATTACCAAATTCATACTTAAACTGAAGAAAGTAGGGAAAACCACTAGACCATTCAGGTATGACCTAAATCAAATCCCTTATGATTATATAGTAGAAGTGAGAAATAGATTTAAGGGCCTAGATCTGATAGACAGAGTGCCTGATGAACTATGGAATGAGGTTCGTGACATTGTACAGGAGACAGGATCAAGACCATCCCCATGGAAAAGAAATGCAAAAAAGCAAAATGGCTGTCTGGGGAGGCCTTACAAATAGCTGTGAAAAGAAGAGAAGTGAAAAGCAAAGGAGAAAAAGAAAGATATAAGCATCTGAATGCAGAGTTCCAAAGAATAGCAAGAAGAGATAAGAAAGCCTTCCTCAGGGATCAATGCAAAGAAATAGAGGAAAACAACAGAATGGGAAAGACTAGAGATCTCTTCAAGAAAATCAGAGATACCAAGGGGACATTTCATGCAAAGATGGGCTCAATAAAGGACAGAAATGGTATGGACCTAACAGAAGCAGAAGATATTAAGAAGAAGTGGCAAGAATACACAGAAAAACTGTACAAAAAAGATCTTCACCACCCAGATAATCACGATGGTGTGATCACTGACCTAGAGCTAGACATCCTGGAATGTGAAGTCAAGTGGGCCTTAGAAAGCATCACTACGAACAAAGCTAGTGGAGGTGATGGAATTCCAGTTGAGCTCTTCCAAATCCTGAAAGATGATGCTGTGAAAGTGCTGCACTCAATATGCCAGCAAATTTGGAAAACTCAGCAGTGGCCACAGGACTGGAAAAGGTCAGTTTTCATTCCAATCCCAAAGAAAGGCAATGCCAAAGAATGCTCAAACTACCGCACAATTGCACTCATCTCACATGCTAGTAAAGTCATGCTCAAAATTCTCCAAGCCAGCCTTCAACAGTACGTGAACCGTGAACTTCCTGATGTTCAAGCTGGTTTTAGAAAAGGCAGAGGAACCAGAGATCAAATTGCCAACATCCACTGGATCATAGAAAAAGCAAGAGAGTTCCAGAAAAACATCTATTTCTGCTTTATTGACGATGCCAAAGCCTTTGACTGTGTGGATCACAACAAACTGCAGAAAATTCTGAAAGAGATGGGAATACCAGACCACCTGATCTGCCTCTTGAGAAACCTGTATGCAGGTCAGGAAGCAACAGTTAGAACTGGACATGGAACAACAGACTGGTTCCAAATAGGAAAAGGAGTACGTCAAGGCTGTATATTATCACCCTGCTTATTTAACTTCTATGCAGAGTACATCATGAGAAATGCTGGACTGGAAGAAGCACAAGCTGGAATCAAGATTGCCAGGAGAAATATCAATAACCTCAGATATGCAGATGACACCACCCTTATGGCAGAAAGTGAAGAGGAACTAAAAAGCCTCTTGATGAAGGTGAAAGTGGAGAGTGAAAAAGTTGGCTTAAAGCTCAACATTCAGAAAACGAAGATCATGGCATCTGGTCCCATCACTTCATGGGAAATAGATGGGGAAACAGTGGAAACAGTGTCAGACTTTATTTTGGGGGGCTCCAAAATCACTGCAGATGGTGACTGCAACCATGAAATTAAAAGACGCTTACTCCTTGGAAGGAAAGTTATGACCAACCTAGAGAGCATATTCAAAAGCAGAGACATTACTTTGCCAACAAAGGTTCGTCTAGTCAAGGCTATGGTTTTTCCTGTGGTCATGTATGGATGTGAGAGTTGGACTGTGAAGAAGGCTGAGCGCCAAGAATTGATGCTTTTGAGGTGTGGTGTTGGAGAAGACTCTTGAGAGTCCCTTGGACTGCAAGGAGATCCAACCAGTCCATTCTGAAGGAGATCAGCCCTGGGATTTCTTCAGAGGGAATGATGCTGAAGCTGAAACTCCAGTACTTTGGCCACCTCATGTGAAGAGTTGACTCATTGGAAAAGACTCTGATGCAGGGAGGGATTGGGGGCAGGAGGAGAAGGGGACGACAGAGGATGAGATGGCTGGATGGCATCACTGACTCGATGGACGTGAGTCTGAGTGAACTCTGGGAGTTGGTGATGGACAGGGAGGCCTGGCCATCATGGGGTTGGGAAGAGTCAGACATGACTGAGCGACTGAACTGAACTGAACTGAACAGCACCTATATAGCCATCCCCAAGAGACTCCTGCCTTCCTCCATCTCAAGGAAATTCATCCTGAATCCTGTGTTCTCACTTATTTGCTTGTCTTTTCATATTACTTTATGTCATCTCTATGTATTTCTACAAAGTACATTTTTATTGTAGTCATTTTTAACTGCATCAAAAGGGTCTCATCATGCATGTAATTGTTTGGAATTCATTTTTCATATATTGCTAAGATCCAACCATATTGTTACATGAGGCTGTAGTTCATGTTGTTGTAATTTCTGAATCATATTCCATTGTGGTAATAAAACAGAGCTTATCCATCTACTCTCCTTTTGATTGGCACTTGAGTTGTTTTGGGGTTTTTTGTTAGAGTGAAGAGAACAGATACTTATAAAAGAAGATCAACAAGGAGAAACTTACTCTGTAGACAACAAAACCTATCATGAAGCTATAGTAGTGAAGCTGTGTAGTGCTGGCTCAGGGACAGACAAACTGACCAATGGAATAGAATGGGATGGTATGAAACTTTGCTGTGTGTCAGAGGTGGTATTTAAGACTAGTGGGGAAAGGAGAGACTACTCCATAAGTAGAGTTGGATAAAATTATTATCCCAAGTGAAAAAGGATGAAGTCAAATTCCTACCTCAGAGTATAAGCAAACGTAGACATCAAATGGATCAAGATCTTAAATAAAAAAAAAAAATTTTTTTCTCTTTCTGACTTACTTCACTCTGTATGGCAGATTCTAGGTACATCCATGTCTCTACAAATAACCCTATTTCTTTCCTTTTAGTGGCTGAGTAATATTCCATTGTATATATGTACCACATCTTCTTTATCGATTCATCTGTCATTGGACATTAGGTTGTTTCCATGTCTTGCCTGTTCTAAATAGTAATGCAATGAAAAATGGCACAGATGAACATATTTGTAGGGTAGGAATAGAGACACAGACATACAGAATGGACACGTGGACACAGAGGGGAAAAGGGAGGGTGGGACAAACTGGGAGATTAGGATCAACATATGTACACTATGGCTGAGAAGGCAATGGCACCCCACTCCAGTACTCTTGCCTGGAAAATCCCATGGATGGAGGAGCCTGGTAGGCTGCAGTCCATGGGGTCGCTAAGAGTTGGGCACTACTGAGCGACTTCACTTTCACTTTTCACTTTCATGCATTGGAGAAGGGAATGGCAGCCCACTCCAGTGTTCTTGCCTGGAGAATCCCAGGGACGGCAGAGCCTGGTGGGTTGCCGTCTATGGGGTCGCACAGAGTCGGACACGACTGAAGCGACTTAGCAGCAGCATGTACACTATGGACAAAGCTAGTGGAGGTGATGGAATTCCAGTTGAGCTCTTCCAAATCCTGAAAGATGATGCTGTGAAAGTGCTGCACTCAATATGCCACCAAATTTGGAAAACTCAGCAGTGGCCACAGGACTGGAAAAGGTCAGTTTTCATTCCAATCCCAAAGAAAAGCAATGCTAAGGAATGCTCAAACTACCGCACAATTGTACTCATCTCACATGCCAGTAAAGTAATGCTCATAATTCTCCAAGCCAGGCTTCAACAGTACATGAACCGTGAACTTCCAGATGTTTAAGCTGGATTTAGAAAGGCAGAGGAACCAGAGGTCAAATTGCCAACATCCATTGGATCATCAAAAAAGCAAGAGAGTTTCAGAAAAACATCTACTTCTGCTTTCTTGACTATGCCAAAGCCTTTGACTGTGTGGACCACAAAAAACTCTGGAAAATTCTGAAAGAGATGGAAATACCAGACCACCTGACCTGTCTCCCGAGAAATCTGTATGCAGGTCAGGAAGAAACAGTTAGAACTGGACATGGAGCAACAGACTGGTTCCAAATCGGGAAAGCAGTACGCCAAGGCTATATATTGTCACCCTGCTTATTTAACTTCTATGCAGAGTACATCATGAGAAATGCTGGGCTGGATGAAGCACAAGCTGGAATCAAGATTGCCAGGAGAAATATCAATAACCTCAGGTATGCAGATAACACCACCCTTATGGCAGAAAGCGAAGAAGAACTAAAGAGCCTCTTGATGAAAGCGGAAGAGGAGAGTGAAAAAGCTGGGTTAAAACTCAACATTCACAAAACGAAGATCATGGCATCTGGTCCCATCACTTCATGGGAAATAGGTGGGGAAACAGTGGAATCAGTGAGAGACTTTATGTTTTTGGGCTCCAAAATCACTGCAGATGGTGACCGCAGCCACGAAATTAAAAGACTCTTGTTCCTTGGAAGAAAAGTTATGACCAACCTAGACAGCATATTAAAAAGCAGAGACATTACTTTGCCAATAAAGGTCCATCTAGTCAAACCTATGGTTTTTCCAGTAGTCATGTATGGATGTGAGAGTTGGACTATAAAGAAAGCTGAGCACTGAAGAACTAATGCTTTTGGACTGTGGTGTTGGAGAAGACTCTTGAGAGTCCCTTGGACTGCAAGGAGATCCAACCAGTCCATCCTAAAGGAAATCAGTCCTGAATATTCATTGGAAGGACTGATGCTGAAGCTGAAACTCCAATACTTTGGCCACCTGACGGGAAGAACTTACTCATTTGAAAAGACCCTGACACTGAGAAAGATGAAGGCAGGAGGAGAAGGGGACGACAGAGGATGAGATGGTTGGATGGCATCACTGACTCTGTGAACATGGGTTTGGGTAGACTCCAGGAGTTGGTGATGGACAGGGAGGCCTGGCATGCTGCGGTTCATGGGGTCGCAAAGAGTCGGACACAACTGAGCAACTGAACTGACTGACTGAAATATATATATGACTGAAATAAATATATACATGTTTCTGATTTACCTTGTGGTATAGCAGAAACTCACACAACTTTGTAAAGTAATTATATTCCAGTTTTAAAAAGTACATAAGAATTCTAATTAGACAATGTGGGTGAATCTTTTAGAACTTAGAGTTGGAAAAGACTTAAGACACAAAAAGTTTTTAACTAAAAAGGAGAAGCTGACAAATTTGACTACATTCAAGGTAAGAGCATTTGTTTGCCTATAGATTTTAGGCAAACAATTGCCAGGACTAAAGATTATTCTGCTGCTTTAAACCGCACCCCCATGATAAACCTTTTATAACCTGAGATTAGATTTGAATATACATTAAATTGTAGCTGACTTCATCGTCTTAAAGAGAACCATTGTTTCCTTCAAACTGTAAATAATAGTCTTATTGGAGCCAAATGACTCTCTTCAGTGGATATGGCTCCCCTCAACCAGGCGTTCCCCTCTTGCTTCCTGATTGCTCTCTTACTCCCACTTGAATGTGAACATCAGAGCCTTTAAAGGCTTGAAATAGGGTTGGGAGGAAAAAAGATTAAAATCTGCAATATTAAAATAAATGGGATGTTATTCCTATCCCAAAGTAAAAATTTGAAGTTCCTGAAAATAAAGTTACTAGGACTTTGCTGGTGGTCCAGTGGTTAAGAATCTGCCCTGCAATGTAGGGGATGTGGGTTTGATCTCTAATCAAGCAACTAAGATCTCATATGCCACGGGGGCAACTAAGTCCTCATGCCGCAATGAAGACACAGCCAAAATGAAATAAATAAAGTTTCCAACGTGAACGTGAAGTCACTCAGTCATGTCCGACTCTTTGCGACCCCATGGACTGTAGCCTACCAGGCTCCTCTGTCCATGGGATTTTCCAGGCAATAGTACTGGAGTGGATTGCCATTTCCTTCTCCAAGGGATCTTCCCAACCCAGGGATCGAACCCAGGTCTCCCGCATTGTAGACAGACGCTTTACCGTCTGAGCCACCGTGGAAGTCTAGTTTCCAAAGAAGGTAATGAAAATTAATAAACTTTCCTTCTTCAAATATTTGTTGAGCACCAATGATCTGTCAGACACTGTGCTAGAAGCTATAAGTACAAAAGTAAATTAGATGCAGCCCTAACCTTAAGGAGACTACAATCTGTCACAGTAAGACAAGGAGACAATAGGGCAACAAGCATCCTTGGTGCTGTTAGAATTGTCGTAGGGTCCAGTAGGGCACCAAGGAAGAGATGGCCCATCCTACCAGAAGGGGCAGGGAATGTGGAGGAAAAGTAAGCATAGGAGAAGCTTGAAAGACGCAATTTAAGCAAAGACATGAAGGTATGAATAATAGAGTAATTAGGCTGCTGCTAAGTCACTTCAGTTGTGTCTGATTCTTTGCAACCCTATGGACTGCAGCCCGCCAGACTCTTCCATCCATGGGATTCTCCAGACAAGAATACTGGAGTGGGTTGCCATTTTTTACTCCAGGAGATCTTCCTGACCCAGGTATCAAACCCTTGTCTCTAACATTGTCTCCTGCATTGGCAGGCGGATTCTTTACCACTTGCGCCACCTGGGAAATCCAAAATAATTATAGAGAAACAAAAGTAGCCAGTATGGCTGAAGCGTAGAGTCCATAGGAAGAGGTTAGATGAGACCACTGTGCAGTGTTAGGCAGAGGCCAGTGGGTGCGTGAAATTTCCCCTGGAAGCCCTAGGTTGCCACGGAAGACTTTTGAACAGGGAGTGACATCATTAAATTTGGTTTCAGGGAGATAACCTTGGAGTGTGGGTGGAGGGACTGAGAATGGTGGCAGAGACCTCCCCCAGGACAGAGACCATAATGGCTGAAACAAGGTATTAGCATCTGGAGAGGAAGGGCTGGGAGTGGTGTGAAGAATTTGGACACTGATTTGATTTCAAAGAAAAAGTAGCGGTACTTCTAGGAGACCACTTTTACCCTAAAATAAGTCCTCGATGGTGTCAAAATTACAGCATAGCTCCTCTTGCCTAATAGACAGCAAACAACAATTTCAATGCACAGCACAGTATATATCCAATATTACAACAATCACACAAAGGGATGTACCTTAGGGTGACAGGTTCAGCCCCAACATCTTTATCTGTATTCCATGAATATTCTAGGCATCCAGGATACTCCTTTTCATTGGGGTTTTCTTTTTATGTGGATGTATGATGCAAACACACAAGCCTTTTTCAGATTCGTGCACATAATAAGAGAATATCATTATGAATTCATAACACAAACATTGACGGGCTGGAACCCAGATTTGTAAAAGGAAAGGCAAAGAAAAGGAATTTGGAGAGAAATCTATCAAAGATAAAGACACAACAGAAATGAGTCCCTGAGTTTCCCTGCTCAGCACTCAACAGTGATCTTGAGG
Source organism: Bos javanicus (assembly GCF_032452875.1). NCBI lineage: Eukaryota > Metazoa > Chordata > Mammalia > Artiodactyla > Bovidae > Bos > Bos javanicus. Next base: position 29,728,437 of record NC_083883.1, on the reverse strand, counting down.
CAGGAAAAAGATGCTCAAGACTGACCAAACATCTACCTGTTTCTTCCCCCACCATCAGTTCTCTTCTAGACGGTGGTTTCTCTGTGATTATTCTGTGAGCACGCCAGGTCACGGTAAACAAGCAGGGAACCAGCTATCCATTCTGCTTCCTCAGCATCTCCCACCTGTTCTCTCCTTTTTGCTGTCATACTGTCTGCAGGCCATCATTCCTTTCGACCTTGGCAACAGCCTAACATAGGACCTACTAGTAGGTCTTGATGCTCTGGAATCAGTGTCAGTAGGGAGACCTTCTCAATAAAGGGTGGCTCTTCTGATTGTTTATGCCTCTGATCTCTCTCCAGATTTATTTTTCTGAAATATAGATCTGATCATGTCGCTTCTGTACAAAACTTGCTGTGGTCTCTCCTTCCTTGTAGACTGAGGTCTGGAAGTCACAGTCTGCTGTTAAAAACCCTATCAATCCCTTTAGACTTTCTCTTCTACAGTTTCTACCATTTTCCCCAGCCTCACATGCTCTTGCCGTAACTCAGACTTCTTGCCCTCCCTGAGCCCTGAGCTCTCCTCCTCTGTGCCTTTCTATCAAGTGTGTGTGTGTGTGTGTGTGTGTGTGTGTGTGTGCGCGCGCGCGCGTGCGTGCGTGCATGCCTGTGTATTTATCTAATCAGCCTATACAAAGCATGGCCATTTAAAATCCCAAATCCTTTGCTTTTTTTCTATCTCTTGCCTGTATGCCTATAGGATGTAGTTTATGTCTGTCTGTTAGAATGCCAATTGTAGCATCTATTGGTCTGAAATGTTTTAAAGATGATTTTTCATTTATTATGGTTTTAGAGCCTCAGGAAAATAGGCATTCAACACTTCTTTTTTTTTTGTATCTCTCTGTCCAGTCTTTCCCGCACTTAGAAGGTAAGAAATGGCTGTTAAGTTGAATTGAACAATTCACTCACACTGCAGGTCTCTAAATCTCCAATATGAGCTACGATGATACAGAGGCTCCTCTTGACACAGTAAATTCCTTTGAGTTTATTGACTCTGCACGTGGGCATGAATAGGACAAGGAATGTCATTGTGTTCACTTATTACCTTATTCCCCAAGAGGCAGAAAAAGAACTTAGCTCACCAGCATTGGTCCTAACAACTTAGAAAAAAAATATGGTGAAGCAGACTTTGATGGTGTGTGGAGAGAAAAAAAATATGTTTGTTTTTTATGAAAGAAAATGAACTTAGCTCCATAATACCCTGAGGAATTGCCTTTGTGTTCAGTGTTTTTGGTTGTTTATTTTGAATCCCCATACATTAATATCCAAGAACTCATACAATTCAATAGCAAAAAAAAAAAAAAAAATCCTAAATAATCTGATTTGAAAATGGGCAAAGGATCTGAATAAACATTTTTTTCAAAGAAGATAAATGAATGGCCAGTAGGTACACAAGAAGGATTCATGACACGGTCATCAGGGAAATGCAAATCAAAACCACAATGAAATATCACCTCACACCTATTAGAATGACTGTAAACAAAAAGACAAGGGAAAATAAATGCAGTGAGGATGCGGTGAAAAGGAAACTTTGTGCATTGTTGTTTGGATTATAAACTTGTACAGCCATCATGGAAAACAGTACGGAGGTTCCTCAAAAAATTAAAAATAGAATGACCATTTGATCCAGTAATTCTACTTCTGGGAGTGTATCTGAAGGAAATGAAAATACCATGTTGAAGAGTAGCTGCACCCCATGTTCATAGTGGCATTATACAATAGCAAAGACACGGGGACAACCTAGGTGTCCATCAGTGGATGGATAAAAAAGATGTAGTACATATACAATGGAATATTATTCAGCCATGAAAAAGAAGGAAATCCTGCCATTTGCAACAAAATGATTGGACCTGGAGAGCTAAGTAAAGTAAGTCAGACAGAGAAATATAAATACTGTATGATCTCACTTATACGTAGAATTTTTTAAAAACTCAGAAAAAGAGATCAGATTTGTGGGCAGCAGAGGGGTGGGGTGGGGTGAATTAGATGAAGGTGGTCAACTGGTCAAATCTCGAGTTTAAGGTAGATAAGTACTAGGGAGGTAACGTATACAACATGATGAGTGGAGTTCTCACTGCTGTGTGGTATATTTGAAAGTTGTTAAGAGAGCAGATCCTTACTAAGAGTGCTCATCATAAAGGAAAAGAAAATTTTTTTGGTATCTATATGAGTTGATGGATGTTAATTAAACTTACTGTGGTAACTGTTTCACAATACATGTGCGACAAATCGTTCTGTACACCTTAAACTTACATAGTGCCATGTGCTAAGTCATTTCAGTCGTGTCCAACTCTGGGTGACCCCACTGACTGCAGCCCACCAGGCTCCTCTGTCCACGGGATTCTCCAGGCAAGAATACTGGAATGGGTTGCCATGCTCTCCTCTGGGTGATTTTCCCCACATAGTGCTATAGGTCAATTATATCTTAATAAAACTGGATGGAGGGAGTTAGAAACCTCATAATTAACCATACTTCAGTCTCAGCCTTTTTAAATACTAATCATAGGGCATGCTAATAGGTGAATCTAGAAAAGAAGTTCCATAGTCAAATAAGTTTGTGAGATACTGGATTAAACAAAGACAACAGAATTTCTCAGGGCTTTTATCATGTTAATGAACTTTGAATCTCTAGGAGCCGGCATATGATATTCGACTGTTCTTAAATTTATTTGAAAATGGAATTCTTTTATAACAGTGCACTGTAGTAACCTAATATTTCATGGAACACATTTTGGGAAGCACTACTCTAATTTAATATTAATATCTGAAGACTGTATATGAGGATAAATATTTATTCATATATTTATTTATGGATGCATCTGGTCTTAGTTGTGGCACGCAGGCTCAGCAGTTGCCGCTCGAAGGCTTAGTTGTTCCATGGCGTGTGGGATCTTAGTTCCCTGAACAGAGATCAAATCCATGTCCCCCGCATTGGAAGGCAGATTCTTAACCACTGGACCACCAGGGAAGTCCCTGTATATGAGTTTTTGCATCTCCTATTACTCTTCGTATAAGGTTCAGAGGATTTCAACAGTGATTACAGAAGAAATATACATTTTATAACTTTTATGAATCCTTTATCTAACCCAGATAGATGGACTGTAGATTTTTTGTAAATATTCAGAGGAAAGCTCTCTAGTAATTTATGGAAAATGAGAGAATTTTTGTATCATTTCCAACCTTATCTTTTTATCCAGAATGGCACAGATTGTCTGTCTTTCAAGGCTCTGGGTAATTAAAAGAGAAGTTATGTTTTGAAATCAATGTCATATTATAGTAACAAGGAGGAAGTTGTTTATTTGTACACAAAGCAGTCTGTCTTACCCTCTATTTGAAATATGTTAGAATACAAAAGTTGTTTGGGAAGTGAGCCTAAACAGCCAAGATTTTGACTATGTTTGGAGCTTCCAGGAAACATGCCATTCTGGATAGCTGAGTTTTCTTAATTCCTAGTATTTAACTTATATTCTCATGAGTGTTAAAAATTCTACCTTTTTGGTAGATCTTTTCTAAAATGTGTATCATGCCACCTTGTCATCTTGACTACAGTACACTCCACATAAGGTTTTCACTCTGCTGTGACATAGGAAGATCTTGGTCAAAATCTTCCCTGGTGTTAGCTTTGTCTTTTTATTTCACTCTGGCCGGCAACTACTACTTCTCGGTTCTTGTCCCCACACCAGCCTCTTGTGGCCCCCATTCTTGTCTCCTTACTTTATAGAATTTGTTGTTGTTGATAAGTCACTAAGTCATGTCAGACTGTTTTGCAACCACTATGGACTCTAACCCACCAGCCTCCCCTGTCCATGAGATTTCCTAGGCAAGAATACTGGAGTGGGTTGCCATTTCCTTCTCAGGGGATCTTCCTGACCCACGGATTGAACTCCAGTCTCCTGCCTTGGTAGGCAGATTCTTTAACATGAACCACCAGGGAAGCCCCTCATACAATTTATTTTATATTAACTTACTAATTTTCCATAGCAGACCATTACCCTTCTTAGAATCCTCTTTATTTTTTATAAGATGAAATTTCTTTTTTATTTTTAAATTTTATTATTTTTAATTTTGTCTGCACTGGGTCTTCATTGTGGTGCACAGGCTCTCTGGTTGTGGTGCAGGCTTAGTAGCCCCTTGGTATGTAGGATGTTAATTCCCTAACCAGGGATGGAACCCACATCCCCTGCTTTGGAAGGTGGATTCTTGACCACTGGACCAGTGGCATTCCCTTAGAATCCTTTATAAAACTAAGAGTCTAAGGTTCTACAAGAAAAATTTAGTCTTTAGCTGTATAGAGACTTTGGGGCTTATTTTATTTTTAAAAAGTGTGTTCTTAGGTAGGTGAGTTAGCCAGACAGCTGAGTTATTAAGGAAAATCTAGTTAATTTATTTAACTTAGAAGTTTAATTCAGTTGACCAATGACCCCAGCATTTTAATTAATGAGGCACAACACGTTTCATTCAAAAACTCTCAAAGGATTTCACCATATGAACTTTGACCACACCCTGTGGTACAAACCGGAGAAGGCAATGGCACCCCACTCCAGTACTCTTGCCTGGAAAATCCCATGGATGGAGGAGCCTGGTAGGCTGCAATCCATGGGGTCGCTGAGGGTCAGACATGACTGAGTGACTTCACTTTCACTTTTCACTTTCATGCATTGGAGAAGGAAATGGCAACCCACTCCAGTGTTCTTGCCTGGAGAATCCCAGGGATGGGGGAGCCTGGTGGGCTGCCGTCTATGGGGTCACACAGAATCGGACACAACTGAAGTGACTTAGCATATAGCATAGCATATGTGGTACAAAGATGTGCTTTCCTGATGGCTCAGATGGTAAAGCATCTGCCTGCAGTGCAGGAGACCCAGGTTCAATCCCTGGGTTGGGAAGATGCCCTGGAGAAGGAAATGGCAACACACTCCAGTACCCTTGCCTGGAAAATTCCATGGACTGAGGAGCCTGGTAGGCTACAGTCCATGGGGTCGCAAAGAGTCTGACATGACTGAGCGACTTCACTTTCACTTTGTGGTACAAAGATACATTCTAACAACAGTTGTTGGGTAGCTCTTCAGCCATTTAGAAGTAGATACACAAAGCAGTCAGATGCGTTTCCTGAGTTCACACAGCAAAACCTATGGGGAGTAAGAAATATCTGACCTTTTCTCAGTCCATTTGTCAAATAACATTTCCTCTTCAGGTACAAAACAAAATAAAATTAGTGAAGTTTCTTTCTTTACTAAAGGTAACTAGTTAATGGATATGATGGTTACTGTTATGTGCCATCTTGACTGGGTCATGAGATGCCCAGACATTTGGTCAGAAGTTATTCTGGGTGTTTCTGGTTGAGATTAACATTTGAAACAGTTGACTGAGCAAAGCAGACTGCCTTCCCTTAGTATGGGTGGGCCCCATCCAATCAGTTGAAGGCCTGAATAGAGTAAAAAGCCTGACCCTCCTCTCAGTAAAGGAGGGCTCCTTTTACCTGGGCTGCCTTCAAATCAGAACATCAGCTTTGTCCTGCCTTTAGACTAGAACCAAAACCTTGGCTCACTTGCTGACCTTCAGTTGAGAACCACACCAGGCTTTCCTGGGTCTCCAGTTTGCCCACTCATCCTGCAGATCTTGTGACTTGTCAGCCTCCTTAATTGTATGAGGTATGAGCCAATTCTTAACAATAAATCTCTCTCTCTCTTATATAGTTGCTCTCTGTCTTTCTATCTCTATATATATATTCTATTCATTTTGTTTCTCTGGAGAATCCTAACGCAGTGGACATACACTAATGTCAATTAATTAAAGGAAAAAATACTTCTAAAGGCTTATCACTTCTCCAGCAGATGGAAAAGAAATGCAAAAAAGCAAAATGGCTGTCTGGGGAGGCCTTACAAATAGCTGTGAAAAGAAGAGAAGCGAAAAGCAAAGGAGAAAAGGAAAGATATAAACATGTGAATGCAGAGTTCCAAAGAATAGCAAGAAGAGATAAGAAAGCCTTCTTCAGGGATCAATGCAAAGAAATAGAGGAAAACAACAGAATGGGAAAGACTAGAGATCTCTTCAAGAAAATCAGAGATACCAAAGGAACATTTCATGCAAAGATGGGCTCGATAAAGGACAGAAATGGTATGGACCTAACAGAAGCAGAAGATATTAAGAAGAGGTGGCAAGAATACACAGAAAAACTGTACAAAAAAGATCTTCACGACCCAGATAATCACAATGGTGTGATCACTGACCTAGAGCCAGACATCCTGGAATGTGAAGTCAAGTGGGCCTTAGAAAGCATCACTACGAACAAAGCTAGTGGAGGTGATGGAATTCCAGTTGAGCTCTTCCAAACCCTGAAAGATGATGCTGTGAAAGTGCTGCACTCAACATGTCAGCAAATTTGGAAAACTCAGCAGTGGCCACAGGACTGGAAAAGGTCAGTTTTCATTCCAATCCCAAAGAAAGGCAATGCCAAAGAATGCTCAAACTACTGCACAATTGCACTCATCTCACATGCTAGTAAAGTCATGCTCAAAATTCTCCAAGCCAGGCTTCAGCAATATGTGAACCACGAACTTCCTGATGTTCAAGCTGGTTTTAGAAAAGGCAGAGGAACCAGAGGTCAAATTGCCAACATCCACTGGATCATGGAAAAAGCAAGAGAGTTCCAGAAAAACATCTATTTCTGCTTTATTGACTATGCCAAAGCCTTTGACTGTGTGGATCACAATAAACTGTGGAAAATTCTGAAAGAGATGGGAATACCAGACCACCTGATCTGCCTCTTGAGAAATTTGTATGCAGGTCAGGAAGCAACAGGTAGAACTGGACATGGAACAACAGGCTGGTTCCAAATAGGAAAAGGAGTACATCAAGGCTGTATATTGTCACCCTGTTTATTTAACTTATATGCAGAGTACATCATGAGAAACGCTGGACTGGAAGAAGCACAAGCTGGAATCAAGATTGCCGGGAGAAATATCAATAACCTCAGGTATGCAGATGACACCACCCTTATGGCAGAAAGTGAAGAGGAACTAAAAAGCCTCTTGATGAAGGTGAAAGTGGAGAGTGAAAAAGTTGGCTTAAAGCTCAACATTCAGAAAACGAAGATCATGGCATCTGGTCCCATCACTTCATGGGAAATAGATGGGGAAACAGTGGAAACAGTGTCAGACTTTATTTTGGGGGCTCCAAAATCACTGCAGATGGTGATTGCAGCCATGAAATTAAAAGACGCTTACTCCTTGGAAGGAAAGTTATGACCAACCTAGAGAGCATATTCAAAAGCAGAGACATTACTTTGCCAACAAAGGTTCGTCTAGTCAAGGCTATGGTTTTTCCTGTGGTCATGTATGGATGTGAGAGTTGGACTGTGAAGAAGGCTGAGCGCCGAAGAATTGATGCTTTTGAGGTGTGGTGTTGGAGAAGACTCTTGAGAGTCCCTTGGACTGCAAGGAGATCCAACCAGTCCATTCTGAAAGAGATCAGCCTTGGGATTTCTTTGGAAGGAATGATGCTGAAGCTGAAACTCCAGTACTTTGGCCACCTCATGCGAAGAGTTGACTCATTGGAAAAGACTCTGATGCTGGGAGAGATTGGGGGCAGGAGGAGAAGGGGACGACAGAGGATGAGATGGCTGGATGGCATCACTGACTCGATGGTCGTGAGTCTGAGTGAAGTCCGGGAGTTGGTGATTGACAGGGAGGCCTGGCGTGCTGCGATTCATGGGGTCGCAAAGAGCTGGACACGACTGAGCGACTGATCTGATCTGAAAGGCTTGGCTATGCAAAATTCATAAAGGATTGCAGATTTCTGTTGACTAGAGAGAAATTAAATTTCAATGTTGAAAAAAATCCCAGTGCTGAGATACTAAATTTCTAGAAGATAGGTGCTGTGTAAGTTTTGCTTTATAGTTCTACTACTGTGAACAGCATGAAAGAAATTCAGCCTTTTTAATATAACATTATTTGATGGTGATGTAAGAATGATGATACCAAATAAGCCTTGGGAAGCCACTGTTGGCATGATAATGCAAACAAGGTAATATCCAGGGCAATCAGGGGTGATAGAATTTACTGATCTAAGTCCACCCTGAGTGAAGATGTTTTCTTCTTGCTGATATTACAAAGAGCTAGGCTTCTACATTCAGCACTGACTGTGAGTCCAGCTTTTTATCTCTTCGCTGCGTCTCTACCATATTCTCCTCTTCTGCCCTCTCCAGATCCTTCCCAGCATCAGAGCTAAACACAAACCTCTTCTACCTCTCAACTCCACCTCATCCTTGACGTGTCCTGTTTTCTTCTGTCCAATAAAGGAAGGAGGGTGGAGCTGTGCCTTCACTGGCAGCCAAACATCTTGGGTCCTTGTTTCAGGCTCCACCTCCCACATCAACCACCACCCAGTATGGACTACACAGCTCTTACCCAGAAGCTGTTTTTCCATCCTAGGAGCTGACCTCATTGTTTCTGGGGTTGGAGCCATCTACAAGGCGACACTTGCCAACTGGGGAGTTTATAGCAGTTTTGTGTTTGTGGCACGGGAAGAGTCGGCCTGTACCATTGTCTTTTGTCTTAAGGACAGCATTAACAACCTCCATTCGTCTCTTCTGAGCATAAACATGGCTGAAAACACAGAAGGGCGATTTGCATGTCACACGTGGATGTAGTCTGTGAATTCACTAGCCCAGGAGCTTTGCTGTCATTTATGAAAATTGCCAGAGTGTACAGCTCTGCTTCCTGTTCTTACAGACCAGCATGATATTCTGGCTCAGTTGAGCCTCTGTCATGGGTTGCCACACAAGCATTGTCTGGTGCTGTCATTTCCTGGTAGTGAACAATTATTCCACATTGCCTCAGAACGCTCTCACAGTGTCCTTCTCGTGGTGGCTGAACCAGTCTTCAAAAAGCAAATGTATAGCTAGAGTCAATCGTTTGGAGAAGATGGGCAGAAACAAAGCCCGCGTGGCTTGTTGGAAAGAACACCAAATAGAGTTCTAAGAGCACAGCTACACACTCTTAATAGGAGAGGAACTGGCCCCCACCCACTCACCATTTAGTGTCATAACCCCCCATGTGTCTTCCTGTCTCTTTTCTCCCTACAATGAGGTTGGAAAGGTGGCAGCATTTGTTTCTATTTTTCCACAACCAGCCTGGCACATAACACTGTCTACTGGACGCCACCACACACTCAACCATCCAGCCAATCAGCTGTCTTTCTAGATGTTTTTTTCCACTGATGTGCACTGTCTTCTTGGCCATAGCCCTAACTTTGGGTACCTTAATTTTCTCATTATTTAAATGTATTCAGTAATTTAATCCAAGTTGAAGCTGTATCTGCAAGAGAGAAAGTGTTCTGTTAGTGCTGACGATGGTGGCACAGTGGTAAAAAATCCACCTGCAAGTGCAAGAGATACAGGACACGTGGCTTTAATTCCTGGGCCAGGAAGATCCCCTGGAGGAGGATTTAGCAACCCACTCCAGTATTCTTGCCTGGAAAATTCCATGGACAGAGGAGCCTGGTGGGCTAGAGTCCATGGGGTCACAAAGAGTCGGACATGACTGAGCACACACGCAGGCAGGCATGTTTCTTCAGACATGTATTGGGAATAATTAGGCTGTCTACCTCAATCCCTGGGTTGGGAAGATCCCCTGGAGAAGGAAATGGCAATCGACTCCAGGACTATTGCCTGGAAAACCCCATGGACAGAGGAGCCTGGTAGGCTACAGTCCACGGGGTCGCAAGAGTCGGACAGGACTGAACAACTTCACTCACCTTAGTAATTCATCAAATATCCAACTAATATTTATTTAATGCCTACTTTGTGTGTGCCATGGTGCCGCATGCTAAGTGCTTATTGGGAAGATTTAACAACAGATTATATATTACTCAGGAGATTTGTCTTTGAAAAGTTAATAATAGTTATTGCATATTTTAAATGACAAATGCCTTTTCAATACTTTTTTTTTAATACTTGGGATTTTTAACAATAGGAATTTAAATGCAAGAAAGGGATAAAGAAGGAACAATATAATTTAAACTGGAGGTTTTGGAAAGGCTAGATATAATGTTAGTAACAAACAATGTGGACTTCCCTTGTTAGAAGATAAATACTTGGTGAGACAGTTACTGACTCTGGGATCACCATGTCACCCACTTTGCAAAACACTAGTCTCTAGCACAGTATTTTTATTATTTTGTGTAATTTTTCTTTATCTCCTGACATTCCCATGGAGGCCCTTTCTCATTTTTCTTTCTATGAAAGTGAAATAAAGACAACGGAATCTGTAACTTCAGAAGTCTTGAAATTCTGTTGTTCATACCACCAGTAAAAATGATTTCTGAATTCTTCGTTGCTTTCCCTTTAGCTGAATTTCATTTGCTAAAGATCTGAGACGCAGAGAATTTGATTCTGTGGACTGATACAATCGTGCTTAATAGGTACAGATATTTCCTAAGAACCCTCCTATCTCGTGGCTTTTAAATTGCTCAGGATTTTATAAATACCATAACCTCAGCATATTAAAACATTAAGGGATTTCTTCAGATTCCCAGAGCCTTAAAGTTAGACTATGCAAATATGTGCGAGTGTGTTTCCATAGTGCGGAATAAAAGTTATGGCAGGGTTTTTCAGAGCAGCATCACTATAAGCGTCGCTCCTGCCACTGCCTTTCACAAGGGCCCACTTGCTGTGAAATATTTTGAAAATCGAGCTGAAGTGAAGATAACGCAGAGCGCAAACAGGCGGAAATACGAATAAACTGAGCGTGGCTGGCAGAAACCGAGAGGTTGGCAGTTTCCGCAAAGAAGAGAAGGCTTGGTAAACCTGGAGGAAAAACCCGCCCAGAGCTGTTGTTTAGAAACCTCCCCACCTCCGTTTCCCTTGCCCCTAGAGTCGGGGAGCTCCCCAGAGCAGAGGAAGCAGCCCCCCAAAACCGCTTCCGCGACTGCAGCTTCCCTTCTCAGGCCCCCAGGGAGCAGCGCCTTCTCAGGCCACGATTCCCTGTGACCCAAAAATAACTACACGGATAGGAGGGAAAGGTCTGAAGCTTGAGGCACAAGGAAGTACTCAGTTACCTTCTTATCGCTTATAGCCAGAACGCTGGAAACTTAACCCCGCGCCAGCCTTTTATAGAGAGTCCCTCGAGCCCCGCCCTAGCAACTTCTCTTAGCAACGCCTCGCCCTGGTGCTCTGCCTTCTTATCGGCCTCAGCCAGGCCCTTCCTGTTCCCCTCCCCCAGTCGGCTTCGCTCGGCTGCTTCAGGTCACGTGACTATCCCCAGGGGAGGGGCGGGGCGGGCAAAAACGTGAGGGGCGGGGCGCTGGGTGAGCGAGCTTACGTCATCAAGATACGCCGGGTGGGTGGTGGTTCTTAGCGCTCCTGGGAGTGCCGAGTTTCCGCGACTGGGTGAGATGGCGGAGACGGCGGCGCTGGTGTGGCTTCGGGGCCCGGGCTTCGGGTGCAAGGCGGTGTGGTGTGGTTCGGCCCCGTGCTCCATACGAGATTTTATCCGTCGACACTGCGAAGATCAGGTGAGGTTTGTGGTTCCTGGAAAGTAGAGGACAGAGGAGGTCAGGGGCAGGAATAGGTGTGGCGAGGGTGTGTCGGGGGGTCTATTCTTTGGGGTTTTCAGTTTTTGAGGTTGAGGGTTCCTCAGTTTCAAACTGATAATGAGGGCTTCCGTCGCTTTTGTTTTGTGATGGTTTTGTCTCAGAGAAGGGAGAAAAACCCTTCCGCTCACTGGCGCTATAGTCCGGCCCTCAGTCTGGACTAACAGAATACCCTTTGGTATTATTCTCTTCATCCGTAAAGGAGGCATTTGGCCAAGATGATTTTTAAGGCTCACTTCCTTACGTTCACTCTACGGGTATGTGCATTTTTGTCCTTTGATAACACAGCCCTGTTAGATCCAACCTAAAGAAGTATGTCATATCCAAAGGATGATTGGGAACGAAATGGATTCTTCTGGTCACTGGTCGTGGCCAAGCATTCACATAGGCCCTGTCGAGAGCATGATTCTTAGGGCCTGTCATTTAGATTATTTCATTAATCATATGATGTTCTTATTTGTCCAGGCGTATTTTTCAAAAACTTATAAAGTTACACATGTGTGGTTTACTTAATTTTGACGTAAGCAAGCTTTTACCAACTAAATTACCTGTTATGTTATTTAAAGAATTAGATGCTCTCCTTGAATCTAATTTTAATTTTGACGTTTGACCTCTTACTCTGTTTTTCTTTATAAGTACACCTCCTCCGTGTTTCCCTTGACTTTCTCTGGTTGTTATTTATGAGCTTAACAGATGTTAACACTGCAGTCTAAACCACATCTCTAGTTAGATTGGTTCCATGAAGAAGCAATGTTTATTTGCAAATCATGTAGTTTTTCAGTTTCCCGTTTTCCTCCTATACTTCAGTCCAGTTTAACTGCTGTCAGAACTGACATCAGTTTGCCATCTGTTTGCCATCAGTTCCATCAGTTTGCCATCTGAATGGGGAAATATTTTCAAAAATAGTTGGATTTTAATATCTTTGGAAATAACTCTTATCTCATGAATACAGTTTTCAAACTCATTTACAGTTGATCCAAAGTGGGACCAGAAAAATTTAGACCTTAATTATGAGGAGTCTTGGAAAAAATTTAAAATAAGAAGAAATATGAATGAATGAATTGAGTCATATACTTAAGAAGCATGGCCATAATAAGTATGAACAAAACCACAAAACTTATAAAAGGGCATTTGATGAGATACTGGAATAAATAAAAATAGCGCAGTTTCACACCGGTGCCTTTTAAGATAAAACTAATCTGACACATGATAAAGTTGGTGTTAGTTCTCCCTGAAGAAATGAAAAATCAGCCCAGCTGTTCATTAGGCTGGCATAACAGACATAGATAGAGCCAGCTGCAAAGTCAATAAGAAGAAAGTGTTTCTCCCAAGGACATGGTGCAGTGGTGAAATGTCAAAAATGATTTCCTTGAGTCTACTTCTTTTTCATTGTTTTTGAAACCTTACCTTGAAAATCATAGATTATAAGAGTAAACTGCTGTTTGAAGTTGAACCGGTAAGAAGCATCCCACTCTTGCCTTGAGGATCTAAGTCTCTTTGATGTAGAGAAGCACTCTCGATTTCCAGGTGCAGAGCTTCAAATTAAGGGGTTTCTAGACACAACATTGCACATTTATCTTAACTTTGTAGTTTCCGAGGAAACAGGAGCCTGGATCTCCTTCACAGTCTAGACCTGGTATTGACCCTGATACACACAGCCCTGCTTTATTGTGAGCCTTTTAAAACATTGTTCCATTTAAATTTTACCTAAATTCCATCCTAGCCCCCCATCCTATAACTGTATGTTTTTATTTGTTGGTGAGACACCTCATGATTCCTCTGGTGTGCAGTCCCTTGCTTGTAGTGAGTCAAGAAATTTGATTTTGTTTTTCTCTAGTGCCCTTGGCTGATTGGCCCACGACACATATAATACTTTGTGTTCAAAATGCCTTATAAAGGTTAAAAACAGTTAAATTGATTCTAAATTTTCTTTTTTTTTTCCCTACTAGAAAGTTGACAAGAATCTTAAGTAGAAAAATGCAATTTTGGTAATCAGTTGTCTGATTAAATAAGCGGTTCTGTTCAGAAATAAAGTATGATGTATAATCTTTGTGCCTTCATGTTAAAGTTTTTGAAGTTATTTAGGATTTTAGAAATACCATACTCATTGGATATACAAAATATTAAAAGAAACTAAAGTGGCTCTTAATTTATAAACATTATATAGAAGGTGTATTACTTGTCTCATTTAATTGTGCAGCTTTTTAAAGTAAACAGGATTTTATAGACAAGAATCATCCTTCATGTTAATCACATCATTGTATATGGCCTGAGTTCCCTTCCTCTCTCCTGGTCCTATATTTGCCTGGGAAAATGCCAGACAGTCTAAATCCAGCTCTCCACCTATTTTGAGTGGCATCTAGGCAGTGACCCTGGTAGGGGAACTAATCAGTCTCATGACAAATTCACATACACCAGCCTTAGTGCTGCTTGGCAATTCTACTGTAATTGCATTTGGATTAGAGAGATCTGCTGGATTGCAGGACTGCTGAGAATATTGATCCCACTAGCCCTTGGGCAGCTGGACAGAACCTGGGGGTGCCCAGAATCTCAACCCATCCTTGGTAACTTTACTCACACTCCCCAGGGTGTCATCCAGATATTATTTGTGTTTACCGTGGTATGAAAAGGATTGAGAGGCACTGCTCAGTTCATCACTCTTTGACTCTCCTGGATTACTGTCGCACATCCTCTCTCTTTAAATCTCCAAGACTTATTCCATCTCAAGGACAAACTTTGTATTCAAGCAGTAAGGACAGAATTTTCCTCTCCTCACAGCAGTGCTCTGGTAGGTACCTGCTGTATATTCAGCCTTCTTGTGTATTACTGTGGATGAACTGTCTTTATTTTACAAGTAATGTGCAGTTCTCTTCTACTTTGTAGAGTAACCCCTCCTTCTCACCTACTGAAAGACTTACTTGGCATTGGTGCTTTCTCCCCTGTATTTTCCAGTGTTTTCCCTTTTTCCTGGATCATTCCTACCAGTGTGCAAACATGAGCCCACATCCCTTCCAGCTATTGCTTTATTTTCTCTGATTTTCTTGATTAAAAAAAATATGCTTGAGCATAAAGCTCTCTCGTTTAGAACCCACTCTAGTTCAGCTTTTCTGTTCCCATCACTTCAACAGCTCTGTGTCATTCTGGTCAGTATCTTCTGTGTGGCCGTATCCAACGATCAGTTTTCAGTTTTCATCTTGCTTGGCCTGTCGGCCTCAGTTTGCACAGTTGACCATTCCCCCCCTTAATACACTTCTCTCACTTGTGCAGAGGACACCCTCAGTTCTCTTCCGTCTCGCTGGCCTCTCCTTTCCAGTCTCTCTTGCTGCTTCATCCTCATCACCCTGAACTCTGAAGTTGGAGGGGCCCCTCCTTCATCCTAGTGGTTTCGTCCATACTCAGGGCTTTCAGTGCCATCAGTGTGCTGATAGCTTTCAAGTGTAAATCTTCAGCACAGACTTCTTCTCCAGACTCCAGACTTGTATAGCACCTGGTCTACTCGGCATCTCCATCTGCTTGTGTAATAAACATCTCACACTAAAATATCTGAAACGAGACTGATTTTCTCTTTCAAATTTCCTTTTCTCTCTTAATAGGTGGCAACTCTATTTTTCCACTTGTCAAACCAAATTTTTGGAATCTAGTTTCTCTGTTGAGCTCACTCCCTTCACTAGAGCGTTAGCATTTTCGTTCAGAGTGTCCTCAGAATCTCACATTTCTCTTTCACTCTGCCATTACTGCCCTGGTACACATAGAACTGTCTCACCTGGATTATCCCAATGATCTCTCTGCTTCTGTAGTCTTATTTTTACAGTTTAACAGTTTTACAGTTTAAGAGCATGACTCTGATCTCAGTTTGTTCAAAACTCTACAATAGTTTTATTCAGAGTACCATCCAGAATCCTTACAGTGGTTTTGAAGGCCTTATCACTCCCCTTTGTGTACTTCATTCCAGCCATGTCGGCTGTGTTGCTCTTCCTTGAGTGCTCTAAGCTCATCTTGGTTGCAGTCTTTGCATTTGCTGTTGCCTCTGGGATGCTGTTCCCCCAGACAACCATATGACTTATTCTCTCACTTTCTTAAATTCTCTGCTTTCTCTGACTGACCATATATATTAACTAGATTACCACCTCACCTATCCACATATCTTAATCCCCTTTACTCTGCATATCACCACTTGACATAATATATAATTTGTCAATTACATAATTATATCAAACAAAATATATGTTTGTTCATTATTTGTCTTCCCCCACTAGAATATAAGCATCATGAGCCAGGATTTGCATTCACTGTGGTATTCATGGTAGTATTCCAACACTTGAAAAGTACCATGCTTATAGTAGGCAGCTGAGTGAAGGAATGGGTCCCATTAAAATAGCTGTGTGATGTGCCTCAGAATGCATGTTCATAGTTTCCACTTCAGGAAGATGCCAGAAATGCCTTTTTCCTTTATATTTGTATTTAGATCTCTTTATTCTTCGTGTTGCAGATTTAATTGTCAGCCTCCTATATAACCTCCTATAAGTTCCATATAACTTTGGAGACTACTCCTCTGTTGTGTTATTTTATGGCATCAGAAACTTGTTTAGGGACTTCCCTGGCAGTCCAGTGGTTAAGACTCTGAGCTTCCACTGCAGAGGGTATGGGTTTGATCTCTGATTGAGAGCCAAGATCCTACATGCCAAGTGTTGCGGCTTTAAAAAAAAAAAAAGAAACTTGTTTAGAAAACTTTACGGTATTTATATTTTCTTTACATCACTTGATCTGACATAGAGTGGGTTTGGGGGGAGGTATGTGGGCTTCTTCAGAGATTGGCTGGAACTCAGGAAGACGCTGGCAGAAGAGATTAGTTACCAACTGCCAGCTGATTCTAAAACCGTTAAAGCTTATGTAAGTGTATTAAAAACCATATTTTTGTCTCCTCCTCTCCCCTCTTCTTATCCCTATCTACACTTTTCAAGATGTCACTTTTAAATTTTGGGCCACAATGTTCAACTTGATATTATTTTTAAAAGTCGGAGGAAATGGGACCGTCAGAGTTACTAGATCTGAGCCCCTGTAATCTTCCACCTTTACTCCTATTTCCTATTAGAGAATGAGAAAGAGCAGTTTTAATTTTCACCCAAGAGGCAGAAAGTTCTTTATATCATGATTAGGTAATATTAGGAAAAAGTTATACCTAGAATACATCATAAAAAATGACTTTTTTCTTTTAGTGGTTTTCATTTTTTTTCAATTCAGCAGATATTAACTTATCACATCTACTATCTCCTTGTAACTGAAATAATAAAAAATAAGCTAGGTCCCTTCCTGCAAAAAACTCGTCTCATAAACAGCATTGAAAGAACCCTCACTGTCTCCAGGTTGTTCCAGTGGAATGCTTCTTTGTGAAGTGCAATGGATCACTCGTTAACACCAGCGACACAGTGCAGCATGGAGCCGTTTACAGTCTGGAACCCAGACTTCGTGGTGGAAAAGGAGGTAGGACATGAATGTTGACGGCTTAGTAGTAACATATCTGCATTCTGTGGCCAGATGTATTAAATTAACAAACTCCTTGATCTCTAGTGTACCAGCCTTGATTTGTCTTATGAAGTTCTTTGTTAATTTACCTAGTTTTGAATATTTTCTCTTTTATTCTTTTCGGGGAAGATACAGTATGATAAAATTCCCACCTTCTCCAGCCCAACCAGATCACTCTTTGGCACCCTAGGCTCTCAGTCTTTGGGGAGAATTTGATGAAAAGAGGTGACGGCTGTTCTGTCCAGTTTGCTGATGAGTGTTAGAACAATCAGATCTCCTTTTGCTGTTCTCAGCATTTTGTCTGGTTATTCTAGTTCCATGGGAAGTCTGACGTCACTTTATGAAATACAACTGTTTACAGATTGAGGTAGATTAAGGTCCTGGTTGTAGTAACTCGTCTTAGAGAGAAAACAAACTAAAAGAGCAAAAACTGAATATGAACAGTTCTTGGTATTTCTCCTGATAGACTAACATATAATTCTTAGGCTTTCTCAAAATCTGTGGTGACTTGGTTTGGTTTTCAAAGAACTAACATCTCAGATTACAGTCATTCTGCTGTTTGAAATTCTATCAATATGAAGCTTGTTGTGTCAGCCAGTGACAGATTAAAATTGCTTTATTGCAAAATCTCATCATATAAATTGTAAAATTCTTAATTGTGGAATTTTGGGATTTCTGTCACGAGGTATAGCCCTCTAAAATATCCCAGTGGTGCAGGTACAGTATTGCAGAAGTATAAGAGAAAGTGTGACAACCACGAGATTGAATCACGTTTATCAATATTCTTACCTTTGCTACCTGGGTTAGAATCTTGACGTGCATTTCCTTTAAAACCGAAAAGAAATAGAGATCACCTTTACTCTTACGATAATCTTATAATAATACTCTTTTCACAAGTTCGGCTTTTGTCCATCCTTGAATACTTAAAAAAATTTTATTTATTTATTTTAATTGGAGGCTAATTACTTTACAATATTGTGGTGGTTTTTGCCATACATTGACATGAATCAGCCACGGGTATACATGTGTCCCCTGCTCCTGAACACCCGCCCTCCCCATCCCATCCCTCTGGGTTGTCCCAGTGCACTGGCTTTGAGTGCCCTCTTTCATGCATCGAACTTGGACTGGTCATCTATTTCATATATGCTAATATACATGTTTCAATACTATTCTCTCAAATCACCCCACCCTCGCCTTCTCCCACAGAGTCCAAAAGTCTGTTCCTTACATCTGTGTCTCTTTTGCTGTCTCGCATATAGAGTCATCATTACCATCTTTCTAAATGCCATATATATGTGTTAATATACTGTATTGGTGTTTTTCTTTCTGACTTACTTCACTGTATATAATAGGCTCCAGTTTCATCCACTTCATTAGAACTGACCATCCTTGAATACTTTTTAACCTGCTTTCTCCAAATACATTTGTTTAGGTTTTGGCTCAATGCTCCGAGCACTCGGTGCTCAGATTGAAAAGACAACCAATCGAGAGGCTTGCCGCGATCTCAGTGGAAGGAGATTACGAGATGTCAATCATGAAAAAGCGTAAGATGCCCCCCTGTTTTGTTTTTTAAAGAGACATAGTTTTCTGTCATTAGTGATGGCACATGAACCACACGTATCAGAAATGTGAACTTAAAATACTTATGCTCTAATTTGTTGTTACCAGACTTAACCTTTTTCATGATTGAATAATTATCTTTGGGTTTTAGTCAAGTCCATAGCAGTATGCTAGTAAGCATGGCTCGCCTTTCTGAGGGACTATCACAGTGTGAATAAGAGTACAATAATTTGTATAGGTGGGGTGTTATCTATATAAAAGTATGTGTGTATAACTTAGCCATTTAGTTACGTCTCCTCTTTCCCATCTCCAGAATGGCTGAATGGGTAAAACAACAAGCCGAGCGAGAAGCTGAAAAGGAGCAAAAGCGCCTGGAACGACTGCAGCGGAAGCTTGTAGAACCCAGGCACTGCTTCTCCAGCCCCGACTACCAGCAGCAATGCCATGAAATGGCCGAGCGCCTGGAGGATTCCGTCCTCAAAGGTGAGGAGGAGGGTTCCTTAGTGCCATCCTCAGGCATCCTAGAAGCCAGCTCTTCCACACCAAGGGCAGTTCTTGACCCTTCTTAGGTTACAGACTTATGAGAATCTGATGAAGCTATGAAATTTCTCCACTCAGTAATGAACACAGTATGCCTTACTACACGGAGGGGAAAACCCACATATCCACACAGCATTTGACATAGTTGATCCCTGAGCTCTGGGGGCTCATGGGCCCCAGGTAGGAATGCTTTTTGTGCTTCCTGGGAATAAGCTAAGTCTTCAGGAGGTACTAAGACTCCCACATATTTGCTTTCAGTTTTAGGTCCCCTTTTAATTAAATGGTTTTTAATGGGAATGATTATTCTTAGCTTTTATGTTTTAGCATCAAAAGCATTATGCTAGGACTATTGTGCATTCAGCTGGATAAGGAGAAGTCTTTTCCATCAAAAGGGAGAAGCTGAAAAGGAGCAAAAGGGGGAAAGATAGTTGTATGCAAATATGGGGATGCATAAGGGGGTGAATTGTTAGGTTTGAGGAGTGTTAGGAATGGATCTGTAAGCTTCAAAGTTACAAATTGAAAAAAAAAAAAAACAAAGTTACAAATTGGACATAGTGCTTTAAAAATCTGGTTCAAGAGCCAAAATGGTTATTTTAAATCTGTAAATTTAAGATTAGTCTCATTTTAACTGGATTAGATTTTGGTATGCTAAGAAATTTAAATCTAGAATTTTAGGTTGCAGCTCTTTTTGCAATCCAGATTATTTATAAATTCTTTAATTAAACTTGGTCCTGATAGTAGAAACTGAGTTGTTAAAATTTGTGGCTAGGCATGCAGGCTGCCTCTAGCAAGATGGTATCGGCAGAAATCGGTGAGAGTCGGAAACGGCCAAACAAATCAAAAACAGACGGAGGAGCCAGTGCAGGGAAAAGGAAATGCTTTTGGTAAGTATGTTCATTTTCATTCCAAATAGATCTTTGAGGACTGAAGAAAAATATTTTTTTCTTTCTGTTTATCCCTCTAGAATATCTTGTTCTGAAACTTACCTTCTATATGTCTTCCTTGTCTTATCTGGTATAAACACACTTTTAAGTAAAGTCTAATGGAAGCTCAGAAATTTTCCAGAGTGTTTCAGATCAGGTTTCAGTGATTCTCACATTATACACATTAGTAATGGTTTCTGCCATAAGTGCCCTTAATAGAATCTAAGGGATAGTTTGTTTGCCTTCAGTGAAAAATCACACACAAAATAGCTTTATCCTTGAGTTATTATTAGATGTTGAAAGAGGTACTTTTCAAAGTTCCAGGGGGAAGCCATGGCTTTAGTTTCCAAGTTGTTCTGTTTTCTCTGGTTTTTCATAGTCATCATTGAGGTCTTTGGTCACCTTTCCAGACCTCTCTACATCATTTTGCGCTTGTGGGTGAAAAGCGCAGCGGTACTTTTTCTTACCCCTTTTACTCTTAGTTCCTCCTCCCTTCCCAGCTGGTCTTCTGGTTACCAGCTTAGTTCTCTTGGGCCAAGTTCTAGATGATGATAAGTTGAGTTGGATCTTGGCTTGTTTGTTGGCTTCCCCTTTGGGGATAGAAAGGTAATTGTTAACTAAGTACTATTTAACTCAGTCCAGCATAGACTTTTTTGTGTTCTTTCTGAAATGGAAATTAAATGTTCCTGAGAGAAAATGTAGTGGTATTTCCTGTGGGTCTCTTTTTTTTAAGCCAGTTTTATTGATATATAATTTATATACAGTAAAATTCACCCTTTTTGAACAGTTCAAGTTTTGAAAAGTTTATAATACATAATTATGTAAGCATCACCAAAATCAAGCTGTAGAATGTTTTTGTCAGTCTCAGAAGTTCCCTTGTGTCCTTTTGCAGTTAATTTTCCTCCCCCCACCTCTACCCCTGTCAACCACTGATCACTAGCCTGATGTTTGTTCCTATGGTTTCTTTTTTTCTAGAATGTCATATAGCTTTTTGTGTCTCTTTCTGTTTTGTTTTTTTTTTAATGCTTCTAAGAGCATTTGTTATCAGATCTAAACTATTAAACTATTAGCAAGGAGATATGTTTCCACTGAATTACTTAACAGTGCATTCCTATAATACAGCCAAGAGATGCACACACGACAATCAGTTCAGTTCAGTCGCTCAGTCGTGTCCGACTCTTTGTAACCCCATGGGCTTCAGCACACCAGGTTTCCTTGTCGATCACCAACTCCTGGAGCCTACTCAAACTCATATCCATCGAATCGGTGATGCCATTCCACCATCTCATCCTCTGTCATCCCCTTCTCCTCCTGCCTTCAACCTTTCCCAGCCTCAGGGTCTTTTCAGATGAGTCATTTCTTCCCATCAGGTGGCTAAAGTATTAGAGTTTCAGCTTCAGCATCAGTCCTTCCAATGAATATTCAGGACTGATTTCCTTTAGGATGGACTGGTTGGAGCTCCTTGTAGTCCAAGGGACTGTCAAGAGTCTTCTCCAACACCACAGTTCAAAAGCATTAGTTCTTTGGTGCTCAGCTTTCTTTATAGTCCGACTCTCACATCCATACCTGACTACTGGAAAAACCATAGCTTTGACTAGATGGACCTTTGTTGGCAAAGTAATGTCTCTGCTTTTGAATATGCTGTCTAGGTTGGTCATAACTTTTCTTCCAAGGAGTAAGTGTCTTTTAATTTCATGGCTGCAGTCACCATTTGCAGTGATTTTGGAGCCCCCAAAAATAAAGTCTGACACTGTTTCCACTGTTTGCCCATCTATTTCCCATGAAGTGATGGGACCAGATGCCATGATCTTCATTTTCTGAATGTTGAGCTTTAAGCCAGCTTTTTCACTCTCCTCTTTCACCTTCATCAAGAGGCTTTTTAGTTCTTCTTTGCTTTCTGCCATAAGGGTGGTGTCATCTGCATATCTGAGGTTATTGATATTTCTCCTGACAATCTTGATTCCGGCTTGTGCTTCTTCCAGCCCAGCGTTTCTCATGATGTACTCAGCATATAAGTTAAATAAGCAGGGTGACAGTATACGGCCTTGACGTACTCCTTTTCCTATTTGGAAGCAGTCTGTTGTTCCATGTCCTGTAAACATAGGTACCTTACAAAAATGCACATACAGACCCATGGTTATAACTTAAAACTGTCTTCTAGATAATGGAGATATTAGCCAAGAGCCCTTCCTCTCACCCTGCCTCTTACTCCTGTCTTCAGCATTTCAGTGATGAAGTAGCAGATTACATTTAGTTCTAAGAGGTGGATTAACATACACAGTCCCAGAAGACACAGCCCTTCATTGTTATAGGAAGGGCTGGGCCTTCTTTTTTTCACTTAGCATAATGCTTTTGAGACCAGTAGGTGGTGTTATATGTATCGATAGTTCATTCCTTTCTACTGCCAAGTGTTGTTGCCTGGTATGGCTGTACCACAACCTGTTTATCCATTCTTTAGTTGTTAGGCATTTGGGTAGTTTCCAGTTTGGGGCAGTTATGAGTAAAACTGGGTTTTCTTTTAACTGTTCACTTTTTTATTTAATTTCCAACAGTTAAAATTCATACAGTATTAGGAAAAAGGCTTTAAGCAAAATCAATTAAAGAGAGTCACATATTTTAAAGAGCGATCCTTAGTATCTTTGGAATGTTGTTCTCAGTCTCACTGAAATTTTTTTTTGCTTCTGTTTATACCTTTGGGATATCTTGTTCTGAAACTTACCTACTCTCCATCTCAAATAGCAGATATCCTTATTCAGAGTCTGTTTCCTGGACTAACCGCAGCTCTCTCTTTTTATTTTTTTTTTAAGTTGAAGCTGTAAATGGCATTAAATCTTTCTATTACTTTCTGATAGGATGGGCATGGAAGGACTAGGGACCACAGAGGGGTCCAGCTCTGAGAACTCTGACGACGACAGTGAAGAAGCACCTGGTACTTCTGGAATGAGCTTTCATGTTTCTCAAAATGGCTGTGATGGTGTTGACATGGCAGCTGAAATTCCGAGTAGTTCTCAGCAGGCAAGAGTATTGAATACAGACTGTAGATCACCAGAAAAACTACAGAGCCCTTTGACTGACTCTGGGAACAGTATTTCAGAAGACTTGCGTGCTGAGCTGGGGGAGACACCTACCCAGGAGTACATGGAGAGGAAGAGGGCTGTAGAAACAGAGAACACCCGGGAGAAAAAGGAGGCGGAGGGTAGAGAGCCCTTAGAAAAGGAAGCAGCTGGAAGTGGGCAGAATACAGAGCAGGAAACAAAAGAAACGACTGATGGGGAGAGAGCTGCCAAGGGAGCACCTGGAGAAGATAGGGAAAACATTGCTGTTGCCAGGCTGGCGGCCAGCCAGTCAGGAAACACGGTAAGTAAATTTTAGGAGTCGATGTCTAAAGCCAAGTCAGTTTTTTTCCTTAAACCTTTTATTTTGTATTGGGGTATCTCGATTAACAGTTTTTGATAAATTCAGGAAGTAACAAAGGGACTCAACCATACATATACATGTATGCATTCCCCCCCAACTCCTCTCTCATCCAGGCTGCCACATAACACTGAGCAGAGTTCCATGTTAAAGCCAAGTCAATTTAATCTCTGCAGTAGGTCATTAAAAAGAAAACATGTGCTTTTCCCCATCAGCTGCTTAGTGGAAGGGCTTGTTTAATAATCAGAAGTCGATGATAGTGAAGCTTGTCGTGTCTCCCCCCCACCCTATCCCCCAAAAGAAAAATCCTTGGATTTTTTTGTTTTTAAGCGGTGGAATTGGTATTATTTTGCCACTAGGTGGTATCCTTGGTTCTATATTTCATCAATTCTAGGATGCACATTTTTCACATTTTAGTATCTCTGAGTTTGGATATATATCACATTACAGTTTGCTTGATATGATTTATTCTTTCTTAATAATACAGGCAGTAGTAAGGCATATTATGATAGATGTCACTTTTAGATTTGATGAAATGTACCCATTTTCCTATCACTACATTTCTTGTTAGTTTTTCTTTCTCAAGTGAGTTACTGTTTGAACACAGTTGTCAGTTGGATGTGAACACCTTTCCTGCAGAAGAGGAGCAGTTCCTTTTAAATTTATCATTAAATCTTAAGCCCTACACTCAGATTTTTAAAAACTCATTTTCATTATGCATGCTTTCCCTTAAATAGTTATTTGCTATCTTCAGTGGACTGACTTCAGCAAAAATCTTTAACGTTTATTTTTCAGTCTAATGATTTCCTTTTTAGGACAGATGAAACCTGACTTGGCTTCCTTTGATAAACACAAAGCTTACCATTATTTATTTAAAGCATCTTCCCTACTCCCAGGAAATAAGCAGAAATGCATATATTGCTCTTTATAGGGGAGATAGTGAAATTTTTTGAGCTAAGGGCTTTAAATTGACCCTCACACCATCTCTGGAGTTATAACAATGTTCAGCTTTTACATAACTCATATATGCTAGGAGTTTATTCTGAGCAAAGTCTTAGAAAAATGAAAAAGGAAAATAGAATAAAACCTGATTTGACTTTTAATCTTTGAGCTTTTAACTGTGGAAATTTTGTTCTTGATGTAATTGTAGCTGTTGTATTCATAATAACTCTGTGCAGCCATGTGTGATTCTCCAGAGACACATGGTGGGTTAGGATTTGGCCATATATAAAGAAGTCAAGATGCACTCTAGAAATCTAACAAAATAACGTTAAAAAAACAGATCAACTAGAAAGAAAAAGAATCTATCTGTAGAGTTGTTCAATATTTTTTTATTTTATTATTATTTTTAATTTTATGTTTTAACTTTACAATATTGTATTGGTTTTGCCATATATCAACATGGATCCGCCACAGGTATACACGTGTTCCCCATCCCGAACCCTCCTCCCTCCCCCAATATTTTTTTAAAAACAACTTAACTTTGAGAGAATTATCCTTTGAATATGCCGACAAAGGTCTGTCTAGTCAAAGCTGTGGTTTTTCCAGTAGTCATGTATGGATGTGAGAATTGGACCATAAAGAAAGCTGAGCACCGAAGAATTGATGCTTTTGAACTATGGTGTTGGAGAAGGCTCTTGAGAATTCCCTGGACTGCAAGGAGATCCAACCAGTCAATCCTAAAGGAAATCAGTCCTGAATATTCACTGGAAGGACTGATGCTGAAGCTGAAGCTCCAATACTTTGGCCACCTGATGCGAAGAACTGACTCATTTGAAAAGACCCCGATGCTGGGAAAGATTGAAGGCGGGAGAAGGGGACGACAGAGGATGAGATGGTTGGATGGCATCACTGATTTGATGGATATGAGTTTGAGCAAGCTCTGGGAGTTGGTGATGGACAGGGAAGCCTGGCATGCTGCAGTCCATTGGGTTGCAAAGAGTCAGACACGACTGAGCGACTGAACTGAACTGAATATGTTTTTTAAAAAACTAAAAAAAAAACCCAACTCCTAGGTGAGGGACTTCCCTCGTGGTCCAGTGGTTAAGAATCCCCCTTCCAATGCAGCGGACGTGGGTTCAGTCCCTGGTTGGGGAACTAAGAACCCACATGCCTGGGGGCAGCTAAGCCCTTGGCACCACAACTGGAGAAAGCTGATGGGCTGCAACAAAGACCCAGTGCAGCAAAAAAAAAAAAACCCAAAAAACCCTAGATGCACACTTTCATTCCTGGCAGAGCATCCGTCATTAGAAGTATTTAATTTTGTGTAAGTCTATAAAGTTACTTTGTTGATAGAACATTTACAGGTCTTGAACAGCATTTAAATTTGTCAAGTTAAGTGAGAACTTTGACAATCATGATTATTTGATTAGAAAGCTTAAGATTATGGGGTTAGGGAACTTCCCCTGGTGGTTCAGTGGCTAAGACTCCACGCTCCCAGGACAGGGGCCTGGATTCCATCCCTGGTCAGGGAACTAGATCCCTCACGCCACAATGATGAAGGTTCCATGTGTGACAACTAAGACTTGATACAGCCAAATAAATATTTTTTAAAAAGATGATGGGGTTAACATCAGTAGAGTCGTAGGCATAGGATTCTCACTAAAATGAACCTTTATAGGATGCTGCTTTTTCCTCCAGTCATAGTGCAAAGGGTAGGCGAGGTAGGTGAAGTATGTTTTGCTGTTTGAATTTTTACTAGATAAGTCAAAAAAGAAAAGTTACGTTCATACATATTAAGATTTATCTGTTTTGGAATCTTACCACTTAGGTTGTTATTCTGAATACCTGTTTCTAAGTATATAGATTAAAAATTAATGTTTACTTGAATTGAGAACATGTATAGAATAACATGATTATTAGGATTCAGTAGTAAGATATGGCATATTAAATAAAAATTTCTTGAAAAATAGGATGTCAATGACAGTTGAAGAAAGTTTTAATTAGAGACAAAGGAATGGACGACTTACTTAAAATTTCTGTCTTTTTTTTTCTTTTTCTCAGGATATCAGTCAGGAAACTTTAGATTTACTGGCAGTCAGTTCTGTTGCAGAAATGGAGTTGCTGGGCTTGGAGAAGCTCAAGTGTGAACTCATGGCCCGGGGACTGAAGTGTGGGGGCACTCTCCAGGAGCGGGCAGCGAGGCTCTTCTCTGTCAGAGGACTGGCAAAGGAGCAGATAGATCCAGCTTTATTTGCCAAACCTTCAAAAGGGAAGAAGAAGTGAATTTCATCAGAGCTGATTTTCTGTTTCTTTATAGTCTAGTGCTTATAACCTGTATAATGTTGACTCTTGAACGTTATTCCTTTTGCTATTAAAGGTGACTTTTTAATAATACAGTTCTAACTATCCTCTTTTTCATTATTAGATTTATGGAATTAATTTGTGAAACCATCTGAGCCTGAAGATTTTTTTTGTGGGAAACTTATAGCTCGTTTCTTTAATAAATATAGGGCTATTCAGAGTTTGGGTTTCATTTTGTGTCTTTTAGATAAGTTGTACTTTCAAAGATTTGTGGACATAAGATTATTCATAATATAGTCTTTTCTATCCTTTAATATCTGTAGGAGCTGTAGTGGTAATTTCTTTTTCATTCTCATACTGGTAATTTCTGTTTTTCTTGATCAGTCTAGGTAGAAGTTTATTGTTTGTTGATCTGTTCTCAAAGAACCACTTTTTGGCTTTGTTGCTTTTTCTTAATTGTTTTTAATTTCACTGATTTCTACTCTTTATCCTTTCTTCTAGTTTGCTTGGGTTTACTTTGCTCTTTTTTGTTTTTCTTCTTAAGGTATGTGCCCAGTCACTGACTAGACTTCGTCTAGTATAAATATTTAAAGCTGTGAGTTTTTCTTTAAGCACTATTTTGACTCCATCTCAGAATTTTTAATATATTTTCATTTTCATTCAGTTTTGAATATTTTCTAACTTTCTTGTGAAGTCTCTTTGACCTGTATGGATTACCTAGAAGTATGTTGTCTAATTAGCAAATTTTAAAACTTCAATTTATTTAAACTAAAAAAAACAGTTTACCCATTTCTCCCATCCTGTACTCCCTGCCTCTGACAACCACCAATCATTTCTCTGTATCTATGAAGTTGGGGTTAGATTCCACATGTAAGAGAGGTCATACAGTATTTGTCTGTATCTTACTTAATTCACTGAGCAAAGTGCCCTCAGGATCCATTCATATTCTGAAAATGGCAAAATTTAATTCTTTGTTAACGGCTGAATAATACTGCATCGCGTATATTGTTCATTTGTCATCCATTTATGGGTACTTAGGTTGTTTTCATATCTTGGCTATTATAAATAATGCTGCAGTTAATATGGGAGTGTACATAGCTTTTCAAGTTTTTGTTTTCCATTTTTATCATTATTTATTTATTTATTTTTGGCTGTGGCTCATGGCTTGTAGGAGCTTAGTTCCCAGACCAGGGATTGAAACCCAGGTCCTCAGCAGTGAAAGTGCAGAATCCAAATCATGGGACTGCCAGAGAACTGCCTTTTTTTTTTTTTTTAGTAAAGAGTGGGTGGATGGTGCATTTTCTGAACCCTCACATATCTGGCAGTGTTTTTCTGTTACTTTTGCATATGTGAT
Source organism: Bos javanicus (assembly GCF_032452875.1). Lineage (NCBI taxonomy): Eukaryota > Metazoa > Chordata > Mammalia > Artiodactyla > Bovidae > Bos > Bos javanicus. The sequence continues at coordinate 29,700,250 of NC_083883.1, read as the reverse complement.
AACCTTGACTGGATATCAAATCCTAGTTTGCAGTCTTCTTTAAAAACAATAGATATTTGCTATTGTTTTCTGGGATATAATATTGCAGTAGAGAAGCTTTTGATTCTGATTTTGAGTTTCTTAATGTGAATTTTTTTCCTTGAATAGATACTGCTTTTTCTTTATGCTTTAAAATTTAAAATGTCACCATGTTATTTCTAGGTATGGTCTCTTCCTTAATATTTCTTAGTATTAGGTGACTTTTTTCCAGTCTAAAGACTGGCCTTTTAATTTTACACCATTATTTTCCTATTATTTGATTATTGCCTTTATTCTTTGTTTCCATGGAACCTGATTTTTGCCATATCCAATCTGCTGTTTACCACTCTTGTATTTGTAAACAATTAGGCTTTTCCCTTAGAAAATCTTTATTACTTTCAGATTAGTCCATGCTTACTTGCTTCTGTTTTTAAATATGTTCTCTTGAAACTTGGTATGCATATGCTTTGGGGTCTTCTATGTTTTCTGTTTCTCTTTGATAAGGGCACCTTTCCTCGAATTCCTCAAATTGATTTCCTTATAATTTTTCAGGCTTTTAGTGTGTCTGCATGTGCGTACATTTAGATCTTCTAGGATAGGATTAGCTATACAAGAGATTTATTGGGGGCTGGGAACTGGTGTCGGAGAAGGCAGGGGAGAAGCTTCAGGTGTTGGTTTGATACCATAGAAGGAGAGGGAACAAAGGAGGGTTAGGAAGAATCTCGGACTCCAGTCCAAGGAAGGTTGGGCCAAGCACATGGAGAGTTCTCAAGCCACAGTCATCTGTGGAATCCAGCAGCTCGCTGAACGGGCCTGTCTTACTCTCCCACTGCACCCGTCGACTAGAAAGAGTCCCCTGGAAGTGAAGGTTGGGGTGGATCTGTGGATCCAGAGGGGCAGCCAATGGGACCATCGGTCAATGATGTTCTCCACCAGGGGATCTGAAGGGTATTTATTCATGGTTGCTTAGGATTATTTTTTTGGCTCAGGTAGTTGAAATCAGTTTTCTTCAAATTATATGGGTACTTGTGCCAATATATATTTTTAATATTTATCTGACTGTGACCGGGTTTTAGTTGTGACAATTTGATCTTTGTTGTGGTATGCAGGGTCTTTAGTTGTGGCGTGTGGGATCTAGTTACCTGACCAAGGGTCCAACTCAGGCCTCCTGCATTGGGAGTGTGGATTCTTAGCCACTGGACCAGCAGGGAAGTCCCCTTTGCAAATCTTAAAAAGCACACTCAAAAGAGAAAGGGGAGAGTTTAGATTTAGTGGAAGATTCAGTTTGTCAGATTAGAGGTTCTTGTATGTGTGTGAGATTTGGGCAGCCATGTCCAGAGACTTTCTTTTCTGTTGTGGCAACATGAAGTTGGCTGCTCAGTGCCCCTTTCCTGATTGGCATGGTTGTGCCCTTCAGTTGCCAGTTCAAGCTGTGCTCTGCTTCATTTAGTGTGGAAGTGTGAGCAGCCCTCACCCTGCTCCTCACAGCATGTAGACCTTCACTGGAAAAGTTAAAAAACCCATAATTCTGAAATTGTCCCTTGGAGCATTAAAGGAAGTTAAAGAGGTTCACAACGCACAGAGACTGTCTTGAGATCATTATTTGTGGCTGTGGTTTGTCCAGCTTTCACTGGTGCACATGTGGGATGGTAATGGGCTTCTGTTGGGGTTCATTTCAATGGCTTAATCTTTTCCCCCCCTGCTTGATTGAGAAATAATTGACATACATCACTGTTTAAGTTGAAGACATACAGCATGATGATTTGATATACATATTTTGTGAAGTGATGACTACGATAGTTTTAACTAACATCTGTCTTCCCAAATATATACAATAAAAAGAAAAGAAAAAAGGAAAAATACTGTCGTGATGAGAACTCTTAGGATTTACTCTCTTAACTTTCCTACGTACCACACAGCTGTGTGGAGTAGAGGTGATTTAAATGTGTTTCGAGTGTACAGCAAAGAGATGCAGTTATACATACACATATATTCATTCTTTTTTAGATTTTTTTCTTACATAGGTTATCACAGCCTAGTACTTTTTAATCCTAAAAGTATGTACCTTTTAACTATCTTCCTCCAGTTCTCCCTTCCCCACCCTCCACCTCTGGTAACCTCTCTTTTTTAATAAAAGAGTTTGATTTTCTTTGCAGGGTTCCACATGTAAGTGAGATTATGAATCTGCCTTTCTCTGACTCAGTGTTACTTTCTTGCTCACAGTTTGATTTTGAGGTACTAACCTTTCCCCTCATTCCTAGTACTGCTACAGAGCTTCCTTGTATTCCTTTACTCACTTCAGAGGGGGTTGGCAAGAAGGGGTTCAGTGTGCGTCCTCAGCTGACCATCCTGCACCAGTCCCTGTTAGTGGATTTTCTAAATCAAAAGTGCCTCCTAGAAAGTTCAATGATTTAGTAGCAGATGTTAACAACTCTAGGCTGCCTCTGATCAAAATCAGTAAGGTGCCAACTGTTCAACTTCACGACACCCCTTGTGTGTCTCAACTAGCACATGGAGGAGGTGGCACTGTGTCACATAGGCCCTCGCTCTCAGCCATCTGTCAACCTGTTTCTGGGGAGAAGTCTGATTCAGGTCTACTTTCCTTCACAAGTAGGAAGGAAAAGAAGTGAGGAATTAGGAGTGTAGACAAATAATAAAACGGGTATTCAGTACTGAGAAGGCCCCCAGGGCTGGATATATCTCAGTTTACAACTAGATCACTTGCTCCATTTCCAGGATAGGGAGGCCTGTCAGGTCTCTGCCTGTTGAAGTTCTCATCTTTCCAGACAGCTCACATTACCTTCTGCAACTGTGGGTCTCTGTGAAAGGAAACAGTGGGCTGATCTTAAGGGTTTATTCTGCAGACCTACAGTTTCTGAACATTGTTTATTGTGCACGTCTATCAGTAAAACTTTGGGGGTGTGCACCCCAGATGATATCACTCATTTATTTAGAGCTCCATCGGCCTTTGACTAAAAAGCCCAAGGGCTTACTTAAAATCCCTGGCAACCCCTTCAGTCTATGCCCTCACCCAGCTCTGACCTTATCTACTCCTACCTCGCTCCATCTCAGCCAAGGCAGCCTCCTTGCTATTGCTTGGATAAACCGAATCCACCAAAGACACTCTGCTTCCACAGTTCCGCACTCACTTCCTTCTCTCTGGAACATTCTATCTCTGGTTGTCCACAGGTGTGCCTCTTACTTCTCTTATTTAAAATAGCAGCTACTCCTCCCCCCATAGACATCCCTATCTTTCTTTCCTGCCTGTTCTTTTTCATAGTACCAATTTCATGCTATATATTTTGCTTGTTTATTATATGTTGTTCCCCTCCCCCACCCCACTACTTACGATAGAGATAAGCTCCATCAGGGCAGAAATATTTGTCTGTTTTGCTAAAGCCTGGTACATAGAAGCTGCTCAAAAAATACTTACTGAATGAATGAATGTACTGCTTTCTTAATATGATGTGTTTTCTGAAACAATAAGCAATTCCCAAGTATATTTGCCATCCATCCGTGTATTGCATGGCATATCCCATGGTGTACCTTTGAAACCTTTGCTTGTAGACTTGGGGTGCCTTTGAAGGTCGTTGTGGAAAATGACCGGAACTGAATATTTTATCAAAATAAAGTATTTTGATATTTTATCAAATATTTTGAATAGTTGAAGTCAGGGCAGGAAGGGCAACCCTACAGAAGGATTCTGTTGCTCAGCACCTGCCAAGCAACAAAACGCGGCCAATTTGTGGAGGAAGAAAGACTTTTCGTGTTGCCAGTAGAGGGCGCTGGTCACCAACGAATGTGAGCAAGGGCAGGGGCAGGAAGGGAACCTGCTCCGAGGTGAGGTGACACAGATAAATGGCAAATAGAAGGCAGCTGGCCTGATTTGACCAGGCTCTGTCCTTTCTGATCCTGGGATTCCCATATTTCACTTCAGCTTTCACTCTACCAGGTGTGAATAAATCATGTATAGGCTTGCTGAATGAGGGCTTTGCTGGTGACTCAGTGGTAAAAAATCTGCCTGCCAAAGAAGGAGACATGAGTTCAATCCCTGGGTGGGGAAGAACCGCTGGCGAAGGAAATGGCAACCCACTCCAGTATTCTTGCCTGGAGAATTCCGTGGACAGAGGAGCCTGGCAGATTGCAGTCCAAGGGATCGCAACTAGTTGAACACGAGTGAGCCATCGATCACTCGAGCACACAGGCTTGCCAAATATCCCAAAAAACTGCTGCTGCTGCTGCTAAGTCGCTTCAGTCGTGTCCGACTCTGTGCGACCCCAGAGACGGCAGCCCACCAGGCTTCCCCGTCCCTGGGATTCTCCAGGCAAGATCACTGGAGTGGGTTGCCATTTCCTTCTCCAGTGTATTAAAGTGAAAAGTGAAAGTGAAGTTGCTCAGTCGTGTCCGACTCCTAGCGACCCCATGGACTGCAGCCTACCAGGCTCCTCCGTCCATGGGATTTTCCAGGCAAGAATTCTGGAGTGGGGTGCCATTGCCTTCTCCCAACTGCTACTTTTCAACAAACAACTCTTTCCTAATCACTTGCTGCTGTTTTCTGATGGAGGAATTTGAGTATCCAATTTGAGTAACAACTGCTTTGTTTTTGTGTTATAAAAAAATTAGGGGGACTTTTCTGACGATCCGGTGGTTAAGAGACCGCATCCTGGATGCCAGGGCATGGTTTGATCCCTGGTAGGGGTCGCCAAGAGTCGGACACGACTGAGCAACTTCACTTTCACTTTTCACTTTCATGCACTGGAGAAGGAAATGGCAACCCACTCGTGTTCTTGCCTGGAGAATCCCAGGGATGGTGGAGCCACAGGCTGCCCGCCTATGGGGTCGCACAGAGCTGGACACGACTGAAGTGACTTAGCAGCAGCAGCAGGGGAACTAAGATCCTGCATGCTACGCGGCGGAGCCTAAAATAAAAATAAAAAATAGGAGAGGCAGGTACAGCTGTATTTTGTACACCTCTGCCATATTTATTTCTACTGGCGTCCTCAGGTCACTTTAGTGGGAACTGTGTGCTCTGCCCTTACAGCTGGCAAATAGCCCATAGCCCATCTCTGTCCCCAAACACAGAGACATGAGGAAATATACCATCTTCTCTTTCTTCTCTCTGCAGAAAGGTTGCAGGGAGATTCGACCACAGACTAAGAGCAGACAGCAAAATGGGGACAACAGGGAGACCTCAAGCTGGGAGTGGGGGGGGACAAAACCCCCTCCTCCGCCCTGGAAAATCAGAGATAAGTGGCTACTTCTGTTTAAAGTCAGTCCCCCAAGTCACCCTAAGTAGTGTTGAGGCAGACAGGGGTCCCTTAGAGAGGCAGATGGGGTCCCTTAGAGACGCCACTTCCCTTGGCTCACTTGATGGAATTAGGGAGGCTCTTTGGAGAAGGAAATGGCAACCCACTCCAGTATTCTTGCCTGGAGAATCTCACAGTCAGAAAATCCTGGCAGGCTACAGTCCATGGGGTCGCAAGAGTCGGACATGACTTAGCAACTATACCACCACCACCTGGGACTGCCTGGAAATCCAGAGTGGGCACAGCTAGGCATGGAGAGGGAAACCCAACAGGCAGGCTCCTGGGGAGCTGGCGGGTCTGTCCCCTTCTCTGTGGAGCCACCACAGAATGCCTGGATGTTCAGGGTGCTGTGATTCTGTGGCTCCTCAGGGGCTGTAATACATCCCTAGGCCCCAATTGTGTCTTCATCTAAATTGACTTAGTGTGCATGTCAACTGATGTTATCAAAAACAAATACCAGGCCTTTGACTTCGAAAGTGATTTTATTTGAATAAAATACTATCTCTTTATAGATTGAAGTTCTACATAAGATTCAATTTATAAAAACAAGGTTTCTTGATAAAGCAATTTTGAAAGCTTCGAGACATTAATTCTTTATATTGGTATTTTGGAAATATGATTTTTGGAAAAATGGATAGTCCAGAACAGAATAATGTAGGGGGAAAAAACAATGAAAAATAACCTTGCAATGTAAGAATGAAATATTGTAACTGTTATAATGTTGAAAGAGACCAGACATAAAAATGGCATTTACAGATTACAAAATTATTATGTAATTTGTGATTTTATAATAATGTAAACACCGCTTATCTAGGGAAAAAACAACTGGAAGGAAATACAGGTTAATGTTTACCAATATGATCACTGGAGGCTGTGAAAACAGATTACTCCCTGCTTCTCCCCAATCTCATATATTTCCCAAATATTCTATGATCTATGATCAGGTTACTTTTGTTGGGGGGACTACGCACCTGTTCTCTGTATCTACGAGTCATTATTTTGTTTTGTTAGACTCCATGTATAAGAGAGATTATACAGTACTTGTATTTCTCTGATTTATTTCACTTAGCACAATGCCATCAAGGTCCATCCATGTCGTCAAAAATGGCAGGATTTCCTTCTTTTTATGGTTGAATAATATTCCATTGTGTGTATATGTATATACTTATTATAATAATGAAACATGTTCTGACTCTTTGCTGGAATATGTCACTGTCTTGCTTTTGTTCAAAAAAGTACTGGTTGAGCACCGGCCTTGCACTCTGCTCCTGGGATGCCTTTCTCATAGAGCTCAAATCCAGCAGCCGCAGTCAATGTTTACAATGTGGCTACAGCAGTTTTCTATGGAGAACGTGCAATAATAAAGCATATTCATGGGCGATGTGGCACGAAAAAGGAGGAATCATTCCATCTGGCAGAGTGAGTCAGGGTCACTGGGGAGACAGCTGGGAGCCTGGGCTTTAAAGATAATCCTCTATCCCAGACCAAAAAGTGGATATAAACTGAGGGAGTTCTTAATAAGAAGTAGTATTTGCAGGCCACACATGATTCAAAAAGTCCTTTCCAGTCCCTCGGCGGTGCCAAGGCTGGTGGTGGTGGGGAAGCCTAGCTGTTGCCTTCTGCCTCCCATAACAGAGCTTCCCAGGCCTTCCCAAATAAACAGACAAATCTACGTTGAAAACGATGCTCAAATACTTTATCTAATTTGCTCCTCATCACAGCCCTTCCAAGTAGATGTTGTTATCATCCTCTTTGCGCACAGGAGACTAGCGCTTACAAATAGGAAATGACCAGCCCCAGAGCACACAGCTCTGGAGGGCTGAGCTGGGGATGAAGCTGGGGACTTTGAGCCTACACGCTTTCCATCCATCTTCGGGCCTTGTCCACTGACCTTCCCCGAGCCCAGCCTGATAGGGGGATGCCCTGGAGGACCCCTGAGGCCAGGGCGGCACAGCTTCTCCAGACACACCCGTCAGAGGAGACCCAGGCCCTCAGGACCCCTGATTCCTATCTTTCCCCACTGGGCCCAGAGCATTTCAGGATGAGACCCCTTTCACACCTCTTTCTTCCTTTGCTGTGAGGTAGCTCAGTGTCCATCCCCTCTGCCTTGCCTTCAGAATCCACTGGGAATTCCCTGGCTGTCCAAGGTCTGGGACTCTGCGATCCCCTTGCCTTCAGAATCCACTGGGAATTCCCTGGCTGTCCAAGGTCTGGGACTCTGCGCTCCCCATGCAGAGGACCCACCTTCGATCCCTGGTCCAGGAGCTGGGTCCCACAGGCCACAACTAAGAGTTCACAACTGAAGATCCTGCAAGCCTCAACTAAAAATAAAAAAAGGATTCCTCGTGCCTCAACTACAGTGATCCTGCATGTGGCAACTAAGACCCACCCAGCCAAATAAATAAGTAAATAAATATTAAAATGAAAAAGAACCCACCATGGGCTACTGGGAGATAGTTGCATTTGCCTGGTAGGCAGGGCCCATTCTGCCAGCTGTAGGCAGCAGAGATTCACAGCTTAATGAACCTCTGAAAGGCTCACCATGTCTCTTATTTGTAAAATAGGGACCGTAGTCCCTGCCCTCCGAGAAGGCAATGGCACCCCACTTCAGTACTCTTGCCTGGAAAATCCATGCACAGAGGAGCCTGGTGGGCTGTAGTCCATGGGGTCGCTGAGTCGGGCACGACTGAAGCGATTCAGCAGCAGCAGGAGCAGCAGCAGTCCCTGCCCCATACAGTGATCTCCAGGATTCAATAAGATCACTTTCCTAAAGCACCCGTTAGGGTGCCTAGTGCTTTCCAGCGCTCAGAACAGGACTTATTCCCCTCTATTGTCAGGTCAGAGTGGGCAGTCAGCTCCTGAATCAAACCCACTGGAACATAGCCCTGTGGACGGGGGTCTGATGCAGCATCCTGCAAGCTCAGACAGGCTGGACTTGGAGCTGTAAGTGGCCTTCCGTGTGGGTTTTAAGACCTTGCTGGGAAAAAAAAAAAAAAAGATGTATAAATACAACAGTGTTAAAGACAATTCTGAAAATGAAAACGTAGACTACTACCCTAGCACAACTTATTTTGCAATGCTTTCTAGTTACTCCATTTCGTATTCTGTTACTGTCACTTGTTAGGTCTCAAACATACTGACCTGTCCCTCCCCTTCTCCCCAGTCCAATCCACGGCCAAGTCCTGAATGATTGGCTGCCCTCAATACTTCAGTCTTCAAAGGTCTCTGAGCTTCCTCTCTGAAGCCCCAACCCTGCTATTCATCCTTTTCACAGCAGGCAGAATTATCTTTAAAATGTTTTTCTTTTATTGTGGTAAAGTATATACAACATAAAATTTACTATTTTTAACATTTTAAGTGTACACTTCGGTGGCATTAATTACATGCACATTATTGTGTAACCGTCTACACAGTCTGTCTCCAGAACTTTTTCATCTTCCCAAATGGAAACTCTGAACATTTTGAAGAATAACTCCCCATCTCCCTCCCTTTCCAGCCCCTGGCAACCACCATTCTATTTTCTGTCTCTACTAACTTGAGTACTCTGGGTACCTCCAGTAAGTGGATTCACACAGTAGTTGTCCTTTTGTGACTGGCTTATTTCATTTAGCATAATATCCTCAAGGTTATAGCTTGTGTCAGAATTTCCACTTTTTTAAAGGCTGAATAATATCCCATTGTACGTGCATGCCAAACTTGGTTTATCTGTTAGAATTATCTTTTAAAATACAAATTAGATCATGTCCCTTTATTGCTTAAAACCCCTCAGTGGCTTCCTGTGGCTCTCAGTCAGAGCCTTCTCACGCCCGAGACCCCCTCTTCCAGCCCTGCACCCTTTGCTCTGGCCACCTGGCCCCTTTCTGATCCCAGAAGAAGCCCTTCCCCGCCCCACACTCACGTCGCCCTCTGCCTGGAGCCATCTTCCTGGCTCCCTCTTGCACTGGCTTAGTCTCACTCCAGATGTTGCCTCCCAGGTGGGGCCTCCCCAGCCACTCTCTCTTCCCTCACCCTGTTTACTTCCTTCACACTATCTGGCTTCTTTGGTGGCTTGTTTATTGTCTGTCTCCTCTCTTTGGAATAGGAGCTTCACAAGCCGCAGGCCCGGCTGTCTGGGGAGCTACCGTGGGCTCAGTAAAGATGCTCTGAGGAGTGCCTCATTGAATGGGGGCTGGGGGGCTGTCTGCAGGGGCTGTGGCCTGCTGTGATGTGGTGTCACTTGTTCTAAATACACGTTTATAAAAATATCATACTGATGTTAGGAGGTGGTTATGACCTTGGAAGGGGCTGAACTGGATGGTTAGGAATCCAGGTTTTATCCCTCTCTTCCATGCTGCTGCTGCTAAGTCACTTCAGTCGTGTCCGACTCTGTGCGACCCCATAGACGGCAGCCCAGCAGGCTCCCCTGTCCCTGGGATTCTCCAGACAAGAACACTGGGTATCCAAACCCCTCAATCATGTAGCTGGACTGAAGGTCTTAGTTTCTTCTTAAATCAAACCATGGTGGGGGATGCGGACAGCACGAATCTCCTAGGTTTCCAGCATGTTGTGATAATGTAAAGAGACAGAGAAATGAAGAATATTGGGTAAACATAAAGAGTTTTTAAAAGAAATATATCAAATCCTTCAACCAGAGGAAAAAAGGAACCAAGAGGAACATAAATAATTTGAAAAATTCCCCCAGAGAAAGAGCAGAATTTCCACTCATTTGCATTAAAAAGTTTGTTAATGAGGGAAAATCTGTTCAATAAATAAAAAAAGTAATTTATTTTCAAATTATACATATCTATAGAAACACATAAAAATGCATAGTTAGAGGAGGATGAAGAGATTTTAAAAGGCAAAGCCCTTAATTTAGCATGCAGGCAAAGAGCTAAGTGATATATGTACTGGCATATTTTTTGGGTGTTGCAAATATCTCCTCCTACTCTCAGCTTGCCTTTTCATTAACGGTGTCTTAAATATATTACTGAATATAGCATGCATACATACAGAAGAGTGACTACATCATACAGTACAATGTGAATGCTTTTTACACATGAACTGTGTGACCAGCATCCAGATTGAGAACTGACATCACCAGCACCCCAAAGCCCCTTTATGCCTCCTCTGGCCACCATGCTCCAAGGTAACCACTGTCCTGACTTACATACATGGGAGATGAAGTGTGTTCTCTTTGGTGTGTGTTTGCACGTGGGATGCAGCACACTGATTCGGGCAGTTGTCATTCACTCATGTTTGTTGCATTATAGCCATCTATTACATGACAGTTTATCCGTCGTATGACTGATGGACATGTGGATAGTTTCCAGTTCAGAGGCACCACAGATAGTGCTGCTGTGAACGTTCTCGTATGTGCATTTGATGAGCACGTATACATGTTTCTATTGGGTATACGCCTATGCTGGTCATATGTATATTATATATATAATATAGGTGTTTATATTCCGCTTTAGGAGACATTGAGGGAAATAGGCCAACACCTGGTTCTTTTTGTCTTTCCATGATATTGATTATTTTTAATTACAATTGGAGGATGCTCGTATTGTATTATGTTTTATTTTGCATTTCCCTGATGATGAATTGAGCATCTCTTCATATGTTTATTGGCCATCTGGATAGCCTCTTCTGTGACACATCTGTTCTAGTTTATTGCCCATTTTTCTGTTAGATTGTCTGTTCTTGTCTCATTGTCCTTTTTTTATTGACTTTTGGGAAATCTTTATATATCCTGAATACAAGTCCTTTGTTAAAGTATATCTTCTCCCAATCTCTGGCTTAAGTTTACACTCTTTTTTTCAAAAATTGAAAAAAACGTTTCACTCTTAATGGTGGCTCTTGAGGAACAGAAGTCTTAAATTTATCATTTTTTCCCTTTATGGTTAACATTTCTATTTCTGTTAAAGTATCTTTGATAAGTAGATATCTCCGATTTTAATATAGTCAAATTGAGCAGTCTTTTATGACATTTTTTTAAATTAAAAAATGTATGTATTTATTTTATTTTGGCTGCGCTGGGTCTTTGCCGTGGTGCATAGTCCCTAGAGCGCTTGTACTCAGTAGCTGTGGCACGCAGGCTCCCTAGTTGTGCTGCATGGGCTTAGTTGCCCCGCCCGCGTGGGATGTTAGTCCCTGAGCCGGCGTCAGACCCGAGTCCCCTGCACTGGAAGGCAGATTCTTAATCACTGAACCTCCAGGGAAGTCCCTATGACAGTTATGTGTCCAAGGAATCTTGCCCTATCCTTTGTTCATTAAGATATAAACCCTCTATTCTCTCCTAAAATTTTTTTAGCTGTGCCTCACACATTTAGGTCCATAATCCACCAAGAATTGATTTGAGGGATGGGTGAGGGGAAGGATGGACTGGGAACTGGGGATTAGCAGATGCAAACTATCACATATAGAATGGATAGACGACAAGGTCCTACTGTATGGCACAGGGAACTATATTCAATATCCTGAGATAAACCATCATGGAAAGAAATACAAAGAAAGAATGTATATATATATATATGTGTGTGTGTGTGTGTATATATATATACAAATAAAAAATGTATATATATATACATTCATATATATATATGAATCTGCTGTACAGCAGAAATTAACACAACATGGTAATTCAGTTATACTTCAATTAAAAAAAAGAATTGATCTGTATGATGTGAGATAGGGGTCTGATTTTACTTCCTTCCATATAGATACTTCAAAGAGCACTACTTGTTGAAAAGACCATTCTTTCTTTATTACAATGTTGTACATTTTTAAAATGCATAAATAAATACATAAAATACATAGATAAATAAATACATAAAAATAAATGTACAAAGCTGTACATTTGTGATAAATCAAGTATTCATACATTCATGGGTCTGTTTCTGACTCTCTTTTGTTCTGTTGGTGTACCTGTCTTCCCTACCAATACCACATTGTCTTAATTCCATGAACCCTTGCCCCCTGCACTGGAAGCATGATGACTTAACCACTGGACCACCAGGGAAGTTCATGCTGTTTTTGTTACTATAGGTTTACGGTGTGGTCTGAGGTCAGGGAGTCTGTTTCCTCCAGCTCCATTTTTCTTTCTCAGGATGGATATTTTCTGCAATTGATGTCTAAAATTACCCTTTTTCAACATAAGAGAGTCTAGAAGAAATAAAACCCTAAATATGAAAACTAAAATTATAAGGAAGGGCAACGTAAACAATATTGAGCTGCTAGATTATCAATAGCTACTCAAGAAATCTAGTTTGAAAATTCCCAAAATTTTGGGAAACAGATGCGGTCATTTCATTGCTAGAGACTTAGAAAATATGAACATTCCTTTTGGAGTGCAAACAGAGTTGCAAAAGGGCCCGTACCACCTGTAAATCTACCCCTACCTCCTCCAGGTCAATAGAAGAAAAACGCTGCATGCATAGAGATGTTTATAATAGCAGTGCTTCCAGTAGTGAAAAACGAAACAAACTATGGTGTCCCACATGATGACAACACAGAGCAATCAAAATGAGGTGTATAGTAACTCTGTAAAACAGGGAAGGGTGTGGAATTCTTCTAAGTTAAAAACAAATTCCATCAAACAGGTATAGATTATCTACTAAAATTTGTAAGGGAAAAAAATACTAAAAGTTGTAAGGGAATAAAAGGAGGAATGAAAATTGTAGGATTATGAGTACCGCACCCCATCTTTAAGTTTCAAAATGATCATGAAAAATCTGGCTGTTTGGGTGTTTTCAACTTAAAAGTAAGAGCAGGGAGCAGTGAGTCACCAGCCTGGAGCAGTTCACCTCTCTTCCCACCACTCTGCCTGGCTGAATCCAACTCATTCTCCACATATCATATTAAATGTTAGCTCATCACAGAGACCTGACTCATCTCCCTAAAGTAGAACCCAGATATGCACTTTCATTTTCTCTTAGTGTGCTCTATAATTCACACTTTGCACACTTCTTCCTTCCGTCCAGATGGCTTGAGTTTAAACCTCAAACCCCAAATTACTAACAAGCTACCACTCTGTGCCGCAGGTTCCTCCTCTGTGAAATGGGGGCAATGACCGCCCTTCCTGGCGAGGAGTTGGTGAACTGGTGCTTGTAAAATTCACTGTGTTCTGGGTTCACAGTAAGTGCAGCTGTGGATGGAATTGCATCCCCTCAAAATTCATATACGTGAGTCCGAACCCCCAATGTGGTGGAATTAGGAATGGGGGATCTTTAGGGATTAATTAGGTTTAGATAAGGCAATGAAGATGAGACCCTCATAGTGGAATTAATGCCCTTATAAAAGAGGAAGCTGCAACAGAACTCTCTCTCTGCCATGTGAGCACACAGCAAGAAGACGGCCACCTGCAAGCCAGGAAGTGGGCTCTCACCAGAGACCGAATTAGCTGGCACCTTGACCTTGAGCCTCCCAACCTCCAGAAGTGTGAGATGATAAGTGTTTGTTGTTTCCATCTAGTCTGTGGTATTTTGTTATGCAAACCTGAGTTAACAAAACCATGTTATGAAAGTGTTGGCTATGATTATTATTTAACTGTGTAGTCATTAAAAACCATGTTTTTGAAGACTTTTATTCCATGCTGTAACAACACTAAGTAGAGAACAGGATAAAAATATACAAACACCAACACCTTAAATTTTGAAATAGCATGGAGGAAAACATACCAATATGTGGTAATAGAGGTTAATATCTAGGAGATATGATTATAGATAACTTAAATTTTCTTTTTTATAGTTTTCTGTATTTTCAAATGTTTTTCTACATGAGCAATAGAAAAAGTGTAAAAAGCAATGCATTTTTGTAAACATTTTTTTATGCATTTGACAAGCTCATGTGCTACCCTTTCCTCTCTTACCCTGGTCCTTGTGGCCACTGCCTAAATCCTGCTTGGCCTGAAGTTAGAGCCACAGGTGTTCTCCCCTTGGTGACCCTGGACAAGTTCTGTGACCTCTCTGGTCTTGGTTTCTTCATTTGGGAGGACCCTGTGATCTCACGGGGTTTTAGAGAAGAGAAGACGACCACTGAGCCAAAGTACCTTGGAGATTCTTTGGATGGGCAGGGTAACCCTGTGACTCCCATAACATCAGGTATTCTTCGTCCCTCCTCTACCTGCCAGCAGCCAGCCCAGTCTCAGTGGCAGGGTCAGAGTCAGGAAAAGCTCCCACCACTCCCCTACCTCTGTACTGCCCAGGAGGGCACTGCTCAGAGCCGGGTCAGAGGCTAGTGGGGGTGAGGGGTGGGGGTGAGTGGGAAATACAGAAAAATCATAAAGATGACACCAAAAATCACCCAGATTTCTTCAACTCAGTAATAATCAGTGTTGACACATTTGTAAATTTCCTTTTTTCCCCCTTTAGTGTGTTGACTGAAATCATACATTTTATTTTTTCATATTCTTTTCCATTATGGTTTATTATGTGATATTGAATATAATTCCCTATGCTATACATTAGGGTCTTGGCGTTTATCCATTCTATGTATAATGGTTTGCATCTGCTAATCCCAAACTCCCAGTCCAACCCTTCTCTGTCCCCACCCCCTGGGCAACCATAAGTCTGTTCTCAATGTCTATGAGTCTGTTTCTATTTCTGTTTTATAGATAAGTTCATTTGTGTTATGTTTTAGATTCCATATGTAAGTGATATTATATGATATTTGTCTTTCTCTGATTTCCTTCACTTAGTATGATAATTAGAGAAGGAAATGGCAACCCACTCCAGTGTTCTTGCCTGGAGAATCCCAGGGACAGGGGAGCCTCGTGGGCTGCCCTCTATGGGGTCACACAGAGTCGGACACGACTGAAGTGACTTAGCAGCAGCAGCAGCAACAGTATGATAATCACTAGGTCTATCCATGTTGCTGCAAATGGCATTATTTTATTCTTTTCGGTGGCTGAATACTATTCCATTGTGTATATATACATGTACCACATCTTCTTTATCCATTCATCTGTCAATGGACATGTAGTTTGTTTCCATGTCCTGGCTATTGTGAACAGTGCTGCTATGCATATTGGGGTGCATGTGTCTTTCTGAATTATAGTTTTCTCTGGATGTATACCCAGGAGTAGAATTTCAGGATCATATGGTATTTCATATCTATTTTCATATCTATTTCATGTCTATGGTATATCACATCTATTTTTATTTTTTGAGGAAACTCCATTCTGTTTTTCACAGTGGTTGTACCAGTTTACATTCCCAACAAGAGTGCTACCTTTCTGTTGATTACCCCTGTCCTCTTTCAACTGCTCCATGGATGGGATCTTGGCTAAGGCAGGGGAACCAGTTAAATAGCTTCTCGAATCCTTTCTCTACTTTTTTAAAAAAGGTCTTCCATAGTGTTTTCCAAGTCCTGAAAACTGTTTAAGTGCTTAATAAATAGTGATTCAAACGACCCTACAATGAAAGCTCTATTATCATTCTCCTCATTTGGTAAATGTGGAAACTAAGTCACGGGGAGCAGCCCAAGGCTGCTTTGACAAGGTGAGCTGGACTTGGGCCCACTCAGAAGCAGGGAGGGGTTCCTGCTGCGTGAAGAAGCCAGCACCTCCTATCTGGGTCTTAGCCACACATTTCCTGACTCATCACGCTTCTTTCTTTTAGGCCTCATCTTATTTCTTCAGGTGCCCTGAGCACTGGTAACAGGCAGACTGGCCAGGGTCCTGGGGGCGCCAAGGATGACACTTTCTTTGCAGTCAAAGTTGTGGCACAAGGAAGTTTGGAAGGGATCATAGGCATGATCACCATGCCTGGGGCCTTTCCCAACCCTACAGCTCAGGGCTGCCTCTGCTAGTCAGCACAGAAGGGTCACACCAGGGAAATTTGACATGGACTGCTCCCTGGGAAGCTAGTGAGAATCCACATCAGCCTCTCTTCAGCCCAGCCACACTTATCACCCCGAGTAGCTGTCTGTTTACTAAGGGTGGGCTTCCTACTGGCTGGGACTCTGTCTTTGTTTCCCCAGCTCTGAGGTGTCTGGTGATTGATCGGTGCTCAGTGAATGTTGATTGAATGAATGAACTGCGGATGGGATTAGCTGGCTGCCCAGAGGTAGCCCATCTACTGAGACTGGGAGACTGTTTACCCATGAGATTAAGGTGCTGTGGGTGCAGCCTACACTGGTCAAGGGGCCTGTGTTCAAATCCCAGTGGGGTCCCTGACATTCAGGCTCATGGCCTTGGACAATACTGTGTTTCATGAATGGTGTTGTGTGTTTCGGCCTCGATTTTCCTTCTCAAAGTCCCCCATTGCTGTGGGGGTACAAATGGAATGTATGTGACTGCAAGGAGCCCCAGGTACGCAGAACGATGGGTGCTGAGCCTTCGGACTTGGATCATGGAGCCGTGATCTTCTCTTACCCTTGCTCCTTCTCAGCGAAGGCAACACACTCAGGGCTCCAGGGTTGCCTTCCTGTTGTTGTTCAGTCACTAAGTCATGCCTGACTCTATGCGACCCCATGGACTGCAGCAGACCAGGCTTCTCTGTCCTCCACTGCCTCCCGTAGTTTGCTCAAATTCATGTCTGATGAATTGGTGATATTATCTAACCGTCGCATCCTCTGACTTTCCTGCCCTCCTTGAAAATGCTTTTCCTGAAGAGAGGGCTCTGCACTCCTGACAGGGCTTCAGCCTCTGGAGGCAGGAAGCTGATGTGCAAAGAAATCTGGAGTCTGGTTGGACATATCTCACACTGGCTGAGCCTGGACTCCAGGAAGTTCTAAACCTTCCTCCCATCGTTAACATTTAAGAAGCAACCGGGTGATGTGGCGAAGGCAGAGGAAGAGGGTGTCAGAGAAGCAAGGGCCCATCTCCACGGCATCCTTCCTGACGCTCCTCTCTCCACCCTTCTCCTTTCTCTCTCCACCCTTCCCCTTTATCTCTATCCGGTCATTCATTCTTCCACAGAGCCCTGAGGAGGTGTCAGGGGCTCAGCCTCCCTCCTGTGGCCTCCATCAGAGGGAGATGGCTCCTTGTTCTGGCACAGACCAAACGAGTCCTCGGGACTGTGAGACCCACCTGAGAGCCTTTGCCTCAAGGTCCTGTCTCCAGACCATCTTGCAGATGGAGCTAGAGCCGTCCTTGTTTTTTTGTTTTAAATTATTTATTTTTGGTTGTGCTGGGTCTTCATTGCTTTTTGCAGGCTTTCTCTAGTTGCGACGAGTGGGGACTGTGCTTGGTTGCAGAGCTCTAGAGCACAGGCTCAGTACTTGTGGCCTCACTGCTCCACTGCATGTGGGATCCCTGTGGATCAGGGATCGAACTCATGCCCCCTGCATTGGCAGGCAGATTCTTATCCACTGTACCACCAGGGAAGTCCTATAGCCTTCCTTCTTGTAAGGACTCTGTTTTGAAAAAAGTAATAGTCTATTAAAAGTGTATGTAGGCAGAAATGTAATATTGAAAAGTGTTTGCATTACTGGGGCCAGTTGCAATCTGAACATGTTTGAAGTCATCCCTGAGGACACAGTGATCTATGGTGCAGACTGGCTTTGTCAGGTGGAGACCAAGTAGCCACAGCCCCAGACACTGCAGCTGGATTTCCTGATGAAAATCTTACCAAACTACCATCACCTAAAGAAGACTATGTATGAAAGGAAGCTCAGCTAAGAAAACATATGACATCAAGATAACATTTGTCTTCTGAAAGAGTCACAGCGTTTATATTCTTTTGTGACATATTTGTATTGTATGTATTTATATTGTTAAATATTTATATATAATAGCATTTACCAAACTAAATAAAAATGTTAATGACAGGACTTTTAGTCAATATACTTTAATCATTTTTTCTACTTGCATTGACTTTCCGAAAATAACTCTTTTGATTTTAACTGTGCACTAGCTATATATTAAAAGTAATGGGTTTACCTTTTCCTTTTGCAGATTTGTAGCTGTTGAAAATTTCAATAGCTGTTGAATTAATTTCAACTTCATTTTGTTCCCAAGATTTCTTATTTTTTTTTTCAGTAAAATAGAAGTAAACAGGGAAAGATTGATTCAGTAGCATACCAAGTCAAAAAGAATGGTGTCTAATGAAAAGGACAAGTATATGACTGTTGAGTGGTATTCTTAGGTTTCTGAGGACAATGAAAGTAGAAGAGATTTCAATATATTCATAAATATGTGAAATTATTTTGGCATATTGCCAGGCACTAATTGTTGAATTTGTCATAGTTCTATTTACCTAAGTACATAATGGGCAAAATACTGACAATTTTATTGTAATTTCAAGTTTTCAAAAAAAATTCAGATGCATAAATTTAATGGGACATACTTTTTAACTTTTGAATCAGTAGATGTTAATACTAAGACATTAAAATGCTAAAATATTTTCTCTTGAAACTTGACTTTTTAAAATTGAGGTGTTAAAAAAAATAAATAAATTAAATAAAATAAAATTGAGGTGTAATTGATTTACAGTATTGTGTCAATTTTGGGTATACAGCAAGATGATTCAGTTATATGTATACATTTTCATTTTCAGATTCTTTTCCACTATAAGTTATTACAAGATTAATTTTTAACTTTGGATAGTAAAAGACTACTTTTGAATTTGTGAAACTGATGGGTACAAACTAGCCTTTGTTCCAAAGGTGAATGACTTGATTTTGGTAAGACTATTCATGACTCAAGTTAGAAAACTGTACTACTACATATGGGTTTCCCAGGTGGTTCAGTGGCTAGAGAACCTGCCTGCAATGCTGGAGATACAGGAGATGTGGATTCGATCCTTGAGTTAGCAAGATCCCCTGGAGGAGGGCATGACAACTCAATCCAGTTCTTGCCTGGAGAATCCCATGGACAGAGGAGCGTGGCTACAGTCCATAGGGTTGCAAAGAGTAGGACACAACTAAAGCTGCTGAGCACCCAGGCACTACTACACACAGTGGTTTGAAAAAGAACATCACATAAATGTCCTGTTTTTGATAGCTGCGTTCTATTCATTTTTCAACACCTGGTGATCAACTTCGGATTTTATTGATCATGAAAACTTCTAGATAAAAAGGCAGAAATTACAAAACTGCCCTTGAAATGCTGTGGTGGTTCTGAATATCATCTCTGAACAATCTCTGATATGCTAATAAAGGCCCTGTGCTCTAAACTAAAAAAAAAGAAAAAGTATTATTTTGTTTAGAGATACCCTGTAACAGGCAATATTAACATACAGCAATAGCAAGGTTTTCCTCTGAGAGGCTGACCACTGCAGGTGCTTGTGTGAGAGTTAAAGAGCAGGGGCTGCGCTGTCCGGATCTTTATTTTGCAAATAGCATGTCAGTTTCAGCTCAAACATCGTTGCCTCTTAGGCTTCTGTGGGGCACGATGGTTGCTTTCCTTCTGCAAGCTTTTGGGCAAATTGTTGGTCTCCTGCATTCTAGTCCCTCAATTTATCTTCCTCAGAGGCTTCTCTGGGCTCTGGGGACAGGGCGGGTGGTGGTGGGGCTCCTTTTCTTGGAGAAGTCTTCCTTAGGAAAGAGAGAAGAGGCTGCACAGTTCTGTGGTTAGTGCCTCTGGGGGAGCCTAGAAGACGCCCTTGGACAAGGGATTTGGGTGACTTCCAGGGATATCTCTTTCATTCACAGAACCTCCCATTGCAGATAAGGCTGAAATGCACGCATCTTCCTACAAGGAGCAAGCTGACCTTTTATTCACAATGGGGAGACATGGTCTCAGGTCTTTGCCAAAGAAGAGGTTTTGATAGTGAAAACTCACAGTCCTATTTTCTCCAAAGAAATAGGTGAGTCTCTTTGAAGGATTGACTCTAGAGCAAATGAGTATTATTTGGGAATATTAAATGCTCAAAAATTACAATTAGAATTCTCAGAATGATTTTTAATTGAAGTATATAGTTGATTTGCAATATTGTATTAGTTTCAGCTGTAAAGAAAAATGATTCAGATATATATATATTTTTTCCAGTTCTTTTTCATTATAGGTTATTATAAAGTATTGAATATATTTCCCTATGCTGTACAGTAGATAGGTCCTTGTTTAATTATTTTATATATAGTGGTGTATATCTATTAATTCCATACTCCTAATTTATCCCTCCCCCTGTATGTAGGTTGCTTTTAGTTTTGTTTACAGTTTCCTTTGCTTTTCTAAAATAAACTTTTTATTTAAAATAACAAACAGCAACAGAAGGGCTAGGCTATAAAGTCATGAATGTTTGAGAATGTGAAGCCATGGGCACAAACAATAAATATCAGTGCACATAAACAAGTGAAATGTGCAATGCAGAGGTTCATCCAGGTCTAGATACAGAAAACAGAGACCTTGGAGAGAGGGTGGACAGGGTTGGGAGGATGAAATTTTATTAAGAGAAAAAAGAAGAGGAAGAGAGATGAGAATCACAACAGATAAGAAGGGCCCACATATCTTAAAGGAGGCATTCTTTTTTTATTATTATTTTTTATTGAAGTATAGTTGTGTGCACCACTATATATAAAATAGTTCAACAAGGACCTATCTATCAATATATATAAGGACTTCCCTGGTGGCTCAGATGGTATAGAATCTGCCTGCAATGCGGGAGACCTGGGTTCGATCCCTGGGTTGGGAAAATTCCCTGGAGGAGGGCATGGCAACCCACTCCAGTATTCTTGCCTGGAGAATCCCCATGGACTTCATCTCCAGTCCATGGGATGGCAAAGAGTCGGACACAGCTGAGCGACTATACATAACATATATGTGTAAATTCTTTCTCATATTCTTTCCCATTATGGTTTATTACAGGATGTTGAATACAGTTCCTTGTGCTATAAAATAAGACCTTGTTTAAATATAATATAGCATAGTCTGCATCTGCTAGTCCCAAACTCCCAATCCAGTCCTCTCCTGCCCCCGTTCCCCCGGCAACTACAAGTCTGTTCTCCATCTGTGAGTCTGTTTCTGTTTCGTGGATAAACTCATTTGTGTCGTATTTTAGATTCTGCATATAGGTGAGCGCATGGTATTTGTCTTTTTCTGACTGACTTTGCTTAGTATGAGTGGTCCAGGGTTTATTTTGGACTCTGCTATTTATTGGCCCTACAATAAAGAATATTTACATAATAATGGTAACATAATTGTCACTTATCAGTTTTCAGCATTTAAAATCAACTTTTAAACAAAGGACTAAATAGAATATTATGGTTACCAACCTCGATATTAAAAACGCCAGGGTGTAACTGGTACAGGGTTAGGAGACCAGAGCGGATGAGGAGGTGGAAGACACGGCTGCTTCATAGTCTTATTTTATGTGAAGCAATATTAAAACACTGTCTGCAGCTCAAGGAGTGAGAAATAGAGGTTTTCGTACATTGTTGAAATTCGCAAAAGTGTTGAGAAGAACTAAAATTACCAACACATTTATTAAAAATCTGAGAGGAGGATGGAATCCAGAGTGAGGAGGAAAGGAGCTAAATCCTTGCGTTTTGTAGCAAAGAGTCAACAGATATAGCAAAGTTAAGGAGTCAAGCATACTGTTTATGGTTTGGGAGGTAAACTGTCAGAAGAACTATTTGAGGACAGGGGAAGGATGCAGTGGGAGGCTATTACTTTTCATTCTAAATCTTTCTTTGCTATTTGATGCAGCACCGCAGATATATCTTTGAACACACACACACACACACACAAACACACATACACAAAAGGCTCTTCAGAAAACTCATCAGCTCCCACCAGGAACCCCTCAGAGCTCCAAGAGCAAGCAGCAGGCCAAATGCTCTAAGGACAGCTTAGAGCTGCATATAAGAGGAAGCAAAAAGTGTTTCCAGGAGGTGTGGGGGCTGCCTGGTGGCTGGAGTGTCACATCCCCTAATGAACATGCAGGAAGTGGGTGAAACACTCCAGAGTGGATGGCAAAAGCTCGTTTCCTTTCCATGATAGATGCAGTGCTGAGCTATTGACAAAATGCTGAAGTATGTGGGAAAAGGATCTGGCCCAACAGGACGGTGCTAATCCTAGGGATTTCCCAAATGACTCTATGCTCGTTGTTATGTATTTTGTTTACTCAGGCCACCTTTCCAATTACCTGTCAGAGGGGCAAATCCTTCCTCCCTGATTTATCAGGTGTGAGAGGTTAAGAACCAGGTAAAGAAGAGGGTAATGAGAATACCATAATAATGATTCTGATACCACTTATCAATTAATGATAACAAATATCAATACCACTGCCCTCCATTAACACTTTTCCCCTGGATTGGGTAGAACTCTGGCTCCACAAGAATGAATTCAGTACTGACAGCCTAGAAAAATATGCTCTGATACAGACCTTCCAGAATTTTCCATCTAGAACAAGTTGATCCTAAAGAAAAAGTCAAGGGAGCTCGCCTGCACCCCTTGGCCTTGCCACTCTTCTCAGCTTCCTCTACCCATTCAAGCAGGGTAGGGGGCACGAGCAGGCCTAACAGCAGTGGCGAGTGAGGTGCCTGAAGCCAGCTTCTGCTCCTCCTCCACCCCCTCTGCGGGAACACTGGTTGTGGCCATCATGTCTGCTGCAAATCCTGAGAATCCAAACTCAACCATCTCCAGAGGCTAGCACCCAGTCTTCATCAGCTATGACCCGCCAAGGCTATGTTTTACCAGAGGGTAATGTATATTGTCACCGTACTTATTTAACTTATACGCAGAGTACATCACGAGAAACGCTGGGCTAAAAGAAGCACAAGCTGGAATCAAGATTGCCTGGAGAAATACAAATAACCTCAGATATGCAGATGATACCACCCTTATGGCAGAAAGTGAAGAGGAACTGAAAAGCCTGTTGATGAAAGTGAAAGAGGAGAGTGAAAAAGTTGGCTTAAAGCTCAACATTCAGAAAACTAAGATCATGGCATCTGGTCCCATCACCTCATGGGAAATAGATGGGGAAACAGTGGAAACAGTGTCAGACTTTATTTTTTTGGACTCCAAAATCACTGCAGATGGCTAGACAGCATATTAAAAAGCAGAGACATTATTTTGCCAACAAAGGTCAGTCTAATCAAGGCTATGGTTTTTCCAGTGGTCATGTACGGATGTGAGAGTTGGACTGTGAAGAAGGCTGAGTGCTGAAGAATTGATGCTTTTGAACTGTGGTGTTGGAGAAGACTCTTGAGAGTCCCTTGGACTGCAAGGAGATCCAACCAGTCCATTTTAAAGGAGATCAGTCCTGGGTGTTCATTGGAAGGACTGATTCTAAAGCTGAAACTCTAATATTTTGAGAAGAGTTGACTCATTGGAAAAGACTCTGATGCTGGGAGAGATTGGGGGCAGGAGGAGAAGAGGACGACAGAGGATGAGATGTATGGATAGCATCACCAACTCGATGGACATGAGTTTGAGTAAACTCCGGGAGTTGGTGATGGACAGGGTGGCCTGGCGTGCTGTGATTCATGGGGTCGCAAAGAGTCGGACACAACTGAGCGACTGAACTGAACTGAACCGAACTGAAAGTCATGCCAAATACCCTTTTTTTGCTGGTGGAATTGATGTTAGGATGGACGAAACTGAAATTAGAGGTTCCTTTACTAGGTATTCGGGTTCCATCCCTGGGTTGGGAAGATCTCCTGGAGAAGGAAATGGCAACCCACTCCAGTATTCTTGCCTGGAGAATCCCATGGACAGAAGAGCCTCGCAGGCTACAGTCCATGGAGTCACAAAGAGTCGGACGTGGCTGAGCAATGAACACTTTTGCTTTACTAGGTATGTTTCAGTAAAAGAAGTGAATATAATCACAGATTGAACTTGTGTGTCCAAAGGCTATGGATTGTTGCATTTTACAATGATGTGAATGGGCAGAAGACAGTAGAATCACAGATAAATTTCCCTGATAAAAAGCTGAAATTGAGCTCTGCACTCAGGAAACAAAATTTATGTGCTTATCACGTATAGCCTCGTCCTCTGGTTTTTAATCTTCATCCTCTACCACAGTTTCAGAGTTCTGGAGTAACTCAAACACTGAAACTTACAGGCAGCCTCTAACCACGAGGAATCCTATAACTCAGTATGTTCAGGCTTATCCTCCATATCCAACTTCACTGGTCCAGAATATCACTGGATATCAGCTGCCTGTTTATAATTATCAGATGCTACCGCCGTGTCCTGCTGAGGAACAACGGAGTTACGTTATTTCTCTGGCTTATACAGCTATTAACTGCCACTCTGATGAAGTTGATCCAGGAGCTGAAGTTTTGCCAAGTAAATGCTCAGTTCATGAAGCTACATCATCCCCTGGAAATGGCCCACAAAAGAAATCTGTGAACGAAGCATACGGACAGTGGTATCTTGACTATTTAATCCAGAGAACAGACTGAAAAATTCCCTTGTTAATCAAGATGGCTACTGCAAGGATAAAAGAGTTCATCACTTTAGAAGTCAGCCATTGCTTAAGTTTGTTTGATCCTCTTTGCTAACTTTCTAGTCTCATAGGAAGTTACACGTTTTGAATAATAAGAGACTGAAAGTTTTCCCACTATTATAGAAATTTAATTCTGAATTTTGATAAATTGCACTCAGAGTTTCTATGCAAGTCATATTGGATTGCTTATTTTTATTTTACACTGAAATTGTTTTTCATTAGACATTTACTTAGAAAATCATTCTGTGTTGAATATAGTTAAAAGTGAAAAAACAATTGAGACTGAAAGGAATAACTTTTTATTTATCTGTATTTATCTATAACTTTTTATTTATCTATAACTTCTCATTTATCTGTAAGGACTTTTTAATTGACATTTTATGCATTTGAAAGCAAATGCTGATTTTCTGAAAACAAACAAACAAACAAACAAACAAAAACTATTGTATTAGGAAACCTATTTTGAAAGGTCAGAATTTTTTTAACATAATCGCAATAGTATGTTTACCAGTTTTCAAAATCAGTAGCCAGACAAAAAATAAAAGATAGTTACAATTGCAAGCCATAATGGGAACATGATTAACCTAACAATATGAAATCATTACATACAGTTTTGGGGGGTCAAGCAGAGTGTTGTGGTAAGTGGAAGTGCATTTTTTTTTTGACATTTTTGAAAGGTCAGAATTTTGATAGTTTAAAAACAAGCACTTCACTTCCCCAACAAGTACGTATGAACAGTACAATATCTATAATATTATCTTTTATGATCTGTTTAGAAATTTGCCACACAAGCAGAGATTTTAAAACGGCATTTTCAATCAGTGAACCTCAGTATAAAGTTGGCTTTATTGAAGTTTTCCTTATCTAAACCCAGTAAAACAGATTCTAAACAGTCCAGTCAATGGGTTTTACATTTATTATGAGCATGTGTGCTCAGTCCCTCAGGCGACTCTTGGCGTATCTGACTCCTTGTGACCCCATGGACTGTTGCTCGCCAGTCTCCTCTGTCCCTGGAATTTTCCAGGCAAGAATCCTGGAGCAGGTTGCCATTTCCTACTCCAGGGGATCTTCCTGACCCAGCGATTGAACCCCAGTCTCTTGCATCTCCTGCATTAGCAGGCAGACTCTTTACCACTAGTGCCACCTGGGAAGCCCCCAAAATATTTTATCTTTTATCTAGAATCCACACATTGAGATATCCAATTGGAATGGTAATTAGGATAACTAAAATTCCAGGCCTAATTTTTTTAAAGAATCCAAAACAAACTGAATCATAAGCTTCTCAGTGAGTTACTATTCTCCTTTTTTTCCATTTACTTTTTTTTTCCTTGAAATACTAACCTCAATGGCTGTATTTTAAATTATGCAAAATATTAAAGTATTAAAGATTTTTTTTAATTAAAAAAAGATTTTTTTAAAGAAGATATTAAAAAGGCCGAAACTTTTTTATGTCACTTAAAAGTTAGAGTATCTGAAAGAAATTGCATATTACAAAAAACATTAAAATGTTAGTTGTTATAGAACAGATAGATTTTTATTTTTGTGTTTTTTTTTTCCTATTGTATTTCCTTTTTAAAGTAAAATACGTCCAGGAGAGTCAAGGTTGTTTTTGCCGTTCTAAACCACAAAAGTTGTTTAGTAATATCCTCAAAATACACTAAAGTCAGTATTAACAATCTGTATTGTAATATCCTCAAAATACACTATTTTTTTGAGTAATACACTATTATTTTGAGTAATATCCTCAAAATACACTAAAGTCAGTATAACAATTAAGTTTAAGATTATTTTTTAAACAGATTTAAGAATCTGTTTTACTAGATTCCTCGTTAGACATTGCAAATCGTGACAAACAGCTAGAGATCCAGAGCCCCTTTGCTGTACCCACGGTCTGGCTTTTCCAGTCTGTTACCACCATGTGTTCAGGAGGTTTGCTCCTAGAACAGGTGATGGAAAGAAGAGAAGTAGCACTGCAAGCATTCTGAGGGCTAAGCCTGGGAAAGGTAACAGTGGGGTAATAGTCTTTCTAAGGGTAACGCTTTTATCAGCATCATTTGACCTGCCATGGACAGGAGTTTAAAGTGGCTTCCTGGCTTTTGTTTCATTCGCCAGCCCCTTCACTAAAACATGGAAACTCCGTTTATGCCTATCCTAATGAAGCTTCCAGGGCTTCCCAGGTGGCGCACTGGTAAAAAATCCACCTGCCAAGGCAAGAGACACAGGTTCAATCCCTGGGTTTGGAAGATCCCCTGGAGAAGGAAATGGCAAACTATTCCAGTATTCTTGCCTGAGAAATCCCATGGACAAAGGAGCCTGGCAGGCTATAGTCCACAGGGGTCGCAGAAAGAGTTGGGCACGACTAACGTAGCTTCCATGGGCCACATCAGCAGTGCCCATTGTCTTACAATTTCTAATAATCTCCACTCTACCCTGAAGGGAGAAGTCTTTTAGCTTAAGGATCCCCAGAAGGGCTTTCTCATGGCTCAGAATTCGAAAGTGCCCTGAGATTTATTCATTCTATTAATAAAATTCTCTGTTCTTTTCTCTGTGTGTGTGCTATTAACTTCTTACCTGTATTATTCTGTGGTTAAATCTCCAGGTTACTATAAATGATACCAAAATTCTAAAGAACCAATTTTAATTATCTCAATATGGCCTTAAGAAAAGTAAAGGAATAAACTTTTCATTTGTCTGTTATTTTGAGAAAAGTAAGGGAATAAACTTTTGACATATTTAAAAGAGTTAAGGTAGAAAGAAGAGCCAAAAATCCTCAACTTTTCAAAATGGAAAATTAATTTTAAACTTAAAATTGTGTTCCTATTACCTATGCTGATACTGTCTTAGTATGAATGAATAAATAGAAATAAACTATTTTTTCAAAAATGTTTTGACCCACTTTTCATGTCATATTATCTAAAAAAAAAAAAAAAAAGAAGGTAGAGCTTTGGGTGGGTAGTATGTGACAAGATTCAGATCCTTGAAATTCAAAAGTATAAATATTCTTCAGTTTCTTAATCTGGCCAAGTAATTTATAAAAGCAAATTTTGGTACATTGGAAAAAAAGAAAGAAAGAAAAGGCCTAGGGAATCATGTGAGGTCAGGAAAGCCAGGACCGAACACTGATGACTCCTGGCTGTGTCTCCAGGGAAGCGGTCCAGGACATGCTGCCAGGTGAAAACAAGAGAATACATTCCCACATTGATGATACCACACACCTGGGCTTGTGCAGGTCCAGACATTCCAAAAACTCATACAGGATTCAGCATTGTTTTGAGGGAAGCTGAGCAGAGGTTAGGTGTTAACACAGGAGATGCTTCTCATCATCTGTCCATCCGCCAAGTTTGTCAACTTTAAAGATTTATGTGTTGAGGACTTCCCTTGTGGTTCGGTGGTCAAGACTCCATGCTCCCCATGCAGGGAGCCTGGGATTGATCCCTCGTCAGGGAACTAGAAACTGTATGTCACTACAAAGATCCTGAGTGCTGCAACTAAGACCCAGCATAGCCAAAAAAAAAAAAAAAAAAAAAGGTTGGATATGTTGGTTATTAGTTTATTGCAAAATTCAGACTTAAATTGAAGAAAGTAGGGAAAACCACTAGACCATTCAGGTATGACCTACATCAAATCCCTTATGACTATACAGTGGAAGTGAGAAATAGATTCAAGGGATTAGATCTGATAGAATGCCTGAAGAACTATGGACAGAGGTTCATTGTATAGGAGGCAGTGATCAAGACCATCCCCAAGAAAAAGAAATGCAAAAAGGCAAAATGGTTGTCTGAGGAGGCCTTACAAATAGCTGAGAAAAGAAGAGAAGGTAAAAGGCAAAGGAGAAAAGGAAAGATACAAGCATCTGAATGCAGAGTTCCAAAGAATAGCAAGGAGAGATAAGAAAGCCTTCCTTGGTGATCAATGCAAAGAAATAGAGGAAAACAATAGAATGGGAAAGACCAGAGATCTCTTCAAGAAAATTAGTGATACCAAGGAAGCATTTCATGCCAAAATAAGCACAATAAAGGACAGAAATGTATGGACCTAACAGAAGCAGAAGATATTAAGAAGAGGTGGCAAGAATACACAGAAGAACTGTACAAAAAAGATCCTATACAAAAAAGATCTTCATGTTCCAGATAACCGTGATGGTATGATCACTTACCTAGAGCCAGACATCCTGGAGTCCGACATCAAGTGGGCCTTAGGAAGTATGAACAAGCTAGTGGAGGTGATGGAATTCCAGCTGAGCTATTTCAAATCCTAAAAGATGATGCTGTGAAAGTGTTACACTCAATATGCCAGCAAATTTGGAAAACTCAGCAGTGGCCACAGGACTGGAAAAGGTCACTTTTCATTCCAGTCCCAAAGAAAGACAATGCCAAAGAATGTTCAAACTACTGCACAATTGCACTCATCTCACACACTAGCAAAGAAATGCTCAAAATTCTCCAAGCTAGGCTTCAACAGTATGTGAACCAAAACTTTCTGATGTTCAAGCTGTATTTACAAAAGGCAGAGGAACCAGAGATCAAATTGCCAACATCCATTGGATCATAGAAAAAGTAAGAGAGTTCCAGAAAAACACCTGCTTCACTGACTACACCAAAGCCTTTGACTGTGAGGATCACAACAAACTGTGGAAAATTCTGAAAGAGATGGGAATACCAGACCACCTTACCTGCCACCTGAGAAATCTGTATGCAGGTCAGGAAGCAACAGTTAGAACTGGACATGGAACAACAGACTGGTTCCAAATTGGGAAAGGAGTACATCAAGGCAGTATATTGTCACCCTGCTTATTTAATGTCTATGCAGAGTACATCATGAGAAACGCGGGGCTGGATGAAGCACAAGCTGGAATCAAGATTTCTGGGAGAAATATAAAAAACCTCAAATATGCAGATGATACCACCCTTATGGCAGACAGTGAAGAAGAACTAAAGAGCCTCTTGATGAAAGTGAAAGAGGAGAGTGAAAAAGCTGGTTTAAAACTCAACATTCACAAAACAAAGATCATGGCATCTGGTCCCATCACTTCATGGCAAATAGATGGGGAAACAATGGAAACAGGGACAGACTTTATTTTTTAGGGCTCCAAAATCACTGCAGATGGTGACTGCAGCCATGAAATTAAAAGACGCTTACTCCTTGGAAGGAAAGTTATGACCAACCTAGACAGCATATTAAAAAGCAGAGACATTGCTTTGCCAATAAAAGTCTGTCTAGTCAAAGCTATGGTTAAGTAGTCATGTATGGATGTGAGAGTTGGACTGTGAAGAAGGCTGAGCGCCGAAGAATTGATGCTTTTGAACTGTGGTGTTGGAGAAGACTCTTGAGAGTCCCTTGGACTGCAAGGAGATCCAACCAGTCCATTCTGAAGGAAGTCAGTCCTGAATATCCTTCGGAAAGACTGATGCTGAAGCTGAAGCTCCAATAATTTGGCTACCTGATGCAAAGAACTGACTCACTGCAAAAGACCCTGAGGCTGGGAAAGATTGAAGGCAGTAAGAGAAGGGGAAAACAGGGGATGAGATGGTTGGATGGCATCACTGGCTCAGTGGACCTGAGTTTGAGCAAGCTCTGGGAGTTGGTGATGGACAGGGAAGCCTGCCGTGCTGCAGTCCACGGGGTCGCAAAGAGTCGGACACGACTGAGCGACTGAACTGAACTGAAATCAGTAGTGGCCTTAATCTGGACTAAGGTTTCTTGTATCTAGTTTCCATCCATTCACTCTTCCCTTTCCCCTGTCCTCTACCCCCTGCCTCTCTCTCTTTCTTTTAGCAAGTGCAGTTCAAGTACAAATTATCTTCCGGACACATGTCAAGTGTGATTACAAGGTGGACCTGGGGGGTGTCCATCCCTTGCTGAGCTGGTGCTCTGTCAGGAGAGCTGTACCCCTGTCTCTTTCCAGAATGCCACAGGGACTGTCATTCCCCTGTTTTCACAAGGGACCAAGTGCATCCAGAGAATATAGTGGTGAGCTGGGCAAGGCGAGATGGGGGTGGTCAGAACATTAGGAAGGGTGTTTATAAAGGAAGTGAAACATGCTGAGGCTTGCAGATGAGAACATTTCAAAGATAAAAAAAACAGATGAAGAATGAGTCACTAGATGACCCTCCAGGGGGTGTTCTCTGAGAGGCCAGAATACTGAGTGGAGGGTGGCTGTGAGGGGCAGGACGCAGGGCTGGGAACCCTGAACCTCAGAGGAGAGGGACCTCTGTCTGGGCTCTGTGTGGCCACGGGAGTGACAAGTTAGGGGTCACCTGGGCAGAGAGTCACGGTTCAGAAATAGTACCTTGGCTACTGCGTCCTGTGTTCTTGAATATGAAAATATTCAGAAGCTGTAAAGAAAGACACAAAAAGGGTTTTTTGCCTGAAGGAGAGAAAAATCCTTTCTCTTTGCCTTCTCTTACTCTCAAATTTTCAGGGCAAGCCCAGAAAAGACCTCAGGACTTTCTGGTCACTTTCTTCCCTCTCATCACAGGGAATCAGGAAGCTGAGGAATCGTCTAGAACAGGCTGGGTTATAGTTCTCCTTAATGGTAGGATGAGATATCTTCTCAAGACTGCCACCCAGCCCCACCAGGCCAGAGAGAGCTGCTGCAGGAGCCATGGACCCTGGTCTGGGGAAGGCAGAGCCAGGCTGCCAGGCTGGGTTACCCTAGAGCAGCGGTCCCCAACCTTTTTGGCACCAGGAGCCAGTTTCGTGGAAGATGGTTTTTCCACAGACTCGGGGGCAGAGGGGGTGGCTGTGAGGGGAATGATTTGGGGATGATTCAACTGCATTACATTTATGGTGCATTTCATTTCCATTATTACTACACTGTGATATATCATGACATGATTATACAAATCACCATAATGCAGAATCAGTGGGAGCCATGAGCTTGTTTTCCTGCAACTAGATGGTCCCATCTGGAGGCGATGGGAGGGCAGTGGGGAACAGCTGTAAATACAGATGAAGCTTCACTCACTCACCCGCTGCTCACCTCCTCCTGTACAACCTGATTCCCAGCAGGCCTCAAACAGGTACCCCATGGCCTGGGGGTTGGGGACCCCTGATCTAAAGGCCACCTGAGTGGGAGGAGACTATGTAAGTGTCCCCAGTTCTAATGCCTGTTCATGCCAACAAAACAGACAGGAGCGTGAAGTAATTGCATGCTTGTACAGCATTCACGCAATTGCACTTAGAACATTCACTACAGTATCTCTGGGGGAAAAACAAAAAGTCTTCAGAAACTTTTCATATCCTTAACAATACTGATTCATAAATGGTATGGACTCCTTCCACCTTGCCTTGGAGGACAGAGCTCTGATTTAGACAGCTTTGTAAGTAGTCTCCCCTCCCACAAGATCAGAAGAGGCTATTTTGCAATTTTTCCACTTTTCAAACCCAACCTGACCCTACAGACGGCTGACCAGACTCTCCCCCCAACCCTGATCCACAGTCAGAGGGAAGGCCTGGTTCCCAACTCTGCATGACAAAGGGCAGCTGCTCTTCCTCCAGGCAACTGATGGGTCCCTTGAAAAAAGTCTCCCAATCCACATTCACCACTAGCTAATTGCCCAATTATTTTATTTCCCCAGCAGAACTCTTCAGTCAGCCTGGAATCCACATTCAGCACCAGCAGCCTGTGTCCAGGAAGCCTCAGGAGTCTGGGGGACTTGCCCTCTGTCTGTCTGCCCCTCCTTCCTCCCCTGCCACCCCTACCCCGCCCCTGAGTTGACTGAGTCCCCAGTTGGCCTGGGGCTGATGGATGCGCCCTGCAGGCTTCAGGAGGTCAGGCAGGACTGTGCACTGGACATAGTTCAAAGGTTTGGAAATCAGGCTGGAAATCAGAAGACCTGACTTCATGCAGGCATTGATCATTAACTATGTGAGCTTGGAGATGCTGTCACCTCTCTGAGCTTCGATTTTCTTAGCTCTAAAAACCACAGGGCAGGAGAATGGACCTGA